>NC_044566.1:2425664-2728872 GCF_007565055.1 Rhinopithecus roxellana | reverse complement strand
TGTCCACCAATCCCAGGTGATATCCCCATCCCTCCACCCCTCCACCCCTCCCTACCATCTCCCATGAGCTCCTGGCCATGCACTGCTTAATCCAATGCAGGTCTGGTGAGATCCACCGCTCAGGATATCTCCTCTTGGAAGCACATCCTATGTTGCTTGATGATTCTCAAAGACACCCATTCTTGATTTGAGAGAGCGAGTGCCAGTAAACTCCTAACTCTCCAAACTATATCAGTAACTCCCTTTGAGGAAAGTTTCCACAATAACCAATCTCCTTTAATTCCTTTTCTTTTTTCATATTGACTGGTGGTGAGTAATGGGCAAAGGATCTTAGAAGTGGTTTTGGCCACTCTTTGCAAGTCCTGTGGTTTTTCCCATTAGGGGAAAGGGCGATCCGGACCCCACTGTCCCCAGCCTCCAAGCCTCCACTGAATCTCTGAGGCACTGGGGAAGCTCAATTTAATACTGCATTACAATGATTTCAGCTGAGGTTGTGTCTGTTGCAAGCAAAGGAGTTCAGGACATGTGGCCTCCTGTTTTTCATTCATTCCAGAGGCCTTTGGGTCCATTTCTATAGATGCTTTTTTCTCCCTGGAAGGCCCCTGTAAATGCCTGGTTTATTACTGCTATGTTTTGATTCCCTGCCATTCACTTGGCATCCCCCAGGAATTCCCTTCTGCATATGCAGGGGTCCCGAATATTCTCTTCCCCTGCTCCCTGGCAACAAGTGTGTGTATGAGTAAACAAGTCCACACAGGAATCAATATGCTGCCTTCTCCTGATGGACGCAGGCCAGTAATTCTCCATGTGAAAGTTCATGACCAATTTTCACCTTTGCTAATAATCAAACCACTTTCCCTACCCACACAGACAAGTGTGCATCTTTCTCTACAAAGACATATGCAGCATAAAGAGGTGAACCATATTAAACAACAATCAAAAAGATGGTGGGAACCCTCAAAGAAAAACAAAGGAGAAGAAAATAGGAGAAGAAAATATTCTTTGAGACAACACAGATACTACAGTAAACAAATGTAGAGCTCAGTGAATTGTTATAAAGCCAATGCATTTGCAACAGCTACTAGGTCCGTGTATTCAACTGTACCCGCTGCCCAGAAGCCTCTCTCTGTGTCCACATCCCAACCACATACTCTTTTCTCCCTCCGAAGTAAACAGTACCTTCTTTTATACGAATCGCTTTCTTGCCTTTTTATTGCTGCACTTAGACTGGACATGTTTTTAAATCTACACCCACTCTATGCCATTATTTTTCTCATAGTTCACCTGTTGAGGAATTGGGCCATTTATCCTCTAGCGTTTCCCTCAGACTAGATCTTGCTGATTGTTGATAGCATGCAGCATTATCCAGTGGCTTCTCTGTGCAGCTGGATTCCGAGGTTTGATCAGATTCGGGTCCATTTCCTTTGGCAAGACGACAGGTGGCATTGTGCTCTCCCCTCAGGAGACACGGGATGTCTGCTTTTTCTCCTTTCTTGAAATAACAGCCATTGGTGCTCAAGGTCAAGATGCATAGATTCATCAAGGATTGGGAAGTGCTTATATTCTAATTCTGTGTTTGTTTTTATTTATTAGCTGGAATAAATATATAAGGGGATCTTTCCCCTCATCTAGTTTTTAGTTTCCCTATGGTACAGTTAATATAAGATAAGCAAAAAAAGTGCTTTATTCTTCCTTTTATTTATAAATATTTCAAGACAATGAACTCTTTACTTATGCTCTTCTGAAAGCAACCAAAATTTTAAGATATCATTATGAACACAAGGATGTAAACCCATGTGACATATGTCAGTCTATACCTTCTTGGACCTGGTACAGAGTTTGCCTTTGCTCTGAAGTCCACTCGAAATGGTAGTTACAAGAGGCACCATATATGTGGATAAGAACCATTCCCCATTTGGACACATGCTGCTTCCAAAACCCAGAGAGCTGTGCTGATTCTTAGCAGTAGGAGGTGCAATTACAATCTTACTCTCTACCTTAGAGTGGATGTCTAGTAGCATGCCTTAGATGACCGGACAGGAAGAGCTCTGCTGATGTGAACTTTATTGTCTGAGTCTTTGTAAGGGCTATTTTACACGCATGATTCTAGAGTGCCACTTGCCACACATTTTGGCAAGTTCAATGGGCAAGTCTATTGTCATCAATATGGTAGACCAGCATGACATCTGCATGTACAACATCAAAATCATAATGGTTCCTGTAGATTACGTCATAACAAACACATCAGTATTAATACAATTCTTTGATGTGACAGTGAACACACAACTATGTTTCCATCATAAAAGCAAACTGCTTTTGATCCTTCTTCTAATGGGGATTATGAAAAATGCATTTACCAGATCAATAGCTGCCCCCCAAATAACAGAGATTCTGATAATCTGTTTCTATAAAGTGACCATCTCTGGTACAGGTGCTGTGATTAGGAACACCTGATGAGTTACACTGTGGCAGTCCATTCACTATCACCTGCTGCTGTAGGGGCCACAGCAGTGAATGTGTTGGGAATGTAGTGAAGGCTGGCATATCCTCATCCTGTCAATCTTATGTTGGCTTTAATTTCTCTAATTCCTCCAATCATGAGGCATGGCTTTCGGTTTACTATGGAGGCCAAGAGGAATATGAAGATTTAGTGGCTTCCATTTGCCTCTTCCTACCAAGATGGTTCTTTCTCTACAGGTCAGGGTGCTAATTTTGGGGTTCTGTCAGCTGCTAAATCCAGGGTTTCTCAACACCAGATCAGTTGAGATTTTGATCTGAATAATTCCTTGTCCTGGAGGCTGTCCTGTGTGTGGAAGGATGTTTAGCAGCATCTCTTACTTCTACAACAGGTGCCAGTAGCACCCCATCCCCAAGTCCCCAGGTGAGAATCAAAAATGTCTCCAGATAATGCCAAGTGTCCCCTGGGGGACAAAATCACCCGCAATTGAGAACCACTGTGCTAAATATATCTACCCCAATTATACACTCAAAAACGGGGGCAATTAACACAACGTGTGGGTCCCTGTAGCCACTAAACTTGCAGGGACTTTGGTGAAACACCTGGCCTCATTACCCCCACTGCAATCACAGGGGCAAGATGGTGAAGTGGCTTCGGTTTCCTGGTAGCAGTGTCTGTTAAAGCTCTATAACCAAAAGTTATCAAAAGAGCAGAGCATTTATCTTTTCCCAGTGTGTCATTGCCATTGAACCACAGCCGGTGACTTAGGAATTATTTATAGAATATTCTGGCGTTGGGGGGGTCTTTTCTTAAAGGTGCACTGTCTCCCCTTCAAATCAGAGGACTCTGGGTCAGTGGAAGTGGCCTAGACCTACAGCCTGCATTAGGGCCACTACTCTCCCCTGCGGAGGCTGACGTGAGTCTGCACCTCCCCTTTCCCTTCTTCTGGTTATGAAGCCACAGGCCAGCGTGTCCTGTCCATCATCATCCCTCAACACCATGATCAGTTACCCACTGTCACCTTGCCTTTCCATTCAAGGCCTCTGCTTGCCACCTGGCCCCACTGCCCATTCTCTTAATTATGTCTACTTGGTAATTAGGTGTCACTGCTTGGTTTCTGCCATTCCAGGATTTTAGAGTCCTCTCTGATGCAGGTGGCATGGTGGCGTCACCTCCTGTGGACTCTGCCTGGAGGAGGCATTCTACCCTGAGCTCCTCAGGGAGGTCACATCCCCAACCAGTGCCTTCCTTGGTGTCTCATGAAGCAAATTCCCTTTGGTTCTCCTTGAGGAACAATAATCAGATGATCTACCCTTTAGTTCCAAGTAGGAAACCCATTCCAGTATTCCTACAACTCTGAGCCTTCTGAATACTCTCTCCTCCTCATCCGCTGCAGGGACCACACAGCCCCAGATGTGAGAAGCTGTTCCAGCAGCTACTAAAACTGGCTCCAGGGTCCTTGCCAGTCGTTACGTCCTATTTCATAGATGAATGTTCTCATGGAAAAAGAATCCCCCTGTATACCTCTATCATCCATAATCCCTTCCAACACCCTGAGGACCCACTCCATGTTTCTGTGTCTCAGACAGGTGCATTTGCTTCCAGAATGGAAACTATTTCTCAGGTTCACCTGTTCAGAGCTCTGACCCTGGTTATTGGCCTGGAGGTAATGCATGGAGGTGGTGGTGCAATTTGAGGAGGATGGGCAACACCTTGTAATAGATTCCCTTCTGGTGATGTTTTCACAGTGTCTAGGAAAGGGAAGCCTGCTCTCCTCCGGTGAAGAGAGGGGTTCTGGAGGCAAGGAGCTCTAGGGAGTCCGAGAGTTCAAGTTGCTCAGGCTTATCCACCAAGGGTCTCCACTCCACTCCCAGGGACCCTCTGTTTCTCACCATGGCCTTGAATTTGGTGTAGGATAGCTGTGTCCCTGCTGCAGATTCAGTCTGCTTTGTAGTTCAATTAAACCTGGTGCCTAATTTTCTGCTCTGAGGCTGTAGGGAGTCCAGGCTCTTTGAAGTCTTGCATGGCAGCCTTCTGGATTTCCCAGTATAATTTAGTGGACAGTTGGCAAACCTGAGTTTGCTCAATCTTTTAAGACTCCCATATAAGTTAAACAAAATACAACCAACTCCATAAGAGTTTTAAATAACATTGCTTCTATATTGTTTAATAGTCATAGTTACAAAAAATAAACATTAAAAACCCTCACTGCTTTCCCTTCTCCTTGCCCTCAAATCAGAGGGCTCTGGGTCAGCGGAGTGGCCCAGACCTACAGCCTGGATGAGGGCCACTACTTCCCCCTGAGAAGGCTGATTTGAGTCTGCCCCTCGCCTTTCCCACAACTCTGGGCCTTCTGGCCCATGACATGCTAATGCACTGCAGGTGAGAGCCTCCGGCAAGTGTGAGGCTCCTGCACCGCCAGGGCTCACCCCTGCTCCACTTCCTACCTGCAATGGGGTCCTTCTTCTTTTTCATTTAAAAAGGAAATTTTTATGGGTAGGCAGGAGGTGTATATATTTATGAAGTACATGAGAAACTTTGAAGCAGGCAGACAATGTGCAATAATCACATCTGGGAAATGGGGTCTCCATCACCTCAAAGATTCATCATTTCTTTGTGTAATGAACATCCCAGTTGTACACCCTCAGTCATTCTAAAATGTGTAATAGATCACTGCTGACTGTAGTCATCCTCTTGTACTATCAACTGCTAGATCTTATTCATGAACCTAACTATATTTTTTGATCCATTGGCCATCACTGGGGTCCTTCTTGTCCCTGTACTAGTGAACTACCCACTTTCAGAATCCTGTACTGACAGTGTGTGTTCTATGGCTATCCTGGCTCCGACTTTCTTGGCCTCTGTTCTGCTGAAAGCAGAGATGGAGACCAGGGCTTACCTAGTTCTTGTTCATGTGCTATCTGTTCCCAGGAGGCAGGAATGAGAGGATGGAGGGTACAAAGCAGAGGAGGGAGAACGTCCACCCAGAGAGGACATCCAAGTGACCGCACCGTGAGCAGCTGGTGCCTGGACCCGTGGGGACCTTCTGAGAGGCCGTATCGATTCTGCCACAGGAACTGGCTGGTCACATGGAAAAGGCAGATGTCTGTGTCCATCGCTCTCACCCTCCACGGCCTGAGAGCTGCCCACGGTGGGTGAACTCCTCCCACTTTCATGCAGCATAAGCACTTGGGAGCACTGAGAAGGCTTTTCTTCCCATCTTCAGTGTCAAAAATCCCAGGGAAAGAGCAAGAGATGAGTGGCAAACCTTCAAGCCGAGGCGCTGTTGGCATGAGGGGAGTCGCAGCCTCACGGAATCATCCACACTGCTGCGCTGGGGTCAGAGGGCGCTGGGGTCAGAGGGCGCTGGGGTCAGAGGGTGCTGGGGTCAGAGGGCGCTGGGGTCAGAGGGGAGGGGAGGGATGTGGGGCACACACAACAGCACGTGACTGCTGCGAGGGGCCAGGACAGGGACACACAGCCAGAGGAGTCAGAGGGGAGGGAAGGGATGTGGGACATACACAACAGCACGCGACTGCTGCGAGGGGCCAGGACAGGGACACACAGCCAGAGGAGGGGGACACACGGCCAGGCCAGGGGCAAGGATGGGGACACACAGCCGGTGCAAGGGGCCACGACGGGGACACACAGGCAGGTGCGAGGCTGGGACGGGGATGCACGGCCAGGCAAGGAGAAGGGACGGGGATGCATGGCAAGGTGAGGGGCTGGGACAGGGACACACAGCCAGAGGACGGGGACACATGGCAAGGCGAGGGGCTGGGTTGGGGACACACAGTCAGAGTAGGGGGATACATAGCCATGCCAGGGGCAGGGATGGGGACACACAGCCGGTGCAAGGGGCCACGACGGGGACACACAGGCAGGTGCGAGGCTGGGACGGGGATGCACGGCCAGGCAAGGAGAAGGGACGGGGATGCATGGCAAGGTGAGGGGCTGGGACAGGGACACACAGCCAGAGGACGGGGACACATGGCAAGGCGAGGGGCTGGGTTGGGGACACACAGAGTAGGGGGATACATAGCCAGGCCAGGGGCAGGGATGGGGACACACAGCCGGTGCAAGGGGCCACGACGGGGACACACAGGCAGGTGCGAGGCTGGGACGGGGATGCACGGCCAGGCAAGGAGAAGGGACGGGGACGCATGGCAAGGTGAGGGGCTGGGACAGGGACACACAGCCAGAGGACGGGGACACATGGCAAGGCGAGGGGCTGGGTTGGGGACACACAGTCAGAGGAGGGGGATACATAGCCATGCCAGGGGCAGGGATGGGGACACACAGCCTGGTGCAAGGGAGCAGGACAGGGACACACAGGCAAGCGAGAGGCCAGGAGGGGGACGCTTGGCCAGGCAAAGGGAAGGGATGGGGATACACGGCAAGATGAAGGGCTGGGATGGGGACACACGGCCAGAGGAGGGGGACACATGGCCAGGCCAGGGGCAGGGATGGGGACACACAGCCGGTGCAAGGGGCTGGGATGGGGACACATAGGCAGGCAAGAGGCCGGGAGGGGGACGCATGGCCAGGCAAGGGGAAGGGACGGGGATACACGGCAAGGTGAAGGGCTGGGACGGGGACACACAGCCAGTGTGAGGAGGACACACAGCAAGGTGAGGGGCAGGGATGGGGACACACAGCCAGTGTGAGGAGGATACACAGCAAGGTGAGGGGCAGGGATGGGGACACACAGCCAGTGTGAGGAGGACACACAGCAAGGCAAGGGACCAGGATGGGGACACACAGCCAGTGTGTGGGGCTGAGATGGGAATACACAGCCAGTGTGAGGAGCTGGGACAAGGGTCCAGGCTGGACTCCTACATGCCCGTCCAGGGTGGACTTGCTAGCACCATCCCCAGCACAAATCTTTCACCTCTAGGTCAAAAGTGGTGGCTCTGGGTCCCATGAACACAGGTGGACTCGGCCAGAGGTGTGGTCTCATGCCCATTCCACACAAGGGCAGTGACAGGAGAGGGGCAGCTATTCGCACCCCCTCAGCTGGAACTCAGTGACTCAGGCACATCTAAGTTCCAAAGGCAGCAGGCGAGATCCTCAGCCAGCTTAGCCAGGGGCTTGTGTGCTTTCCTAACATCCTGAGAAAGAATGGGAGAATGGATGTCGGCGGACACAGACGGCAGGACCTACAGCTGGAGCAAGGCTGGGAAGGAATGCTGGCAGCAGGCACCTGCCATTCTGTGTCCAATAGAGGAGTGCTCTTCGACAGCTTCGGAGGGCAGTGATGCCAGTCCTGCTCAGACAGGGAGGACTCGAGGGAGTTAACAAATCAGGCTATGGACCTTTAAGATTGATGGAATCCCTTCATTTTTATCAATGTGGTCTCATTGCAAGGGAATTGGAGTCCTCTCTT
Organism: Rhinopithecus roxellana; assembly: GCF_007565055.1. Taxonomy (NCBI): domain Eukaryota; kingdom Metazoa; phylum Chordata; class Mammalia; order Primates; family Cercopithecidae; genus Rhinopithecus; species Rhinopithecus roxellana. The sequence goes on along the minus strand of NC_044566.1, from coordinate 2,721,028 downwards.
TTCCATACTCAGCTCAATCTTTTGCCTGTTGACACTTCTCATCTTCTCTCAGGCCAATCCTCCTTTCGGGTTATAGCAGAATCTCATAATCATTTTTCTTCCATTCTACCAAATTGCCTGTGCAAGATAGAGTACCTGTTCCAAAGACTTCAGACAAAGAACAATAGCTTAAAAATATTTATACTTGAGTCAATTTTTAAAATAAATGTGAAGCCAGGCATTTCCAGGAATCCTCTTAGCCCGGTCATACTGGGGAGCAACAGACCTGAGCCAAATGCTGGGAGCAGGGTATGGATGGAGGGAGGGGCTGCTGGAACCCACAGGCACAGTCAGACCAGACATCCAGTGGCTTTCCGCCAGGGACATCTGTCAGGTGCTTTGGTAGGATGCAAACGACAAGCCACATCTGTGGACCGGGGCGTCTGCGAGGCAGGATCTTCTGTGGTCTGGTTTTGGATCTTCTGTGGTCTGGTTCTGGATATTCTGTGGTCTGGTTTTGGATCTTCTGTGGTCTGGTTCTGGATCTTCTGTAGTCTGGTTTTGGATCTTCTGTGGTCTGGTTCTGGATATTCTGTGGTCTGGTTTTGGATCTTCTGTGGTCTGGTTACTGTCCTGCCCCCAAAGAGGATGGATCATTCTTTAAAACCCAGGCTTGCCTGGAGCCAAACTCAGTGCCTTCAAGAGCTTAGGGCTAATGGTAGCCTCGGGCTGCCCAGAACTGCCTCCTCCTGTCCTTCCTGGTAAACATCCTCACTCAGAGCTTCTCCACAGAGGACAGCAGGGAAAGGCACTAAGCGAGAACCTAATGCTCTGGGTCCTCGGTATGTCATAAAACCATGATCGTGCAGACTCTTATGTCTATGTCCAATTCGACTGTAAGATGGCTGAGGGCAGAGGCCAGGGGTTGCTCTCACACTCCTCCCTCCTCCAGGACGGGGCACAAAGTGCTGCACACAGGAGGCCTGCTGCCACTCTCTTTGCTTAGCTAACAATGGGAACACGACAGGAGTGAGTTTTGGGCCAGATTTCCTGATTAGCAGCTGCATGCCTGTGAACACCACAACATGACAGGAGTGAGTTTTGGGCCAGATTTCCTGGAGCTGCTGCATGCCTGTGCGCACCACATCACTCCACACACACACTGCGCAACCCATTGCTCCACACACACACAGCGCACCCCATTGCTCCACACACACACAGCGCACCCCATCGCTCCACACACACACTGTGCACCACATCACTCCACACATACACTATGCACTCCCAGGTGTCCAGCCTCTGCACAGCCTGTTCCTTCTGCCCAGGTGGCAATTCCTTACTTCCCTCTCTTAGGACAATTCCAAGCTTCTACATATCTGTGGCCTGATCTCAGTATAGATAGAGCTTCCCCTAGGAAGCATATTCTAAATCCTAAGCCCCAGGAAGGGCTTCTCTGATGGTCTCCCATGGCTCTCCATACCCCACTCCTAAAATAGACGTGTAATCACACCATCACTTCTCCAGGACCTCTCTCTGACTGAAACCTTATCAAGTCAGGGACCACATTTGTCTGCTCTCTGCGGCATTGGGCACCCACACTGTGCCTGTGCACAGCAGATGCCCCATAGATGCGTGTTGGATGAACTTACAAAGTATGACAGCTACCACTTAGTGAGTGCTTATCAAGTGTCAAGTTCTGTGCCGGCCTCTCCACATAAAGCATCCCAATGTTTAAAACAGTCTTGTTAGGTAGACATTACCATGACATATGTAAAGACAAGAAGAACAAAGCCCGGAGAGATTTTAAAACTTTTGCAGAGTCACACGCCCAAGAAATAGTAGAGACGCGATTTTGACCTTGGTCCTTTGAAAAGGAAATGTGTTCTTTCCACCACTGGTGACTGTGTAAGCTACGGAGCCAGCAGCCAGAGCAATTCGTCCCTGCTGCTTTTTGAGAGATGGGCTTAAGTAACCTCCTTCCCTTGTGGTCCACACTGATGTTTCCAAAACAGCAGACATGAATTTCAAGAAGGCACAACTCAAGTCTTATTTCCCCCATGAACTGTTTTCCTTTGCATATTCATAATTTATTTTTCACAACGCGTGGTTTCGCAATTGATTGTATACTGTCTTAACTCATTGCACACTCATTTCTTATTTACATAGGGCACATCCTCGAAGAGCATTTAAATGAATGAGCCTTGCACGTCTCCTGTTCTTACATGAGCCCCAGGTGCTCAGATGGCTGTGGTTGTCAGGAGGAGACAGAGTGGGGTGTAGAATCGTCAAACACAACCGTTTGCGGGACAGGGCATCCAACTTTCTCTCATGCCACAGTCAGGACCTCACATTTAAATGCTTCTATCAAAAGGACAAGAGCAATTGATTCTATTTTTCTTCTTCTTTTGACCACAGAATATACTTTGGAATCAAGAAAGTGGTCCCCCAAGCGTATCTCAAAGCCAGAAACAGGCTTCTGTGCCTCCAGTTTGTTGGTGTTTCAGATAACTGGGAGCTGCCTGCAGCAGCAAGAGTGCTCCCTTCAGGGAAACGGACAGCCAGGATGGTCTCAGGATGCCTTGACTTTCCTAATGAGGTGCCAAGGCCATCGTGGATGCAACTGAGGGGTAAGGCAGGTGTTGGCCCACACCTGTCCGTGCCAGACTCCTGGGGTCCATAGAAATCCCTCTAGAACCGTCCCTGGCTATGCAGTCTCAGTCTTGTGCTTAGAAGCAGATTGTCACTAGAGTATGATGAACTCTGAACCACAGGAACTTTCGGAGCTCGGGAGATGCAGAGGCTGTGGCCCCGGCCCTCAGAGACAGTAGACGGTGTCTTTGGGAGGCTGGGGAGGGGACTCCTCACACACTGTGCCAGCCCACTTCTCTGCACCATGTCAGGAGCTCCACCTGGGCTCTTGCAGGAGTTGCAAATTTGGTCTGCAAAAGGTCAGAGAGTCAGTATGTTGGGGTTCGTGGACCATATGGTTTTTGTCAGAACCACTCAACAGGTGGGTTGGAGCCAGGATTCTAACTCAGGTTTATTTGACTTTGAATCCCCTGAGTTCTTCCCTGTGGTTACCCTGATAAAATAGTGACTGTTCACACCTTGTACACCATATATGCCAGACATTGTAAGCACGCTTCAAAAAATGAACTTATGTGATCCTCAATAATTTAAATCTATTTGAACCTCTCTGTGAGATAGGAATTGGCCTTATCTTCATTTTACAAATGAGGAAACTGAGGCACAAGAGTTTAAGTAACTTTCCTGAGGACACACAGCTAACAGTGGTGGTGCTGGGATGTGAACCCCGGCAGATCACCTAGGAAGTCTGGGCCCCTATCCACTACACTAAAACAGAGGTGAATCAGATGTCCACAATAAAAGACACTGTATAATTGAATGCATAGCTTGGTGACCAGGACTCAAAGCGACTTCAGAGTTTACAGGGGAGTCTATCTGGAACGGGCCCAAAGTACCCCCTAGCCCCATAAGAGGAGGACAGATATGACAGAGGAGGGCAGGAGAGAACAGTGCCAGTGTCTGTGGAACCAGACTAATTTGTTCCTTGTCCAGACACTTTGCATCTAACCCATAACCAAAATTTATCAGACACTTACAATGTGCCTTACTCCATTAAGCACTTTCATTTCTGTAAAAGACAAATTAATCTGTTTTACTACATAGATAATCGAGAATATTAAAACTAAACAAGGCTTTAAAAATCACCTAGAGAGTTCCAGCTCAGAGCAGGGGCCGGAGCTACAATCTGAATACCAGGCTGTGGAGGCTGCACCACCGTCTACAGGGAGGCTTGGCAGGTGGGATTTCTCTTGCTCAGGTGGCAGACAATCCAACTCAAACTGGCCTACACCAAAAAAAAAAGAAACACATTGGCCACATGCTGAAAGGTCTGGTGGTGAACTCAATACGTTTACACACAATGGTGCGATCTGGGCTCACTGCAACCTCCGCCTCCCAGGTTCAAGCAATTCTCCCACCTCAGCCTCCCTAGTAGCTGGGACGACAGGCATGTGCCACCAAGTCTGGCTAAATTTTTTTTGGTGTGTATTTTTAGTAGAGATGGGGTTTCACCATGTTGGTCAGGCTGGTTTTGAACTCCTGACCTTAGGTGATCCATCCTGCCTTGGCCTCCCAAAGTGCTGGGATTTCAGGTGTGAGCCACTGCGCCTGGCCAGCAACTCATTTTTAAAGAAATTACAATCAATAACCAACCCTATAATGTACTGGGCATTTGGGTGATGAGAAAATTGAGACACACAGAGGACAAGCTGCTGGCCAGGGTGATGTAATAGAGAGGAAAACCACTGTTTTCAGGACGCCAGCACCCATTCCCACCTTGTGAGGACACTGACTTTTGCTTCGAGGGAATGGCTCTGACACCACAATTTGAAAAGCATCCTATAATTCATTGCTAAGTCAGGTGACAAAGACTCAAAATGGCCTGGAGAGGATGAATCCACCCCAGCACCAGGGATGGCTTGTGTCCTAGACCCATCGAACAAGCGCAGGACCTCTGTCAGCTGGTCAGAGACAGGGAGTCAGCTCCAGACCTTCTGACTGAGGTACTGCGGTAGTATTTTCTGATTCTCTCTCTCCCTGTTCAGCTGGTGGTTAAGAAGCAATAGAGCTCAAGCATCCAGGGCCACTGTTGGAGGCTGGGAGAGGGTTCAGCAGAGTCACAGATGTGGGTAAGAAATGGAGTCAGAGAGCCCAGATTTCAGGGGCCCTGGCTTGTGCTGTATAGTGTTTCACTTTGTGAATATATTCTAACTTATTGTCTGTTCTATTTTTGATGGCTATGTAGCTTGTTTCCAGTCCTTGCTACTATTGAAATAGTGCCAGGAATATTTTTGTACATATTCTTTGGTAGAAATAAGTACCCACGTACGCTGGGTATTTACTAATGCCTACAGAAGAATTTAAATCGTGACAACTTTATGAATAACAAAGTTTGCCAAAATATTATTTATAATTGAAAAAATAATAAAGATCAACAGGGAAATGATAGGTCATTAAATACATAATCTTGGGAAGAAGGGTTTTGATTTTTATTTTCACCATTTACCAAAATAAAAGCATTAAATACATAAGGACATAATAAATTCTAAGAAAGCGTAAGAAACAGCGGACAAGGAAGAAATTTCTAAGTGTGAAAATGTATTAAGTAAATCACAATAGAAAAATTTTGAGTACATAGCAATTTTAAACTTATGTGGGCCAACACACATAATTAACTCACTTATAACTTACCTAATAATTCAGAAAAATATTTATAACACATACATCACAACGGTTTAATAAACTTCCTATAATCTAAGTTCACATACATTGGTGATAAAGATATTACCCACCCAAGAAAAGTTAGCAAAACTGTAGAAATGGATTGACACCTGTGCTTAATCATGAAAACACTTCAACATTTCCAGTAATCAAAGGAGAGAGGATTGAAACATAGGGACACAATTTTGCACTATTACAAGGGACAAATATTTAACGCTATTAAAACAGCGCTGAAGAGAATGGGAAAAAAGCGGCATGGTTATATGCTGCTGGGCTAACTTCTGCAGAAAGCAACTCAGCATCGCATACGAAGCTTAAAAACATACAGAGCTTCTGAATCAGTATTTCTACACTGAGAAATCGGTTCTTCCCCAGGAATAATGCAAAACACACAAAAAAATAAATGTATACCACATTCATCAAACCAGCATTTATCACTGAAAGAAATAAGAAAAAAAAGGCAATATCTAACAATAAAAAAGTAGAGAAAAACGACTATTGACCGTGTGATGGAATCTGATGCAACCATGAAACGATGGTGGTCATTAGGTCATGCAGAGCAAGGTCAAGTGGCCCAAGTGTCATGAGCATCACCACTCCTGCAGCAGCCTGGGCAGCTTCCACTGGGCAGAACAGACCCAGGACGACAGGCCCGTAGCACAGGACCCCACTGTCCATCACACCCCATCCCGCGCAGCAGCAGCAGTCCAGCCGGTGCAGATGTTTGTTGCCTGGAGAGACAGTCTGATTCCTGAACTGCAACCTTCAAACTGTGAGACTGGGGAGTGTCACTGGGGTGTCTTCAGGACCTTGGATAACTCCAGTGAGGCTGTAAGATTAGAGAGGGCACCGGGAGACAGTGGGAGACGGTTGTCCACCTGCAATTGAAATAAGGACATTTCTCATGGCTTCACAGGGAGTGAAGGTGTCTGTGGGCTTGTCAAGTTGAGTAAGAAAGATAGATGTGGAGAAGGGGCACAGACTAGGGGAGAGAAAAGCTAGAAATACCAACTCATAACCCCTTAGAGACAAATGTATGTGTTTGTATATTGAACCAGACACAGCGAGGGGCTAGGCATTCTTCTTTGGCAGATAGGAGAATGTAAAGCAAGAGGAAGGGCAGTTACCATTCCTGTGATCCTATCTTTAACTTCATATTGTGCTGAGCTAATGGACATGTTCTATGTTCCAAAGAAAGAGAAAAAGAAAAGGAATCATGTTACCTAACTCACTGTTGAGATGAAAAGGGAGTGTATGGTGGGCAACTGGGAGGAGTAAGTTTCTTTGCTGCTTCCCTTTGCTTCAACCACGTTGTTTTTACGGCTTTATTCTGTAAGTTAAAGTTTTTAAGAAGTTAAATGAGTGGCAAAAATCAAACAGAATTTGTAGCGATTGTATAGGTTCTTTCAAAGATGGGCATGGTGGGGATAATAACATTTATATAGTGATTTCATGCATATTATGCTTTTTCTTCTTTGCATGAACTTTACTATGATTCTGATGTCACAGGTGAGTAACTAAATGTTCAGGAATGTTATCTGCCACAGGATCAGGGCAGCCACACTGTACACAGCCAGGGAGCCCTGTTCAGAGTGTTGTGTTTGTGGGTGGTGCTCCTGAAGTTGTGTGTGGCTTTAGGGGGCAGTCCCGACCAGCCAGAAGTAAATGGCAAAAGCTGCCTCTCAAAACTAAGTTCTTTGTCATCTCTCCCAGGGTGTCACATTACAGAAATCTGCTAGTTAAGAAAAGCAGGATTTCTCTTCTATCCTTTGTTTTCCCATACTACAAAATATAATTCATACTGCAAATAAGTTTCCATTTCTACCTGATTTATTGAGGAAATAAGTCATCCTTTTAGGGTTCAATGTCTTCAAAGTTTTAAGCAGCTTCTTTGGAATGCATTTTATTTGGTATTGCTATCTATCGCTGTGACACCGTATTCACATAAAATGTCATTTAAAGACTATATATAAAATAGTTACATGTTCTCTCTAGTACAAAAATAAAGAATGAACTTAAAAAAAGGTTTTTAGATAGAATTCAAAAAATATTGAAAGCCTCTGGTTTTCCCTCTCGGGCAAAACTTCTAGTCTTGATACCCTGAAAAAATCTCTGCTATAAAATACCTCTATAGTATACAATAAATAAAATAAAAATCCACATCCTTTTAAGTTCATAATGACCTTGCAAGAACGTAGGAGAAATCCCAGGGGACGAAACAAAAGGGGGCAGGCACGTCGTGGAAAGCCGGGGCAAGGAATGCCGGCTCTGGGGGAACCTGGTAAGGTCCCCACACCTTGTGCTGTGGTTTCAGTAGCCGTAAAAGGCAGAAGACAACGTGGAGGGCTCTTGGAAGGGGAGAGTCTCCCTAGACCTTCTCACGCAGCCAGAAACTCCAAGAGCCACGCTGAGTGAAAGGGCAAACACCACAAGTCCCTGCCCTTCAAAGGGAGAGAAGGCGACTTCAATATCATCTAGGCACAAAGGCTGGAAGTCAGCAAACAAAGCAACAGATGACGACTCAGTCACACAGGTCCACAGCCAGATGCTGGAACGATCAGACGCTGAGCCCTTCTCTCAAGGTCATTTTTTAGGGGAACCCAAAGTTAAAGAATGACCAAGTTAAATCTATTCCAGAAATGCAAATTTTTGTTTAACATTAAAACATCAATTGGCCGGGCGCGGTGGCTCAAGCCTGTAATCCCTGCACTTTGGGAGGCCGAGACGGGCGGATCACGAGGTCAGGAGATCGAGACCATCCTGGCTAACCCGGTGAAACCCCGTCTCTACTAAAAAAAAAATACAAAAAAATTAGCCGGGCGAGATGGCGGGCACCTGTAGTCCCAGCTACTCGGGAGGCTGAGGCAGGAGAATGGCGGGAACCCGGGAGGCGGAGCTTGCAGTGAGCTGAGATCCGGCCACTGCACTCCAGCCTGGGCGACAGAGCGAGACTCCGTCTCAAAAAAAAAAAAAAGAAAAATCAATTAATGTAGTTAGCCATACTTAGAAATCAAACTAGAAAGGCTCAAGATCACCTCAGGAGGCACCAAAACATATTTGATTAATTTTTATATTCATTCAGCTTAAAATCCTTGGCATAATGGGCTAGAGGATAACTTCTTTAAACTGAAAAAAATTGAACCTACCAAAATCTTAGAGCAAACATGGTACCAAATGGTAGAATCTGGAACATTCCCTTTCAAAAAGGATTAAGACAAGGTTGCTTTTACACCATACATTGAGGGCTCTAGCCAGTTCAATAAGATGAGAAAATCTGTAAGCAACACACAAAATGGTATTATTTGTGTATTATATTTATAAAATATTTCCCTCCAAACATCTTTAAAGCATGAAAATTAATGAGGTTTTAACAAAATTATCAGATATAAGATAAATTAAAATTTGATTTTATTTCTATACCCAAGCGACAAAGAGAAAATGTAGTTTTGAAAAATGGGTACCTTTTACAAGAGTAACAAAATATATAAGGTGTTAGATTTATCTAGCAAAATATTTTAAAGATCTTTATGGGGAACATTATAAAACTTTATAAAAAGACAGTTTACAATTCACTAAAGAAATAGGGAAATGTGCCACATTCCTAGCTAGGAGAACTCAATACCTTAAAGATGTCCAGTCTTTCTAATATTATCTCGGTCCTAACAAGGTTTATTAAACTTGTCAAACTGATGCTAAATCATAAGGAAAAGAGTTACAAATATCCAAGACATTCCTGAAGGAAAGTGAAGAACTAGGTGAAGAAAATGGTCTACCAGAAAGTGAGATTTGTTAATAAAATAGAGTAATTAAGACAGTGAGGTACTGGCATAAGAAGAAGCGAAAGGAACATCAGGGGATAAGAACAGAGGGCACAGAGGCTGACTCATGCAAACCTAGACACTTGCTATCTCCGAGAAGCGCTATTCAGACCACTGGGAAAAAGTCAAATATTTAAAACAGGCTTTGGAAACAATTAAAAAAAAAACTGAAATTGAGCCACTATCAGACACCATGCACAATCATATAATGCAGGTGAATTAAAGCTAAAAAAAGAGAGAGAAAGGAAATACAGGAATAAATATTTGAAAAGTTGGCAATAGAGAAAAAATTAAAACAAAATGAAAAACAAAACTCAAAAGGGAAACTTGATAAATTTCACTCAGTTAAAATTTAAAATTGATGTTCATTCAAAGAAAACATGAAGTAAACAAAAAGCCAGTAATACATTTGACAAATCGATTTTTATAAAAGATTAACACATGGCATATATAAACAATGCCTACAATCCAATGGGAAAAATTATGCAAGACAATGATACCCTGTTGGTGGAATTTTCAATTTGTACACTCACTTTAGAAAACGATTTTTATTATGCATTAAAATTAAAGGTGGGCAGAATGAACACTGGCAATTCTATTCCTCTGTCCAAAACAGTGCGCCTAAGAATATATATGTATGCATAAATAAGTGTTAAAAGACACTTTAATTGTTAAAAGGGATGTAACTGTGAAACACACTTTTTAAAAAAAACAAATGATGTTCAAATAGAAATTTTAAAAAACAACTAGAAATAACCTAAATTTCTATCGGCAGAAGTGAAAAACAGTTATATATTTATTATAAACGAAAAAGATAAACTATGACTTCAGAAATCGTAATACATTTCTCTCAAAAACATAACAATGAACAGGGACAGAAAGAAGACTTGTGACCACCAGAGGTGAAGGCAGGGGAACACAAGAGTGACTGCTGTGGGTACAAAGTTTCTTGAGGTTTCTTTTGGGGTGATGGGGATGTTCCAGACTTGGATTGTGATGACAATTTCACAGCCTTGTTATTATACTAAAAAATACTAAGCTGTACATTTTTATGGTACCTAAGTTGTATCTCAATATAAACCCATAATGTTGAGCAAGTTGCAGAAGAATATTAACAGGATGATAATATTTCTATACTGCTTAAACTTAAGTACAATGCAAAATGTTTATATACATATCTGGTAAAATCATGGAGACAGTCAAAGGATAATAATCACAAAATTTCAGATCGTGATAAGGCTAATGAGTGGACTTCAAAATATTGGTAATGTTCTACTTTTTAGGCTTGACTATGCCAATTTTAAAGTATTATTATTTATAATTTAAATATATGTTAAATATCTTTTTGAATGTGTGTACTATGTTGCACAATATAGAATCCAAAAAGTAAAACATAAATTTCTTAAGGTAAATGAACTGAATTTCATCAAAAATTTGAGGGAAAAATTGGAAGGAGAGTAACAATAGGGTAGGTGTGAAAAATAAAAGATAATAAGTACCCAGTATATTGCTGAACCAATAAGGAATTTAAAAATACTAGGGCAAAAATATTTATGAGGGGTGAAAAGAAGTGAATAAGCTTGATAGATACTAAAATAGAAAATTGACAGAATTTGGCAATGGATTGGGATTGGAAGTGAAAACTATTGCAAGAATGATTTCCAGGTTTCCAGCTGCACCATTGGATAGATGGTGACCTACTTATCAAGGTAAGAATCACCTCCCAAATAATCATTAGCAAGGGCAGTTAAATTTTTATTTGCAAGAAATTAGAAACACCAAAAATGAAGCAAGTATTAAGATAGTGGATAAATGAATCATGGTACAATGGGGTGGAGGAATGGTATGCAGCCATTAAAAATCATGTTTTCAGAGACTGACGACATCTTGCATTTTAAGAGCAGATTAATATCTGCACATGCAGTACAGTTTCCATTCTGCAAAATAATACTAGCAATGGCTGTCTCTGGGAGATGCAATTATAACTAATTTTAATTGTCTTCTACTTACTTTTGTGGAATCTAAAAATGTCCTACAATAAACAAGTACTAATTTAATATTATAGAATATGTGTGGCATTTCAAAATGCAACTAAAATCACCATGAGTCTCTTCAAGTCCATCTCTTTAGGACACTGATGTTACATGGAAGGCTGCAAAATCACACATTGTATCATGCATGTGCTATGAGGTAGTCTGGGAAACTGATGGGGAAGAGAAATGTTCCTGGTTGTTTGCTATGAAATAATTATGTGGCTGGGGTTAAAAGCCTCTTAGGACAACCAAGTGGCAGTTTCACTCAGACACTTTTAATGCATTGGCAAAATGCCTTCTTTTCAAGTGCACCCCAGGTGATTCGGGGTAAAAGCTCAAAACAGCACCTTTTGGCCCAAAACTACCTTCAGAAAGAAGGGGTGTCAATTTGCTAGAAATAATTTTTGTCATCTTCTAGGGTTATAGGCACAACATGGTTATTCTCCTTCCCTTAACTTTGGGATGTTGGAGTTTTGCATGTCTATCGCTTCTCGTCCTTTGTTCCATTTTCTCTACTACTTTCTTCCACTTTCTTTCTGTTTCATCTTTTGAAATAAGAACTTTTTTTGAATAAATATTATGTTTTTATTTATTTATTTATAAAAGGACAGTAGTTATGGTATTGTTACTTTATCCTTCTCTGCGTAGACATAATGTCTTAATCATGGCAGTTCTATTATATTTTTTAGGTAACATTTTCATAACATGAAATTATTCATTTTAAAATATGCCATTCAGTGACAATTAGTACTTTCTAGTGGTAGATTTTTAATACATTTATGTTTAATATATATCACTGAATAAATAAGATTGCACTGAATTAAATAGGCCTCCAAACAACAAAATGCAAATTGAAAACATTTTCTACTTTTTTTGCCAGGATGCTCTTGTTTCATTTGTTCAAGGGAAATACCTGCTTAGATATAAACTTCCTAAATGAATACAAATATCCTTACACAGTTAAATATGAGTTTAGGAAGCAAGCGTTTAGGTAACAAGGGATAATTCATTTCCATTATATGTCATTAGCTCTTGGAAGGTAGACTTCCAAATATGAAAACACACTGATTTCATTGAAATGAGGGTTTTCTACTCCCTAAACAGAGAGCCATGGGAATAGGTGGTTTTATTCAAGTGACCAAGTATGGTTGGAATCACCTCTCACCTCCCTCTCCGCCTTAACCCCACAGATACAAACAGACTTCTCTCTAGCTCTAAAGATTACATACTTTATCTTGATAGTGTTGGGAAATGAAGAATTAGAAGAAACAAATTCTAAATCAGTAGCACATCTATAAGATGAGATTTTACAGATTAATCCTCTTTGCTGCAAAACTAGATTTTCTTTTTCCTCTAAAAACCTTCAGCTTTCTTTGATTGGCTTTACCTGTTTTTTCCCCTCTAGTAATGGTTAAGAGACAAATTGTACTCTTCCAGAACCAAATCTTGAAATATTTAATAAATACCTAATTTATCTAAATCATGTATTTACACATATTTGTTCAGAATACATAATATGGTATAACTTGTCATTTTTTAGTCATAAACCTTCTCTGACTCCTTCACAAAGGGCTCAGGTTTCCTTGCCTTGGCCAACTCGTCCACCAAGAGACTCTAGGATTGGTACTTCCAGAAACCTGGAGGCCGACTGGGTTCCCTCTTCGCCCTTCCTATACTCCCTTTTCCACCTTCCTGCACCCAACATGCTTTGCTCTTCTCTCTTCCAGGTCATTCATTCCATCACACCCTCTGGAATTTCCACGTCGTTACAACAGAAGCTTCTTTCATCCTCAGATACCAGCTCTTCACTGCCTGAACAGAGAGGATCCGTAGGGCCCCATCTTTGTGGCCTGTACACCAATCTGGCACAGAACACAAACGATCATAGCCAATATGTACTGGCTGTGTCTACTGTGCCAGGCAGGAGTTTTCAAAGGTCTTTAATGTGTTAATTTATGTGAACTTTTCAGTAGCCACACAAAAAGTACTTAATCAGAAAAATATATATATAAAAGTGTAATCTAAAACATAGAAGAACAATCCTGAAAAGAGTGTGTTGAGCACTTATGATGCAGCAGGTTCTTTGAGAAAGCCTATCAAGCATAGAGAGTGAACCAAAACACACCAGGGCAGGTTCCAGAGGCTACCAGGAATGCCCCTTGAGGAGGTGCAGTGGAGAAAGGACAGCCTGCAGGACTGAGGACCAGAGGAAAGGCCAGACCCCAGTGTCCGTCTCTGTTCCAAGATGATGCCAACATTTAGTCTCACATGTCTGGTGGCATCTAAGAGTCCTCTAATGGAGAAATCTCTGGAAAGGTTTGAGCTGAAGTCATTGGGAGGGAGGTGTTAAATGTAAATGTGTTGCATTCATTTCCAGTTGCTACATGAAGGCATTCTAACAAGCTGTTAGAAAGGGAGTCAAGGAAAGGGAAGATTCTGATCCATATTCCAAAAATGCAAAGCTGAATAGATGTTGCAAGATGACATTCAATTTGGGGAAAAGCCCAGTAATGGGGCTTCTCCACTTTGCAAGAAAACCATGAGATTAAGAGGAATGATGGACACCCACCATCCAGACATGATGGAAGCCCCTAGGGTTTCATACCTGGGCTCCCAGGGACTTTGACTCAAGCAGAAGAACCCTGGGCACACCCACCCTCTCCCTGTAGGCACCACAGGGCCCCTGGTTGGAGCCTCTCTGCTCACTGATGACAGCTATTGCTGCACTCACCATGGATGCCAATGCAAGCAACACAGAACAGGGGGTCTGCAGTGCTCCTCTCAGGTGCCAGGGCACACTTCCAGGCCACAGCTGAACTTGCATCTTCACAGACATCATTAAAACTCAACCCACCAGCCAGGTGCAGTGGCTCACGCCTGCAATCCCAGCACTTTGGGAGGCTGAGGCGGGTGGACTGCTTGAGGTCAGGAGTTTGAGACCAACTTGGCCAATATGGTGAAACCCCATCTCTACTAAAAATACAATAAAAATTAGCTGGGCATGGTGGTGCACGCCTGTAGTCCTACCTACTCAGGGGCTGAGGCAGGAGAACTGCTCGAACCTGGGAGGCAGAGGTTGCAGTGAGCCGAGATTGTGCCACTGCATTCCAGCCTGGGTGACAGAGTGAGACTCAATCTCAAAACAAAACAAAATAAAAAAACTCAACCTACCATGCATCATATTTCTGCCCACAGTAGAGGCCCTTAGAGCTATTCACCTTCTCCCATGGGGTTGTGTTAACTGATGTCTTCCTTTCACCCAGTCCTTTCTCACTCCTTTACCTCCCAAACACTTCCAGTGTCTTCTCTCAAGTGTCCTTTCCATTGCATCACTACTCCCATGCTTTGTCAGCCTTTCCTGAAAGCTGGCTGCATCCTGGGGACTCTGACTCTTTTGCTAATTTTGACCCTGGACTTTCCTTGGGATTCTTCTCGTTCTCCAATGATTCTGTCAAATAGTACTTTGAATCCATAATGCAAAGTCTTCATTTATTGAAAGTTCATTCTCATGGATCCTGCCCCATCTGTCATGCCTTCTTCAGGCTGCATTCCCCTCTTCCTCATACCAGGAAACCAAGCACTAGATCAACATGGCTCGTATATCGCCAGGTCCCCTGCCTGGACCACTCATCCTCGTTACCCCTGGCTGGCCAGTCCCTGCTGCAATGCTCTCTTCTGTCTACTCCCATGGTTCCTCAGTTGGCTAGTCTATGCCCCTTCATTGCATTTTCTCTGCTAGCTTACCTTTCTGTCCCTGACTTCTAAAAGTTAGAGTAGTTGGGTCCAATCCCAGGTGCTCCCCTCTATCTCATCTCTCACAGTCACTTTCAGCAAATCCTAGGGACTTAAATGCAGCTAGATGCCCATGAATCCCAAATTAACATCTCCATTCCAAGCCTCACCAACAGTCTATGCAACATCTTCTCTCATATTTCTGTTATGTCCAACCTCGTATGTCCAAAATAAATCTCTTAACTCTCCCTCCCCCATCTCAGGAGAAGACCTTGTCATCACCCAGTGACAGTGCAGCACACTGAAGGTCCTCCCTTCCTCCCCCACTCCCAAATCATCACCAGGCGCTACTGAGCCTTGAGAAATTAAAGTTAATTATTTTTACACTGTTAAATATTTAATACATATGTGTGCTACAAAATTCGGGAAGTCCAAAAAATAACATGATGAAACGTGAGTCCTCTCCCCAACCCGTCCCTTCCCCAGGAAGCCAGGTTGACACCTTGCGTTGTCATATTTGTGAGTTCACTTGCAGTGGGTATCTGTGCACATACCCACACATTTTAAAAATAAAAAAAAAAATTGGTTGTACTATACCATACACACTGTTCTGAAGCTTGTTTTCCCACCTCACGCTATACAGTCAAACATTATTCTGGGTCAGTATAAACAGAGCTGCCTCGTTTGTGTTAACAGTTGCATAGGATTCAAACCTTCGCCATTACAAGACAGTACTGTAATAAGCATGTGTATAAGTTTCTATTCCTAACAATAATGCAACGAAGACCCTTACAAAGAAATCATTTCCCATCCACACGAGTAATTCCTGGAAATTAAATTGTGGGTCAGGGAACATAAGGCATTTGTCATATTGATAGATACAACCAAATTGCATAGATGCTGTTCAGTCTGTACCACCAGCAGCCTTGGGTGGGAACCCGTTTCCCAACATTCTGGCAAACACACTGTGTTATCAAACTTCTTGATCTGTGCCAATCTGATAGGTGAACTATTCTACCACACTGTGGTTTTCATTTGCATTCATCTTATTACAAGAAAGGTTAAGCAATCTTTCATACATTTAAGCCTTTCTTGCATCCATTTTCATTATTGTGGACTTTGTATTCAGGTCATTCACCCATTTTTAGAATGTTTTTAGTTTCTTATTTTTTATAGCACTCTTTTCAAGTATTAAATAAGCATCATTAGCACTTCATCTATGATATTGGCTGCAATTTCCTTTCAGCTAGTACTTTAACTTTGTTTTTACTGTTTTTGTTTTGTTTTACTGTTTTCCCCCTACAGAATCCTATTTTAGAAAGTCAAATTTATCAATATTTCTTTACTTTTCTACTAGGTTTTATGGTTTCATGTTTTGATATTTAAATTTTTGCTTCACCTGACATTTTAGTGAAAGGAGATAGGCATCTAACTTTTATGTGTCTACAGGTATATTTTCTGGCTCTGCCAACCCCATTTACTGAATCATCTATCTTATCCTCCAGTGAAATAAACTGCCAGCTTTATAATATGCTTTGTCCTTTGTATCTAGATTTATTTCTGCACTAAATACAACTGGCCTTTTGATTTGGCTATGTGCATGTAGGTTCTCCACCTCTCACCGATTTGTCAGCTTCTTAAGCACACTGTCAGGGTCTGAGATTTCATTCCCTTTCCCTTAGAAAGTAATGTTAGCCTGTCACCGTTAGGTGGATGCTGGCAGAGGATGCAAGCCTTTCCAGTCAGAGACTCATGGCACAGAAAGCAGCATGACTTGCCTCTATTCCTCTTGCTCCCCAGGCAGCACGGGGCAACAGGGCGGGGCCTGTTGGATGCCACATCTGCAGTGGGTTGTGTTTCGGCTGACACAAAGGGCTTGCAGAATCCACCATTTTTGCAGCAGGAAATAAGCAGGCCTGTTCTTTGCTCTGGAATGTGACCTCACCTTTTAGTGTGGTTTGCTGGAAGCACAACCCCTAGAAAAGGCTTGAGTAAAGCGAAACCAGGGTCTTGCGTATTTAACTGACCCACTAAGAGGTGTGGGAGCGGGAGAGACGCATGGAGGAGGGTCCTTCCCAGCAGACACAGCTGGGTGGTTGTGGTCGGTTTGCATTTTGATGTCCACAGGATCACACAGTGTCTAGCACAAAGTAGATGCTTAAGACACGTTGATAAATTTGACAGAATCCAGCGTTTCTTGGGGTTAGAATGAATTTACCACCACGTAGCATAACTACGAACCATCGATTGAGTATTATTCTCCTCCACACAGATAGTTCCTCACACTATTGACCCAGGCAGCGTCGAGTCTAAAACGTTATCTTTTAAAGGAATCAACCTAAAAATAAATGAAATAGAATTACTATTTGACTCATTAAAACTAATTTCTGTGAAATGAAATTTAGAGACTTTATTTACTGTCTTCATTTCCTGTGGAATGTTGAGCTGATAACTTGGAAGCAAGCACTGAGTTGAAGCACCCCTAACCGTTTTTTAGTGGCTGTACCATATTTGTCAAGGGCCCTTGGTTATGATCACTAAAATGTTTTAATTATGCCTTATTATGTTTGAAATTACAATCTAACCATGACCAGGAACACCATCTAGTGAAGAAACACGAGGAGATAAAAAAGCGTTTTTCCCTCTTACAAAATTAGCTAGAGATTGCAAATACCATTTAGAAACTAGAAAAACGAACTCAATTTAAGAACTTCGGCCGGGCACGGTGGCTCAAGCCTGTAATCCCAGCACTTTGGGAGGCCGAGACGGGTGGATCACGAGGTCAGGAGATCGAGACCATCCTGGCAAACACGGTGAAACCCCGTCTCTACTAAAAATACAAAAAACTAGCCGGGCGAGGTGGCGGGCGCCTGTAGTCCCAGCTACTCGGGAGGCTGAGGCAGGAGAATGGTGTGAACCTGGGAGGCGGAGCTTGCAGTGAGCTGAGATCCAGCCACTGCACTCCAGCCTGGGCGACAGAGCAAGACTCCGTCTCAAAAAAAAAAAAAAAAAAAAAAAAAAAAAAAAAAAAAAAAAAAAAAAGAACTTCAAGGAAAAAAGACCCAATGGAAAACAGTGAGACAACTGGCAAATACTTAAGAAACATTTGGAAATGAATGACAGGGGATGCAGTCATATTAAACACGTAGACTTGTGACTCTGTGCCTGCACACTGAGTAAGAATTGAATGACACGCATGCCGCTGTCTGTGGAAGCACATTAGAAGACAGTTAACGTCACAGGTGGATGTGCTGCAGACCTCACTGAAGCTGGCACACTGAAAACAGCTCTCTGGATCACTTGCAAATCAATTTAAATGTTAACATTTAACATCGATACATTAAAACAAAGGTTGCTTCAATTTCCCTTCTACTTGTTTTCATTTACCTCCTGTCTTCTAACTGCAAACATAACTTCAATCAGAGGATAAACCTGTTTAACCAAGATGGAGTTCCATTATTTTTTTTCTTTTCTTTCTTTCTTTCTTTTTTTCTTTTGGAGACAGAATCTCACTCTTGCCAGGCTGGAGTGCAGTGGCGGGATCTCGGCTCACTGTAACCTCTGCCTCCTGGGTTCAAGCGATTCTCCTACCTCAGCCTCCTGAGCAGCTGAGACTACAGTGCGCCACCACACCCAGGTAATTTTTGTATTTGTAGTAGAGGTGAGGTTTCACCATGCTGGCCAGGATGGTCTCGATCTCTTGACTTTGAGATCCTCCCACCTCGGACTCCCAAAGTGCTAGGATTACAGGCGTGAGCCACTGTGCCTGGCCCATTCTTGTCTTCTTACCTTATCTTTATATCACTTTTTCTTGGAATTTCCCTGAATATGTAATCTGATGTGATATCTGATACTGTGTGAAACTTCCTCAGCTCAAAGATAAGTCACTTTCTCTACTATACTACTATATATAGTAGTAAGAAGCAGCTAAAATTGCAGCATTAGACATTAAAATTAAGCACTAAGAAAGTTAAAAAAAATGCCAGATGATGGTTATAATACATGGAAATTTTTATCTTCAAATTATGTGTGGCAATATTGTAACAAAAGACACAAGAAAAAATACTTGAGGAAAGAAATATTTGAGGAAAATAGTGCCTTATTACTTAGATAGAAAGCTAATGGGGCAAAGACCTACGATTTGGTAATTCTTAGTATATGTTTGAGGCTTAACAAATATTTAGCACATTTTTATAGTAACAATGTTTGCTGGTTTTTATATTTTGAATTGAAAAAGCCATAAATGCACCTTCATAATAAAGGGTGAGCCCACTTTTCTATTATTCCGTAACTAAAACATGATGCTATTTAAAACAACAGGGCAAAATGATGAACTAGATATTAATTTCCTTTGAAGTTTATATTGTGAGAGACAAGGGTGCCATTTTGAAATTGTGTTGTACTTTTAGTATGAAGAAACTTTAAAACTAGGTACAAGTTTATCAAAATAAAACAGGTATCAAGTCTCAAAAATACCATCTATTTCATTTTCTGTGTGCTTTTAATGGCAGTGAGAATCATGTTTTTAAATTCTCACTTTTACTACCTAAAAGGAAATTTTTGTTGTATAAAATATAAGTTTAAGATGTTTTCAATATATAATTCCTTTTTTTTCTCTTTTAGCAAGACAACTTTGGGCTGACATTTGAAACTTTTACTAAAGAACCAGCAAATATTAAAATGCAGGCTGATGTTTACACTTTCAGTAGTAATTCTTAGAACGTGTTTATCTGAACTGAAATCTCCACTTAACAGTCAGCGGGAAATGGCAATAAATGGCATCTGCCCTAAATTTCACAAGTTGTTGCTTTATTTATTTTCTTGTGAACCTCATTAATCCATACTCCCTCAAGTCACTTTAGTTTAATGTTATTTGTGTGACAAAAGTGTTTTAAACAAGGAAAAATGGAAAATTCATGTGTAAACAGCTAATCATTGCTTTTAAACATAGCATATACATGGAGGCTCAGAGGACAGGTTGGTGAAGATTACTCAGAAAGAAAATTTAAAAACCTTACTTCAATTCTCAGTTGTGTCATAATCATATATTACATATTATAAAATTGTTTTACTTATCCCTCATACTGGTCAGAGTCAAATTCATGATCTTTGTGAGTATACTGACAAACTACTCTCACAAGCTATTACTATTATTGAGATTTTATATATCAACTTTTTTTTTCCATCCATAAAAGCACCTCAACGACATGTTTGGTAGCAAATAAGTTTTCAGATCCCTTCACTCCATTGAATAACAGCTCTAAAAACACTTTGACTAACTTGAATATCTTCTATTTGCAATGCCTAAAGATTGAGAATAAAGCGGTTAAGAAGGAAGGTGTCATTTGTAAATTTAGAATTGCCAAATTAGTAATGAGTACATAAGTTCAAATAATTTTACTCAATCAAAAAGATAGTGACATTTGATGCTGATTAATTGCCATTTTTGTTATGTGTGATTTTCAGAGTGTGTCTTCTTTCCTATCTTCCTTTTTCAAATTTTGCTTTTCAGTATCTTTCGGGATGACTTTGGCTTATCCTAAAAAGAATTTGAGACCTAAAGGTCAATGTAGGGGAGAAATACAATTAAAAAAAATCTTTGCTTGCCAGACAAGCAAATCTTGATTATAACATGTTGGATTAGGTAAACATTCTAAAATAATACTGAATTTAGATTCTTGTTTTTATTTTGTTGGCTAGTTTTCTAAACTCTTAAGTGGGCAGTGATATACATTTCTATTAAACTGTGTAAGTAACTATGCAAATTGGGATATAAATTACATTAGAAGATGTGAACATATTTGCTTGATATTTAATTCAACCATAAAAAATAAATTATTGCACTTATTACTGTTCTCTTTCCTCATCTGTCATCTGATATTGCTCTTAGTCACTCACTATCAAAATTTGTTTAATCTTACTTCTATGAATTTCCTTAAAGATTCATGCAAAGCAAATTTATGTCAGGTTGTAAGCACCTTTCTCTCAAAGCAACCACCACTGTATTTGTGACAACTCACGCCAGAACCCTGAATCTGCCTTGGGAAGAAACATTGCCAGTTGGTGGCAGCATTCACAAGAGAGGGTCACATTTCCTCTGTTATCTTTAGGTTGAATTTCAAAACAACTCTAGAAAACAGACTCAGAGGGCTAGCCTTGGAAACAGCATGCAAACAACTGCAGAAAAGTGGAAGGTTTCTGACTATAATACAGTTCTACCAAACAGCAGAGCATGGGGCAAAAAAGCAGGCTGGCTACCTTCCTCTTGTTTACCTCCTGAGCAGTGTATAAAACAGGGTGAGCTTGCTCCTGGAATCAATACGTGAATCAATGGACACAGGCTGATCTTCCCCGCTTCATAACATCTGTACTCTGTACAAGGACACTCCGGGCCACCCTCACTGAGCATCCTCCCGCCCTCTCCCAGAAAATATAGCTGTGTCATCTTAGAGACATTTTTAATGTCATCTGCTTATGATGTGCAGATTGAGAAGCAGACAATTTTGTTCTGCTCTGGCATGAAAAAACAAAACGTTTCAATCGGCTGCTAGGATATCAACATGAAGTAACACACAGGACATCCAATTTCATCATGCAAAATACGGGTGTATTATATTACAGGTGCCAAGCATTCCAAGGAAAAGTAACGGTCTAAGAAGATGCTCTTGCATTTTAAAAGTATCTACTAGTGTTATACAGTCATTAATGTGTCATTTCCAATTCAATAACAGGAAGCCTTCTGGAAAAAAAAGCTTGTGTTGCTTCTTAAATCTAGAAACACATTCTCAACATTCAAACACAACAAAATCCAGAGGCATATTAATAAAAATTTTAAACTCCTAACTGCAGTCAGTTTTTAATTGGGCATTTATGTATTTCTTCAACATAATTATATTTATAATGAAAAATGTTGCGACTATTGGATTAGCTGTATTTGTACCCACAACATATTTTTCTAAACAGTATTAATTGATAGACTTTTAAAAAGTTACAGTAGTTTGTTCTATCCTATATGCACATTAAATAATCATTTATTTTAGAAAATCCTCCCTCATCAACTGAACATTTAGGAAAGAGACTGATCCATATTTTAACAAGAAGAATAAACACTCAAGTAGAAAGCCTTTATAATTTCCAAGGGGCTGATCAATTCCATTAACACATCCTGATACTTTAAATGTTTGCAATGCTGCACATAGCAAATGATCCAAACAGCAGTTACATTCTCTCCTGTAAGTCATTCTGTTGCACATACACAGACTTAGCAAGTTACAAAACTCTTGAGAAATTTCAGTTGAAACATTTAGCAAATAAATTTGCTGGTAAAGTGCAAGAAGTCTCCTTATAAATCCTAGATGAGGAAAAGTCTGTCCACAGTTCATTCATCAGAGGAATGGAATTTCTCAAATGAGCTACTGAACAACATTATCTAATAAAATGAAATATAATGAAACGGTGCCACTCATTTTAAAGATTAAATATATCCTTTGACAGAAACTTGTGAAGTTAAAAACCTTTCCCTCTTAAAACACCTTTTAAATTAAAGCTATTCTAACTAGTTATATAGCATTCAATTTAATCTGCTTAGTTTTTAGATTGAGTTCACCTAAATACAAACTACTGTCAAACACCTACAGGGCAAATAACTAAAAAAAGAAAGACAATGTGACAAGCAATAAAATGCTATCCACCTTTCTCCTCCCATACTTGCCTCTCCTATATGAAACAAAGAAAAGAATTAGTGATGTTCATTATTGGTAGTGCTACTAGTATTTATATGGTGAACCTGTAACGTATTTTTAAATCTCTACACTTTTATGTAATTGACTCTTTCTTGAAAAGTAATTATTTCAGAAGACTTCTAATAAAATAATCATTATTACATATGATTCTGTTAAAAATAGAAAAAACAAACAAACAAACAGAAAAAAATCCCTGCTGAAAGATATCCCCATTTTATTAGCCGTGAAAGGAAAGAAAGCTTCCAAGGAAAGATCTTGGACCATGAGAAAAAATTTCAACCAGGCTGTTTGCTGGCAAGAGGCCATGCCAGCCCCAGCCAGTCCTGCGTGCAGAGCATGTTGGCAGATGTTATTAGCTGACTTTTGCTGAAAAAGTATGGAAGAACAGTTGGAAAATCACAAGGTGTAGAACAAGCTTTAAAGAAATAAATAGCTTATCTGGCAATAGAAAGAGGGAACGAAAACAAGTTCCTCAGCTGAGGAAGAGGACTGGGATACTTCTAATCATACAGTTTCTTACTGTCGGCTTGTTTCATGGGCTGACTCTCAATGAGAATTGAAATTGTATCACCCACATTTGTATTTAGAGGTTCTAACTGCAGAATTGCAATTAATTTCCAGTTTGCTGTAGGAAATGTATACTCTCTATGACAGAATACCACGGATATGTGATAATTCTTTAACCTTCTCTCTTTTGTCCCCAGTCTGGTAACTGAGGCAATACATGGGGAAAGTGCTAACTGCCAATCCAGAGCTGCTGATACCTTAAAAACACTGGCCTTTACCACTAGGATGCCCCCAAGAAACAAGCAAACAGGAAAAGATGACACTTGCTAACGTGTGACGGGCACAGCAAGTAAATGTTCAACACAGATATGAAAATGTAACTTCATATTAAAAGTCAAAATGAAAAAGAAAAAAAATTGCAAAATATACTTTCTCAGAAGAAACCATGACATGATCTTTAAAAGTGGTGGTTCCTTTAGCATTGTCTACTGATGGTTGACAACATACAGGAACGTAGAGGTGGCCCATTTACATCCTCATAAAAGTGGGATGTAAGTGATCACAAAGCCAATAGAACTATACTACATTTTTTTTAAGTTCCAAGATAAGAATCCCTTCATCTTTCCTGAGTAGACATATTGCTAGGCAACATTTGTGAACATAAAAAAAGGTAAGAAGATCTAAAAGCCGAAGCATAATGTTCATAAAGGTGGGGCCCCCAACACACACAATCATACACAATCATACCGATACACACACAATCATACACAATCTATTATATAAACAAACGTACACATACAGGTGCACAGACTTAACATGGCATTTCTTGAGGTATTATTTTTTAAAGGTATGATTTAAAAATGGAAGATCAACTTTAAACACATCTCTTTGAGGCACATTGTGTGATACTTGCCACACTGATTATTCTTCCCAAATTCAGGCTACTAATCAATAATCCTAACGTATACATGCTAAAAATAAAAACGCCATAATCTTTGTACTAGTCAAGGCTCTCTTGGCACATAAAATTAGCCAACACAATCTTCAAGTCACTTGTTACAAAAATATATTAAAATATGTATCACCCTTTCAAAAATTACAATCTTATTTTCTCTTAGATTAAGACTTTATTACATTTAAAACACTTCTATGAATTATACAGGACATCCAAAAGTAAACATCCGGGACTTAAAAACAACCAATATTGTAAGACAAATTATTGCTGTAAATTATTTCATGAAGACATAATTAAAAAAAAAAATAAACAGACAAGGCCGGTTTTGTCGAGCTTTCTTCGTTGTGCAGGATCGGCAGCCCGCTGGGATCTGAACTCAGGAAGCCCTCCCCTCACCCTGACTTGGTCATTGAGGAGATGCAATTGTAGGGATGCTTATTTGCTATAGGCTTTGCAAGTCACAAAAGCCCCGCAGATATCAGAATTCGAAGCAGTGCTCCAACGGCATGTCCAACTTGGCCATCACCGCCCGCAACGCGCACACAGGTAGTGAACGCCCGCCCACCTGCCCGTCCGCTGGGCGCGGGCCGCTCCTGCCTCGGAGGGGGCGAGGACGCCCCTGCGGAAAGAAGGGGGCTCCTGCCTCGGAGGGGGAGAAGACGCCCCTGTAGAAGAAAGGGTGGCTCTTGAAGCGGTGTGGTGAGAGGACGCTTCCGAGGAAGGAAGGGGGGGCTCCTGCAGCGGCGCAGGGAGAGGACGCCCCTGCGGAAGGAAGGGGGCGCTCCCGCGGGGGCTGGAGAGACGCCCGCGCGGTCTCCCGGCTCCGGGGCCGCTGGTTCGCGGGCCCGCCCTCTCCCTGGCGCTATGGAAACCGCACTTTCTCCGCCTGCCGTCCCCAATCTCTTTCTCCTGTTACCTCCCAAATGCGATTTCAACTTCCCGAGAAGCTGACAAGTGAATGGTGCAGAGGACGCCCCGTAAGGCGCCCGCGAGCGGGTGGGACACGGGCGCCCCCTCTGCGACCCTCGCAGCCCCGCTGTCCTCCAGGGAAGGGCGCGCGCCGCTCTCGATCTGGAGCGCTGGGCTCGCGAACCCGCGGCCGCGGGCCCTGGAACCTCCCTGCGCTCAGCGGCTGCGGGGGACCGAGACGGGGACTGGGAACGGGGAGGGGGCGCGCCCACCCCGAGCGCGGGAGCGGCCGCCCTCGCCCAGAATGGGGACCCCGCGCCCCGAGAGCAGGGCCCAGCTCGCCGCCCAGGCTTCCCCTGCGAGGCCGCAGCGCCCGCCACCGATCCAGATCCCCCGCCCCGCCCCGCCGCGGCCCCGCCCGGCGCCCCCTCCCCGGCGGAAGCTCAAGCCCAATTAATTGAGTCCGAGGCGGGAGGGAAGGGCCCTGCGCGCCGTGGCCCGCCCCGCCCCTCTTCCGCGCCCCTTTTCCCGCCCTGGGTGGCATCTCCCCCGCCGGCATCCACAACGAGCCGCTGATTAATCAGGCCGGGGCCGCCCCCACCCCGCCCGGCCCCGCCGGAGCCTCCGCGGGAGGGGGAGGGGACGGCGGGAAACGCGGCCCGGGGAGAAAGGGGGGCGGGGCGGGGGCGCGCGGCCCTCCCCCGCGAGCGCCGCGCCGATTGGCCGAGCGCGCCGTCCGTCCGGAGGCGCGGCGCCAATGCGAGGCGCCGGGGCGGGGCGGCCGCGCCGTGTGTGCCTGCGTAACGCCGAGTCACATGTTGTTTTGCTCTTCTTAGTTCAGTCACTCGGTGCGCGATGTGTTACTCACTGTGCGGCGGGGACCGCGACGAGCCCGGGTCGCCTTTGGCAGCAGCAGCAGCAGCACCAGCAGCGGCAGCAGTCCCGGCGGCGGCGCGGACCCCGAGCGCCCGGGCGCACCCCGGCTCTCCCGAGCGCGACGCGGCGGCAGCAGCCCCGGTGCGGCCGCGCGCGCCTTAGGCTCGGCCCCGCGGCTCGGGGACCCCGACTCCCGGCCCAGTCAGCGCGTCCCCCGGCGCCGCCCGAGAGCCTGAGGAGGCAGCGGCCGCAGGCAGCCAGGGCGGGGGGCGGCCACCGCCCGCGTCGGGCATCCTTGGGAGCCCCGAAGCGCGGAGGGCGCGGCGCAGCCGAGCGGTGCTGGCCCCCGCGGGCCTCCCCGGACCTTCCCCACCGCCTGGGCCCGAGGGACGCGTGCTCGGGCGGGCGGCCGGGCGCAAGGGTGGGAGGGAGCCGCCCCCGCCCGCGCCCCCTCCGCCCCTCGCCCCAGCCCCTGGGCGCCGGCCCGGGCGGCGCGGCCTGAAGCGCCCGGGATGGCGAGCCCGCCGCGGCACGGGCCGCCCGGGCCGGCGAGCGGAGACGGCCCCAACCTCAACAACAACAACAACAACAACAACCACAGCGTGCGCAAGTGCGGCTACCTGCGCAAGCAGAAGCACGGCCACAAGCGCTTCTTCGTGCTGCGCGGGCCCGGCACGGGCGGCGACGAGGCGACGGCGGGCGGGGGGTCGGCGCCGCAGCCGCCGCGGCTCGAGTACTACGAGAGCGAGAAAAAGTGGCGGAGCAAGGCAGGCGCGCCGAAGCGGGTGATCGCGCTCGACTGCTGCCTGAACATCAACAAGCGCGCCGACGCCAAGCACAAGTACCTGATCGCCCTCTACACCAAGGACGAGTACTTCGCCGTGGCCGCAGAGAACGAGCAGGAGCAGGAGGGCTGGTACCGCGCGCTCACCGACCTGGTCAGCGAGGGCCGCGCGGCCGCCGGAGACGCGCCCCCCACCGCCGCGCCCGCTGCGTCCTGCAGCGCCTCCCTGCCCGGCGCCCTGGGCGGCTCTGCCGGCGCCGCCGGGGCCGAGGACAGCTACGGGCTGGTGGCGCCCGCCACGGCCGCCTACCGCGAGGTGTGGCAGGTGAACCTGAAGCCCAAGGGTCTGGGCCAGAGCAAGAACCTGACAGGCGTGTACCGTCTGTGCCTGTCGGCGCGCACCATCGGCTTCGTGAAGCTCAACTGCGAGCAGCCGTCGGTGACGCTGCAGCTCATGAACATCCGCCGCTGCGGCCACTCGGACAGCTTCTTCTTCATCGAGGTGGGCCGCTCGGCCGTCACGGGTCCCGGCGAGCTGTGGATGCAGGCGGACGACTCGGTGGTGGCGCAGAACATACACGAGACCATTCTGGAGGCCATGAAGGCGCTCAAAGAGCTCTTCGAGTTTCGGCCGCGCAGTAAGAGCCAGTCGTCGGGGTCGTCGGCCACGCACCCTATCAGCGTCCCCGGCGCGCGCCGCCACCACCACCTGGTCAACCTACCCCCCAGCCAGACGGGCTTGGTGCGCCGTTCGCGCACCGACAGCCTGGCCGCCACCCCGCCGGCGGCCAAGTGCAGCTCGTGCCGGGTGCGCACCGCCAGCGAGGGCGACGGCGGCGCGGCGGCGGGGGCAGCGGCCGCGGGCGCCAGGCCGGTGTCGGTGGCTGGGAGCCCCCTGAGCCCCGGGCCGGTGCGCGCGCCCCTGAGCCGCTCGCACACCCTGAGCGGCGGCTGCGGCGGCCGCGGGAGCAAGGTGGCGCTGCTGCCGGCAGGGGGCGCGCTGCAGCACAGCCGCTCCATGTCCATGCCCGTGGCGCACTCGCCGCCGGCCGCCACCAGCCCCGGCTCCCTGTCGTCCAGCAGCGGCCACGGCTCGGGCTCCTACCCGCCGCCGCCGGGCCCGCACCCGCCCCTGCCGCACCCACTGCACCACGGCCCTGGCCAGCGGCCCTCCAGCGGCAGCGCCTCCGCCTCGGGCTCCCCCAGCGACCCCGGCTTCATGTCCCTGGACGAGTACGGCTCCAGCCCCGGCGACCTGCGCGCCTTTTGCAGTCACCGGAGCAACACGCCCGAGTCCATCGCGGAAACGCCCCCGCCGCGAGACGGCAGCGGCGGCGGTGAGTTCTACGGGTACATGACCATGGACAGGCCCCTGAGCCACTGTGGCCGCCCCTACCGCAGGGTGTCGGGAGACGCAGCCCAGGACCTGGACCGAGGGCTGCGCAAGAGGACCTACTCCCTGACCACGCCGGCCCGGCAGCGGCCGGTGCCCCAGCCCTCCTCCGCCTCGCTGGATGAGTACACCCTGATGCGGGCCACCTTCTCGGGCAGCGCAGGCCGCCTCTGCCCGTCCTGCCCCGCGTCGTCTCCCAAGGTGGCCTACCACCCCTACCCAGAGGACTACGGAGATATCGAGATCGGCTCCCACAGGAGCTCCAGCAGCAACCTGGGTGCAGACGACGGCTACATGCCCATGACGCCCGGTGCGGCCCTCGCGGGCAGTGGAAGCGGCAGCTGCAGGAGCGATGACTACATGCCCATGAGCCCTGCCAGCGTGTCCGCCCCCAAGCAGATCTTGCAGCCCAGGGCCGCCGCCGCTGCTGCCGCCGCTGCCGTGCCCCCTGCGGGGCCTGCGGGGCCAGCGCCCACCTCTGTGGCGGGCAGGACATTCCCGGCGAGCGGGGGCGGCTACAAGGCCAACTCGCCCGCCGAGAGCTCTCCCGAGGACAGCGGGTACATGCGCATGTGGTGCGGCTCCAAGCTGTCCATGGAGCACGCGGACGGCAAGCTGCTGCTCAACGGGGACTACCTCAATGTGTCCCCCAGCGACGCGGTCAGCACGGGCACCCCGCCCGACTTCTTCTCCGCAGCCGTGCACGCCGGCGGGGAGCCGCTCAGGGGCGTTCCTGGCTGCTGCTACAGCTCCTTGCCCCGCTCCTACAAGGCCCCCTACACTTGCGGCGGGGACAGCGACCAGTACGTGCTCATGAGCTCCCCCGTGGGGCGCATCCTGGAGGAGGAGCGGCTGGAGCCTCAGGCCACGCCAGGCCCCAGCCAGGCGGCCAGCGCCTTCGGGGCCGGCCCCACGCAGCCCCCTCACCCCGTAGTGCCTTCGCCCCTGCGACCCAGCGGCGGCCGCCCCGAGGGCTTCCTGGGCCAGCGCGGCCGGGCTGTGCGGCCCACGCGCCTGTCCCTGGAGGGGCTGCCCAGCCTGCCCAGCATGCACGAGTACCCACTGCCGCCAGAGCCCAAGAGCCCCGGCGAGTACATCAACATCGACTTCGGCGAGCCCGGGGCCCGCCTGTCGCCGCCCGCGCCTCCCCTGCTGGCGTCGGCAGCCTCGTCCTCCTCGCTCTTGTCTGCCAGCAGCCCGGCCTCGTCGCTGGGCTCAGGCACCCCGGGCACCAGCAGCGACAGCCGGCAGCGCTCCCCGCTCTCTGACTACATGAACCTCGACTTCAGCTCCCCCAAGTCTCCCAAGCCGGGTGCCCGGAGCGGCCACCCCGTGGGCTCCTTGGACGCCCTCCTGTCCCCCGAGGCCTCCTCCCCGTATCCGCCGCTGCCCCCGCGTCCGTCCGCATCCCCGTCGTCGTCCCAGCAGCCGCCACCGCCGCCACCGCCCCCCGGGGAGCTGTACCGCTTGCCCCCTGCTTCGGCCGCTGCCACCGTCCAGGGCCCAGGCGCCGCCTCGTCCTCGGACACCGGGGACAATGGTGACTACACCGAGATGGCTTTCGGTGTGGCCGCCACCCCGCCGCAACCCATCGCGGCCCCCGCGAAGCCAGAAGCTGTCCGCGTGGCCAGCCCGACGTCGGGCGTGAAGAGGCTGAGCCTCATGGAGCAGGTGTCGGGGGTCGAGGCCTTCCTGCAGGCCAGCCAGCCCCCGGACCCGCACCGCGGCGCCAAGGTCATCCGCGCAGACCCACAGGGGGGCCGCCGCCGCCACAGCTCCGAGACCTTCTCCTCCACCACGACGGTCACCCCCGTGTCCCCGTCTTTCGCCCACAACCCCAAGCGCCACAACTCGGCCTCCGTGGAAAATGTGTCTCTCAGGAAAAGCAGCGAGGGCGGCGTGGGCGGCGTCCCTGGAGGGGGCGACGAGCCGCCCACCTCCCCCAGACAGTTGCAGCCGGCGCTCCCAGCGCCCCCTTTGGCACCGCAGGGCCGGCCTTGGACCCCGGGTCAGCCCGGGGGCTTGGTCGGTTGTCCTGGGAGCGGTGGATCGCCAATGCGCAGAGAGACCTCTGCCGGCTTCCAAAATGGTCTCAACTACATCGCCATCGACGTGAGGGAGGAGCCCGGGCTGCCACCCCAGCCGCAGCCGCAGCCGCAGTCGCCGCTTCCTCAGCCGGGAGACAAGAACTCCTGGGGTCGGACCCGAAGCCTCGGGGGTCTCATCAGCGCTGTGGGCGTCGGCAGCACCGGCGGCGGGTGCGGGGGGCCGGGTCCCGGTGCCCTGCCCCCTGCCAACACCTACGCTAGCATTGACTTCTTGTCCCACCACTTGAAGGAGGCCACCATCGTGAAAGGTGAGGCCCTTTGCCTGGGTGTCTGGCGGGAAGCAGGGGTGGGGCGGTGAGGGAGCCTCTTGGGTTTCACTGCTCTCACTTCTTTGGGACCTTGACCCAGAAGCCAACAGCCTGGTTCTGGCTCCTTGTTTTGTTTTTCTGTGGGCTGCCTTGTTCTCTTCCCTCAGAGAACTTGCCAGAACACTCGTCTTTGAGTTGAATGACGTTTTCCGCGTGGGGAGACTGATTTTTTGAGGCCCCACCCATTCCCCCATTCTGTGCGTCCCACAGTCCCCTGTCCCTTAACACAGTGGAAGTTCTCCCAGACCGGCCACGCTAGAGGCCGTGGGGCACCCGACTGTCTTCCTCTGGGGGCCTGGGTGCGTTCTTCCGGGAGGACCTGCGGGTCCGGACCGCTGCCCGCAGCTGCAGCTTTCACCTTTCTCTGTGTTCCCGGAGCTGGGCTCCGCCTGATTCTTGGTGAGCTTGAAGGTTCAGACCTGAAAGTCATTTAAGAAATGAGCATCCATTTTGATGGCTGTTAATAACGACAGTTAACTATTTCCACGTTACACATAAACTGTAGGAGCTTTTCCAGCGGAGGCATTGTTTTTCTCTGAAGGGTGAAACGGTAAGAAGGCTGCACACAGCCTAATGCCGTGGTGTTCAACTTGAGCCTATGTGGGAGTTACCTGGCGGGCTTTGCTGAAACATGCATCTCTGGCCTGTGTTAACCCCGCAGTTTCCGATGCTGCAGCTTTGGGGCGCGGCCCGGGCTGTGCCTTTCTAGTGAGTCTCCACATAATGACGACGCTGCTGGCTGGGGGACCACCCTCTGAGGACCCTGCCCCAGATGAGACTCACCTGGGGAGGAATCAAAAGGTACCTATGGGGCCTCACGCCAAGACACATTGAAGTGAAACATGAGATGGCTAGGAGGCAGGGA
Organism: Rhinopithecus roxellana; assembly: GCF_007565055.1. Classification (NCBI taxonomy): domain Eukaryota; kingdom Metazoa; phylum Chordata; class Mammalia; order Primates; family Cercopithecidae; genus Rhinopithecus; species Rhinopithecus roxellana. Next base: position 2,689,712 of record NC_044566.1, on the reverse strand, counting down.
CGGGCGTTTTTTGGAGTTGTCCAGATGATTTGAATGTGCAGCCAGGATTTACAATCAGTGCTTTGGAGAAAACAGCGAAAGACAAAAAAACACAGGTCTTTTCAAGAACAATTGGATAGGAGGGTGCTGGTATTGTTCTTCGTGTGCTCATCAAATATCCGTGAGGAGACAGAGCTGGTCTGACTTTGCAGCTGGTGGTGCATTCTGACTGTCTAAACTTTGAATGGTGTTTGGGTGGGGGAGATGAAAGGGAAAGGTGAATATTCAATTCGGGAGACTTTATTTAATTTCGTAGCTGTTTTCTTTGTGGGGTTCCTAGCAGGATAGAGGCTTTATGGGAACAGTGAAACATATAGTAAAATTTGGATGCTGGACTAGATGTGAGCCTAAGGTGTAAACAGTCTTCAAGGGTCATAAGATGAGGATCAAGGTGGGCTGGGGATTCGCAGCCTTTTGTTCTTAAATAGACCAGTTTAGTGCTATCCAAATCTAGTATCTGTTTTATAGTATACTTAGGACTGTTGGTCCATGGGATTTAAAATTATAGCTGTGGGGCGAATACCCTGTTATTCCAGTGTAATAGAGAAAAGCTATTTCCTTTATTAAAACCGTAGACTAGAAGATGAAAAGAGTCACAGAGAATTATCAGGAGTGTGGTGCTTCAGCATCCAGTTAAATCATTGGAAGTCGCCAGAATGTATCCCATGAACAGTGATTCTCAGTTCAAGGTCACTTCGGTTGGAGTTACTTATACACTATTGCTAGTGTGTCAGAAAGTTGAAGGAATAGCTGCCTTTAAGACACAGACCATTATAAACACAGCAGCAGTATAATTGAGTGGGGAAACACACACATATTTATGGTCTGCACAAATGGGTATATGCTAGTGTGAACATGAAAGTAAACTACATCTTGCCAGAATCTGATTCTAATCAGAAAACAGCCTAAGAGCATAACACCTTTTCCTGCTTTCAGTGGAGCCGGTGGGACAAACCTGGAGTGGGTGGAAGTGGGTCCCCAGCAGTGGGCTCTGCCATAGCAGGGGCCATAAGCTGGAATTTGTGCCTACAGGCCTGGAGGGACTCAAGGCCTTTCTGATGAAGCTGATACATTCAGAATTGGGGTCCAAATAGGAGACAGTGCCCTTTTCAGGCTACTGAAAATGTTGAACTCTAAGAGATAAGTTTATTTAGAGACTGGATTGAGCTTTCATTTAAGATTTCCCACCAACATAAAATTCCTTTCAGCCATAGGATTCTCGATTTTGAAGTCCAAACAGAAGCCTGTGTTCTATGGCTGCTGGACAAAGATGAGAGATGATTAGGGCTGCTGTTTTTCCGAAGTTTGTGTGGGTATCATGATGAACCCTCTTCTAGGAAGTAAAAGGACTCTTTTAAATCGAAATAGACAACTGCAGTCAGTCCACCATATGCCAAACCACATTTTAAAAAAGGAAATATCTGCCCCGCTGGGTTTCTAGTAAAGTAAGTTAAACACAGAGAACAGCAGAATAGGAAAGAGTAGTGTCACCTTAGGCCACGTAGCACCAAAGTTGTGGTCTGTTGAGACAGAAAGGAAACATTTAGGAACTTGGGATGAATATCCACCTTTATTTAACTCACACATGCACTAGAAATTTGTTTGTGATGCTCATAAATACAGAGTTCACAGTAGGTAAGTGTCCTTTGAGGCAATGATTTGTAGAAGGCAGACTCGCAAAACATTTCTTTGAAGATGAAGTAGAGAAAGCACTTACTAGGCGGCCCCCTGCCCTGCCTAGCTCTTAGAAGTGGCCTGTGTTTCCACCCTGAGCTCCTCCTGTTCTGCATGGGAAGACCTCATTAGTGATGCTGATGCAGAATGATTTGGGGTTACTTGGGTAATGTTTGGTATTTGCATAAGTGATAGCAGCGCGGTAAGGTTCCAGCCATGTCTGGCAGTTGTTTACAATAGAATTGTGAATGGGGATGGGGTTTCAATGCAAGAGCCAATTAAAAAGTGTATCTCAGGTACCTCTGTTTTTATTAGTCCAGAGCAAACTCTAAATTATGCATCTTATTTTAGGGTGAGTTAAAGTTACTTATGTGTTTTTGGTGTGTGTGCATGTGGAAACTCTAACCAATTTGTTAGGTTTTGTTGTTTGGGAATTGGAAATACGCTACTGAATTTCCTGCGCTTTAAAACTGATTTTTACAATTAACTTTATGTATTTTTGTGTTAGGATAGTAGATTGATGAATGCCATAAAATACGCTGTTTTAGTGTTCCTCTTTAGTGATTTTAGGGATTTTATTCGAAAATTGGCACATATATATATATGTATAAAACAGATTAGATCAGAATTACCACTGAAAGTATCCATATTTAAATTTTGTTCGATACAAGGACTATCAATTCTTATCCTACGGTGAAAGAATGATAAGAGACATGTTTCCAAAGGGACAACTTTTATGTTGAAAAGTTTTGCCTTTTGAAGTTGTAAAGAAGAGAATTTTCCTAAATTCAGAAATCCAGTGAGATGATTGACAAACCACACAAGCTTTCTGTTTGCTGTGGCGGGCGCTGGTTTGCTTTAGTTGGCTGGCTCTGGCCATAAGAAGATAATAGCATGCACTGCTGCTGCCCTCTTCGCAGGAGCAGACAACTAAGGTGCTAATGAAAACACACACTGGCTTTCGTGAATGAAAGTCACGTGACTTGTTCTGTTTCCTTTATTGAAAGAGAAACCTTTACAAAAATAGTACTTCATAGAAGGAAGCATAGTATGTGGAACACTAAACCAGGAATCAGGAAACCAGGTTTCTGGTTGCTGATCTTAATGAGTCATTGTGTGTCTATGGGCGAGCCACTTAATCCTTCCTTCTCACTTTCCCTGTCTGTAAAATGGGGGTAATTATAATCCTCCCCTTTCTGTGTCACAAGGCTGCTGGAAGGCAAATGAGATCATAAACATCAAGAGTGTTTTAAGCTCTTCTAAAGGAAGATGCTAATAAATCCAATTGTTGATACTTATTACTTTGAAACCATGCATCTATACAGGAAAGACACTTTTGTAAATGGGTACTCTTACATTGAAACGAACAGTAACAGTGTAGTCTGAAAATGGAGCCAGCACCTTGAAAATTGCTTACCTTTACTGCTTCATTGCTAGCTCCACTCCAGGCTCCCAAGAGCCATTGTTTTCCCCCTTTATTGAACTTAAAATCTGTTCATAGATATTTATGAACAGATTGTAACAAAGTGGTGTTCTGAATTACATAGTAAAGTAACGATTAGGGAAAACAGTATGGTAATTCTGAAACTATTTTAAGACTGAACTTCTGATTACCTTTTATGACTTGTTTATGTATTAAGAGATGTTGACAAGATGAAAATGTATAATTCGAATATACATTTTAAAAATCACCTCTTAATGCTGAATGCATTGAAAGAAAAACAGAACACTGCAGTTGTTTGACTACTCCTTGTTTAGTCTGGGGTTTCATTCTTTGGGGTTGATTTAATTAGGATGGTCATTCCTGCAGTTTTGATGGTAGCACTGTGCTTATCAAACATAGTAGGAAAATGTGTGATTCTTTTGTGTTTCTACCCCCCAAAAGGAATCTTAGTAGAGAATTGATATTTTATTTTCTTTAGAAGTATCAGTATTTAAAATGAGACTCTTTTTTCTGAAGAGAAGAACTTGCAAACGTTTTAGTAACAGCATGAGTATAATGGGTTTTCTGTTAAAATTCCCACTAATGCATTTTCTTCAGAAGCATAGTTCCAAGAGCTAGTTAATTTTGGTATCAGATTTGGCAAGTAGAAGGGGTTTTTGTTTGTTTGTTTGTTTTGGGTTTTTTCTAGGGGAGTAGCACAGAATGAAGTGTTCCCATTTCACCTTATAAACTTAAGGGAAAATGTAACTTTATTCTTTTATCTGCAATGCCAAGTAGAGTGAGGAAAACACTGGGTGAAGCAAAGTGCTGTGCCACCCTGTCCTGCATTTGGATAGCTGTAATGCAGGTGGATTCTCTGTTTAATTTCTCTAGTATGGATGACAGCAGAATGTATATTTCTATACAAGATGAACAAAACATTTTAATGTTGGCATTTTAATGAACAAATGAAAACAAAATTTTCTGAATGTCCAAAAGTATTGGTTATAAACATACTAACTGTCAGATCATGGTTTTTGTGAAAATAATGCTGTCCAAGTTTAGATAGGGACACTGTTTCTATATTTAGTTTGAGTGGGTTCTTCCAGATTGCAGTGGTTATTCTGACTCACTTAAGGTAGATTATTGTAGACAGAGTTCAGTGCTAGACTTTTCTGAAGAAAAGTAGTGAAGTCATCATTTGGCATGGAGGAGATGATGAGGTTGATGATTGCTATTTATTTTAGTTTCTTTCAAGATAGCTACAGAGACTAACATTAAGTGGGTGCTAAAATAAAATGCATAGGTGAAGATTAGTATAGAGAGAGTTGGAGTATATGTTGTATACCAGCATTTTGCTCTGTAGGTGCAAATAATGCAAGATGCTTCTGTGTGTTATAGCTTTATTACTTAAGTGAATTCATTACATAAGAATTCCGAAATAGATTGGATTAAAACTTATAGGTTACATGTTTACAAATGATAAAATAGTCAATTTGGTGGTTCTGATTAATTTTCTATTAGACTAGAAAAATACTAAGTTTGTATAGAGTCACTTTTATGTGTCCAAAGACACTGTAAAACTTGAGTGGGTAGAGGTGAAACCTTGGAAACTTTGTCCAGTTTTCTTACGTCTTATATCTGTATACACAAGGTTTATAAAATATTCCTTGCTTGCTGTGTTTTTATTGAAATTTGGAATATTTGATCCAATATGTTGACCCACAATATATTTTTTAAAGATAAGTGATCACATGCATTGCACCCTGTAAATGCTGGGGTTTTTTGTTTGTTTGTTTTTTGAGACAGAGTCTCGCTCTGTCACTCAGTCTCAGCTTACTACAGCCTCCACCTCCGGGTTCAAGCTATTCTCCTGCCTCTGCCTCCTGAGTAGCTGGGACTACAGGTGCGTGCCACCACGCCCTGCTAATTTTTTGTATTTTTAGTAAAGACAGGGTTTCACTGTGTCAGCCAGAATGATTTCAATCTCCTGACTTCGTGATCCGCCCGCCTTGGCCTCCCAAAGTGCTGGGATTACAGGTGTGAGGCATCACACCTGGCCTAATGCTGGATCTTTTAATATTCATTTTAAAGAGTATCGGGTTTTCCAGAAATAAATATTTGGGGCTGGTGTGTGTGTGTGTGTGTGTGTGTATGTGTATGTATGTATATATGTATGTATGTGTGGTTCCATAATATCTCATTCAGTGATGCTACGGGAGGCTCAGTTTGATATTTTTCTCTATAACCGAAATTCAAGTATTAATGGTGTGTTCTTTGTTCGTGTTGAAACTTTATAACTTAAGCTTAGTCTACTGTTACTTTACCCCTATACAGTTAGTACAAATACTTGAGTCCGTTATTACGGTGTGGTATGAAATTTCAATTGTTTTCAATGCATAAAAACAGATACTATGATATAGTTCATTATACTATGTGATTTTGTTACTTTACAAATACTGTGTGATTTTCTTACCTTAAAATACTTATGTTTATGTTAAGAATGACTCATTCTTGGATGGGCGTGGTGGTTCATGCGTGTAATCCCAGCACTTTGGGAGGCCGAGGCGGGTGGATCACCTGAGGTCAGGAGTTCAACACCAGCCTGGCTAACATGGTGAAACCCCGTCTCTACTAAAAATACAAAAATTAGCCAGGCGTGGTGGCGTGCACCTGTAGTCCCAGCTACTCGGGAGGCTGAGACAGGAGAATTGCTTGAACCTGGGAGGCAGAGGTTGCAATGAGCCTAGATCACGCCACTGTACTCCAGCCTGAGCAACAAAGAGTGGAATTCCGTCTCCAAAAAAAAAAAAGACTCATTCTTTTGCATAGTATTAATGCTTAATCTTTAATATTTAAGACTATGATTTAGTGCTTTCTCTGTGCATTCTATGGACTTAAATAAGTCAATCTTTGGCCTCCAAAGTATAAGTGTAACAGATAATCCCACAACTTGGCAGACAAGTGGCAACTGAAGATTTTGAAAGAATGTTATTGAAGTTGAATGCAATGATAATGTACCATTATTCTGATCAATATGGACAGATAACTGTCTGCTGTTATCCTCTTGGGGTTAAAATTCAAAAGGTGTTTTTATTCCCTTTATAGTGGTAAGACATTTTCCTATATACAATATTGTACCATATTCCAAAAAATCCTGTGGCATAGGCAGAACCACCATGAACCCCATTCTTTGGAATCAAGAACCTACAGTGTGGAGAGGCCAGATGACTTGCCCAAGATCACTGAGCTAAAAGGAGGAGCGTGCGGTTCAACCTCATAACATCTTAGTATCCCTAGCCCAGTTCTCTAATGTCATATTGTCTGCTTGGGAAGCTCATATGCAATAATTACATTAGGATTTTATTCTAGATCCTTGCCTTCAAGTTAATATTTTGCTGGAGTGGCAGTTACTTACCCCCCACCCCTTTTTCTTCAGCTTGGTATCAATTCAAAGAAAAATGGGGACAATTGAGGAGGAAGACTGGTAGGAAAGCCCTCTATTTATTTTAATCAGTTTTTACATCCACCAGTTTGGAGAGTTTAGTATTTGATGCTATTTTCAAGGCTGTCATGTTGCTAGTGAATTTTAGAGTTGACTGTTAAGTTGGTGATGGATCTGTTCTGGGGACTCCAATCATGCTTCCTGGACCTCTAGATGTGTCGACAAAGTGGAAAACTTAGATTCCTCTCGCTGTCTTTGATTACATCTTAGTAAAGCAAACAGTATATGATACTTGGTAAGATACCTCCCCACCACCACCATCAAATACATTAAAACTCTTGCAACTTAGGTGGTAACAATAAGAAAATAATATGCAAGGGTGTTCTGAGAACGAAGAGTTGAGAACTGTTGGTAGAATGTAACTTATTTAAGTTGTGAAAACAGAGGCTGTGTGAGGTTGGGAGTCTTAGTCAAGGTCACTGATTTAATTAGTGGTAGAGTTGTTTGTAGATATCATCAAGAAAGAATAGGAGAATGTGATACAAACAATGACACATCTCAGTTGGTTCTTTGTATCCTGATGAATAACTTTCTCCCAGGATACAGCCTATGCTCTTTAGAACAACGTAGTATTTGTAGAAATGATATTAGTCTTTTTACTTTGGAACATTTTAGTAACTTTCTTCATCCATAGACTAAAAGATACCCTGAAAGCCAGAAATAGAGAATGCTGAATTCCTAAATGAAGAAACGTGTTATAAATCAGAGAAATATGGCTGTTCATGACTATGTGGACAGTGTTTACTGAGCGGGGAGAAGATTTGGCAAATATTTTCAAATGGTTATGTATTCACTTTGTTAAAGAAAAGGAAACAAAGTTACTGGGATAAGTGAAATCTAAAGGCCTACATTATCTAGCAGAATTGAAGTCTTTGCTCTGTGTAACAGGTTCAGCCTGGGGGGTGACACAGTGATTGATGAGTCAGTGGGTGCGTTCAGTCACTGCTCTCTGTGTCTCTAAGACGGGCGCTTGTTCTATAAGTGAAATATCATATATTCCCCATTATGGATAAGTCCATTAGCATTTTGCTAAGAAATGAGTCATTAACTTATTTAATGAGTTTATTTGAAAACTAACCAATTTAGAATCTGCCTGAGGACCAATAAGTAACGAGTCAGTCATTGCTAGGTGGTTGTCTTCTGCGGTTTTGAGTATTTCGTCAGTGCCTTTTTATTTTTAACAGCCTTTGTTGTTTATTGTTTCTTTTTTATAATTCTCAGGGAAAAAATCATTTAGCTGGATTTTTATATGAAGATAAATAGTTTTCATACAAATTTAATTTCACAGAAGCTGCCGTCTTTCTAAAGACGTGACTATAACATCACTTTCAAAAGCAGAAAGAAACACTTTAGCAAACCCATAAAATTTCTTAAGATATTCACACTTTAAAACATGTAATAGGCAAACCTGTGGCCTGAAACTCTTGTGGGCAGTGCAGTGTTTGGTTTGTGTGAGCTGTCAGGCCCCTCAGCATCAGGAGAGAGTACCTCTTTCCTGGCCAGCACCCCCAGCGGTGAGCCCCGTGACTCACCAGACAGCAGGTGAGATTGGAGAGCTGGTTGAATGAGCAAAGCAGGAAAGCAGTTTTGCTATCGGGGTGAATGGGGTTACAGACCCCCTTCCAGGTTAAGAAGAAAGCCACATTCCCAGCACCCTGTGTTGCAGTGATGGGTTTGTTGAGCACCCACCAATTTAGTCCGGAAAACTGATCCAGACGTGTGGTCTGGGGGTCTTCATGAATAGGCCAGAAGCCCTTTCCCCAGCAAGGTTTGGTGACTCTGGGAACTTTTGCCTTCTGCAGAGGACCTGGGGGGAAGAGCATACAGCTATCTGCACTGCTCTGTGCTGTGAAGCCACTGAAAATAGGGACTGAAGTCAAGGCCCATCTGATCCTGTGAATTCCCAGGTCTTCGGTAGAAGCCGCTCCTGATCCCATCATCTCAGTGGCCACCCTCACCCTTGACTGCCCTGCGCTGCCTGGGCCCAGCGCATGCCAGGTGGGCCTCTCTGCCCTCCTTTCTTTGTTCGGGACATCCCATACTCAGATAGATGGATAAGTAAGGGGAATTGTGAAGCAGGGAGAAAAGTTTTGGAAATAGGCCAGAATTTCCTTACTAAATTTAAAAACCATGCACATAATCCTTTAGAAACTCCAGGCAATAAGCAGGATTAAGCAAGTCATGGATTAGAGTGTATTGAGCGGAGACTGTTTTTATTTGAAGAGGTCAGAAGTGGAGATACTGGGACCCTGGTTTACTGTGGACATTGCAGGGTTTCTGAACTTCCCAGACGGCAGAAATTCCTGGAAAAGTAGAGTCTTGGGGTCAGTTTTTTACCCCACACCTTGGGTGCATTTTTAAAAAATAAATGACTAAAGTGCTTTGCTTCAGTTTTGTTCTGGTATGATAGTAGGTATTCACTTTTTTTGTCTTCCTGCGTAAAAACGACCTACAATAACATTTTAGATATACAAATGAAACAGAAAACAAATCCATGAGCTACCCATGCCCTCTTCCAGTTCTATATATCAGATGAGTGTGCGGAGACTTGTACAAATAACTTTTGTTATGTTGTCAAGTAGACATCTACTAAGTGTACAGTTCAACTGAAAGTATATTTGAGTGTGCTTTAGCAAAATGTATTAGTTGCAGAAGTATCAAATCTCTTTTTCTCTTTTAATGTATTATAAATCCAGGATTGTAAATTTATTTTAATTGCAGTCAGTTTCAGAAAACTAACTTTAATTTAGCTGGCTGATAAAGCAAAAGAGAAAAAATTGGAACTTTAATATTGAACTGTATGAAAATACTAGATACAAATGCTACACAAAACCCCTTTAGATGTAAGCATCAATGAATTTGCAGACATTGTTGAGATTATTTGTTTTGACAAGTTTTTTAAATGGTGATTTTCTCCTAAAGGTTTTGTAGCTTCCACATAAGGGCATTTTGGTGTTTGGGGACAGATGAAAGTTTCAGTGGTCCAGTAGAAAGGACACACCTTGGTTCAGTTTGCCATCTTACTATTATTTGCAGCTTAGTTTATCAGTGTTCCTAGTTCCAGATGAAACAATCACTGCAATAAAATGTCCAACTTTTACCAGCACGGAGCATTTAATTAAGTTCTTAGAACAAGTCTGAGTGATACGCATTCATCTGTGTGAGTCTTGGTCTGTCCAGGTCAGCTGGACTGTTTAGAATTCACTGGGTCTTCAGCCATTTCCAAAAGGCGGAACATAGTTGATATTTTAAGACAATCAATGTATTGAGAGTTCAGCGTGTGTCAGCGCAAGAGTAGATGTCCTGGGAGATGCAGAAGAAATGTGAAGTCGGGCCTCTGTCCCCTAGGTGCCTTCAGAGTCAACTTGGCAGCATCCCACCATGTGCCATTTTCTGGGCAGCCCCTCTGATCCTTTTCGTAAGTGTCCACCCTGTAGGCAATCTTGGCTGAGCACAGAGAATGGCATGTTTCATGGGATGTCTCTGCTGCAATTGTGGATGTCCTTGCTGAAACATTCAGAGTACTGGTCCCATTCACAGCTGGGACCACTCAGATGTTTCACCCCTTCACCCCTGCGCAAGCCTGGGGTGCATCAGATGAGGTGGTGGTTGTGAGTTTTCTTCTCTGAAAAATAGTAGCTTTGATTCTGCTCCTCTCCCGATTCCTAGATGTTAACTTGCCCTGAGCTGTTTGGTGGTCTTGCGGCCAAACTCTCCTGGTATTTCATTCTGTGCTCAGTCTCTGTCATAAATGGTAGTATTCCAGAAACTTCCCCATTGTTAGGTTTCTTGGCTCCTTTTCGTAGGCGGCCCCGAAGCCTGCGTTAAGAGTATTGATCTCATTCTTTGTACAGGCATCCCTGGCCTGTCCAGGAAAGCCCCTCCCTTCCTGCCAACCACAGCCCCCCCGGCTCAAAGGGCTGCTTCCCACTCTTGGCCCCCCTGCCCACCATGGTGGTGGCCAGTGGAGGAGAAAGAAGGAAGTCCATTGGGTTGGAGAGCTCCAAGTCACCCACCCGTGAGGCTGATGGGAGAGTTGGTCACAGATGAGTCTTGTGTCATTCTCAGCTTCTGCCACCTTTTACAGTTCTTTTAAGAACAACAGCAGCAACATAAAAGGAACTTTACTTATGGGGTGTTTGAGAAAGATAGAAAGTTGGAGGCAGAAAGGACGATGGCAAAAATGGTGAGATCTCCCTTTAATTTTTAAATTTATTCAAACCGTTAAATTTCTGCATGTTTTCATTACAAGGATGACAATTAGTACATGTAGATTATCTCAAAACCACTTCATCCATTTGAGCAATATTAAAGGATAGGCTAGAAAGAAACAGATTTGGTTTTTCAAGCTAAAAAGAATAACAGAAAGTGGGCGAGTCTTCCGTGAACTGTCTGCCTTTGAAACCTAGGAAGTAAACTTAATTTTGTTGTGCATTTAGGACATGAAGCACTACAGGTGGTGAAATGCTCTAGAAATGAAGCAGGAAAGGGAGAGGGGGAAAAGGAAATTTGAGCCAAGCAACCTGAAGGTGGGGAAAAGCCAGTCTTATGGATGTTAAGGGTAGAATCCAGGTAGGCAAAGGGGATGAACAGCAGTGCAAAGGCTCTGGGGCAGCAGGTTGCCCAGTATGTTCCAGAACAGGAAGGAGGCCAGTGTGGCTGGCATGGAGAGCTAAGGCTCAAAGGAGAAGGTAGAGAGAAAGAGGTAGTAAGGGACCAGGAGGAATCCAGCCCGGCCAGCCATGCTACTGACGTTTCTTCACGTATCACAGTATGTCAGGGAGATAGAGTCCTTGGGAACAATATGCAGAGCTTTTAAAAACTTTCATACTGTGGCCATCAATTCCATCATCATCGTGGTGGTATCCCTGGGTGGTGGTGGCTACTTGGTAGAGTATATGTCAACTCAGATTTCTTCCTCAAAAGTATATAAAATTGGAAAGGACCTAGTAGTGATCTAGTGGAATGAAGACACTGAATTGTCACTGAGGTTGGGGAAACCACTGGGACATGCTTCCAGGATAAACTGCAGAACAAAAGCTCATGTCTGTAATCATGGAATGACATGCCTTATTCTAAAAACTGACGTTCGTAGCGTACCTTATAATTTTAAGACATTTAAAAATGGTATTGAATCCCGATAACCTATGCGTAGGGTTGGATCTTGTTGTTATCCCTGTTTTTTAATGGAAAATCTGAGGCCCGAAGATGGTAGGCCACGTATATGCCTGCCCCGCCGTAGAGCCTGGCTCCTGCTGTTGGAGAAGCTTTCCCAGTCTGTAGAGAGAGGATGTGGTCCTGGCAAGCCTGGCTCCTGCCTGATTCTGTATCTTCTGGGTAACACAGAGCCTTCATTTTTAAAAAAAGACAAAGTCTTTCCCTCTGACAAACTAAACGCTGAATCTGCTCATTTTGAACTCTGCCTTGAGGCGGGGTGACCCGTGCATTACGGTTAACTGTAGGACCTGCTAACTATCGGCTTATCAAACAAATCAATTTCACTCTTCAGTTAACTTGGAAATGAAAATTATAGAAATTAGAAAAAATGTGCAGAAAATGTGTTATTCCAATGTATTATTCCATTTGTTTCATAGAGATCCTGGCTTCACAGGAAAGAGCTGAGGGCATGGGTTGTGCTGAGGGTGTAAGAGCTTGGGGAAGGTGAGGGCTCGGTGTGTACAGGCGCCCTGATGTCCTCTTAGCCTGCTGGTGAGGAAAGTGCACGTTTAATAAATGGGCTCCAGCCAACTGTGTGCAGTTACTTGTAGCCTGCATAATTTTAAAAACATGGTGGAGCGTTTAGGTCTATCTTTAGAGTTTAGGCTTCATTTGACTTAGTTTTCCTGAAATACGTAGAAAACTAATGGTGAAAGAGGACCTCATTCTTGAATTATGTGCTTGAACTGTGTTGCTAGTTATTCCTTCCAAGTAGAAATTGTAAAAGCCAGTCTTATGGATGTTAAGGGAGGAATCCAGGTAGGCAAAGGGGATGAACAGCAGTGCAAAGGCTCTGGGGCAGCAGGTTGCCCGGTATGTTCCAGAACAGGAAGGAGGCCAGTGTGGCTGGCATGGAGAGCTAAGGCTCAAAGGAGAAGGTAGAGAGAAAGAGGTAGTAAGGGACCAGGAGGAATCCAGCCCGGCCAGCCATGCTACTGACGTTTCTAAGCAAAATGAGAGAAATAACAATTATTTTATAGGAATTTCATATGTATTGAATATCACAAAATCATGTAACTGGAAATGTTTAAGTGGTCGAGCTGGGCCAGGCACAGTGGCTCACACCGATAATCTTAGCACTTTGGGAGACCAAGGCGGGTGGATCACGAGGTCAGGAGTTCAAGACCTGCCTGGCCAATATGGTGAAACCCCATCTCTACTAAAAGTACAAAAATTAGCCAGGTGTGGTGGCACACGCCTGTAGTCCCAGCTGCTTGGGAGCCTGAGGCAGGAGAATCACTGGAACCCAGGAGGTGGAGGTTGCAGTGAGCCAAGATCGCACCGCTGAACTCCAGCCTGGAACAGTGTGAGACTCCATCTGAAAAAAAAAAAAAAAAAAGGAAAATGGTCGAGCTGATTTTCCAGGATGGAATATCACTGCGCGATGCTCTCCGGGAAGAGAAGGCATTAAGTCTGTAACACACAGGATAGAACCATTGTCTATTCTGTGCACATCTGCTTGATCCTGAGTTTTGTCACCTTGGTTACTAACAAGATGGTTAGAAAGGTATGTCTCTCTTAAAGGCCGTAAAGGAACTCAGGCACAGCCTTGGGAAACCTGGAAATGTGACTGTATCAATCATCACACACAGTCCAACTTCCTTTTCGTGTAAGAAATGTTTTCTTTATCATTAATTGATCGTTTCTCCCCTTTCCAAACTTCTGGCAATTTGGGAAATGGAATCTTTACATTTCCAGGTATTTTCTTCTTCCACACCTCCTCCTCCTTGCTGGAAAGGAGATATGTTTGTGGCCACATTCCCAGTGTGGCCCGCCTGGGCAGGAGCCAGGGTGCACACTGACCTGCACAGCCTCTGGCCTCTGTCCCTGGGCCTGCGAAGCAGGAGCAAGGGGCCTGTCCTCACTCTGAATCCAACTGCTGGTGACTCAGGGCGCCCTGCTGGACCCTCCAGGAGAAGTTGGGGTCCACGTTTCTAGGCTGCCCGCTCATCCAAACCTCCCTCCATGTCCCCAGTCAAAGCATTTCAGGGATCTGGGTCCTCTGGTGTGTGCGGCTCCTCCCAGCCTGTGAGCATTTGAAAATGTGTACAAGATCTTTGTCATTTTAGGTTCTACGGAGGCTAAAGAATGTATGTTTCCTCTGCTTAGACTTAAGTTTTTGAGTAATTTTATAGACACGTTGGCATTTTGGCTGAAAGGGCGTGTGCAGTAACTTAATATGACTTGTGCACTGTTTCACTGCCAATCGGTCACATGCAGGGGAGTCAGAGCCAAGGTGGGTGAGGCTGGGATAGCTACATGCTTGGTGGGGAGGAGGAACCAAAGACACAGATTTCCCCTGTCTCCACATCCCTGGGCAAGGCCTGGTGATCAACTGCTGCTGGCTTATTTTATTTGCTTCTTCAGTAAATGAGCTTATATAGTTGGTAACTTGGCATTTTCCATTTTGCATTACTGAAATTTCAATAAATAGTGCTTTATTTAGATGTAAATCTCTGTCATTTGTAGCAGAGGAATTAAAATATTGGCCTGCATTTTAGTGTACCTTTTTGTATAGAGCAGAGAGAAGGGAAGTGCTATCCCCCGATGGCCAGGACCAGGCGGAGTCCAGCCTATTGATGATGCATTGTGTGTGCTTGGCATGTCTGTGATATGGTGAGGGATTCGTGTTCTCTACGGGCAGCTGTCTGTGTGGTAGACATGTGCGACCCCTTCCTGGGCGTTTTGTCCTGTCCTCAGGGCATGAAGAGAGCAGCTAGGCAAAGGCACTCTTTGCAGCTTTAAATGGCCTAGAGTTACCCCCAGAAAAACAATTCTACTTCTGTTCCATTTCTGTCCAATTAAAACAAGTTCGTTCATTTTATTCTGGGAGCTATTTGCCATTGTTTTTGTGCATTCGGCAGTTGTTTATTTGCTGCTTGCAGTTGTGGTTGTTCGTGATATCATTCACGAATACAATTTTGAACGAGGAAGAACTGTGATGACAAGTGCACTGGGAGACACCACTGTGGCTCTCCACAAATTAGCCAGAACAGGAGGGTGGGAGGAGCCTGTCTTTCCCTGGCAGCACAGGGCTGCCTGGTCTTAAGAAGTCTGTAGTTGAGAACACAGCATGTGGTTACATGTATACATTATTTGAAGGTGCACAAAGAAAGCAGAGGGAAGCCAACCACAAAATGCCAGTTGTGCTAGTAGCATGTGCTTCTTTATGAATGAGCATACATATTTTTGTATTATTTATATATTTTATACATGAAATCTCATTTGCCATATTCCCTGTGACTCCACTGGGGAATTCAGGGTGGGAGAGGTAGTGCCCCCATCTTCATAAGAGGGAGCAGACTTAGAGACATAGCTGTAGAGATTACACAGCTGGTAAGAGGTGGTTCCGAGATGCCAGCCCTGGGGACCTGGCTCTGGTGTGGCCACAGTGCCTTTCACACCAGTGTCCTGAGAGTCGTGGGAATGGCATGTAGTTGAAAGCACAGAGGTGGTGGCATGGAGTCATTTCCAGGCTCCTGGGGAAAAGCAGGATGTTTTTGATATGGCCGATTAGGAAGAACGGGTACTTTGATCTCTACAAAGAAAGCCTGCACTTCAGTGACTAAGTAGGATTTGACCCTTCAACCTTGACTGTAGTAGATGCTCAGTTAAAGGCTACATGGTCATTCTTATGAGGCTTTTAAATTAGATGGGTGAATTTGTCCCCAGAGAGACAAAGCTGAAATCCTGTATCACATAGATGTTATAGACCGGGGAGGGGTATTTACCTACAGTTATTTAAGCTTTTGAAGTAGAAAACAGGTCCAGTTGAATTGATATATAACAACAGGCTATTTGGAAATGGATATATTTTGAATAAATAATTATTCTACATTCCCTTAATTTGGTAGCAAAAATATAATTAGGTTTTATAATTTCATATATAAACAATATAAACATTGTTATGGTGTACATAAAATTTTTTAGATTAGTAAAAATACCATACGTAGAAGCATGTTAAATCTGAGAAAAGAATTACATCGTTCATTGGCTATTTGCAATTTCAATGCACATTATATTGCTTGGCCCAAATACTGTTAGGGCAGAAGCATAATGCTTACATTCACATTCTCAAATGACCCAGGAAAGAAAAGATTTGGACCCTTTATGAATTGCAGATCTCACATGTAAACCTTTACTTCTGTTAAAGGAGGAATGCTAGTGTAGGATGTATTTAGCAATGATTAGATTTATTGACACTTTTGTATTATGAGTGAAAAAATCAAATAGAACAGTGGTAGCTAAGAGAAGTTCATTCCAAAAGTGTGCTGGCTTCATAAATGATTTTGTGGTGTGCGTCCTCTTTTTCAGTAGGGTCTGTAACAGGATAGTGTGGTTTTTAGTAGACAGTATTGCATTTCTAAAGTACGTAAGCTTGCAGATGATTTTCAAAGGGGCATCAATTAGTTTCCCAGTATGACACACAGATGGAACTATATGGTGTTACTCTGACAAATTTGCCTGTTTTTCTTCACATTGTCTTCCTTAGTAAAGATTGCCATGTTCCTGTGCTCCTTGAGGGGTTAACAAACATTCTGTGAAAGGTCAGGTAGTAAAGAGTTGAGGTTCATTGCCATGCAGTCTCTGTCACAACTGCTCCACTCTACTTATGGTGTGACATCAGCCATATGTAAATGCGTGAGCACGGCTGCATCCAAATAAAACTTTATTTGCAGAGAGAGGCAAGCCGGATCTGGCCTTGCTTTACTTACCTCTGCTTAGAACGTCACTCTCCGAGTGGGCTGGAAAGGGTTTTCTTTTCTTCTGGGTCTCACGCGGTCCTAAAGCTTTGTTCTGTTTTTGAAAACTACTTGAGCATTTCTGCCTGTGAGAAATGGCATGAACCACATTTAATACCTATAAGCTTTACTAAGGATCTGACCAGCAGGGTGCCAGATGCTGGGGACAGGGAGGTGAGAAGGCAGGGCCTGGGCATCGCCTGGCAAGGAAGACAGACCGTGGAGCACACCCACGTCGACTCACAGGCTTCACTGAATTGTGTGACATGCTAGTGTGCTGTTTAATGTCCTTCGGGGAGAGTTTTATAAAGAGCTAGTGGTTCAGTGTGGAAGTTGACACTCTGGGGCCCCAGTTGACAGTTGCAGGTGTCTCTGCTCCTGCCCCGTTCCCACCCATCTCATTGTCACCAAAGGGGAGCAGAGAGGAAAGTGTTCTGGGAGAAATTGAGGACTCTGCTCTTCCACAGACTGGCGGGGAGGCTTCAGCAAGTTGTTTATGCTTCCTGGTCTGGGTTTTAACTAAAAAAGGGTCTAACATTTCATAATTTAAAAGAAAGGGTCCACCCGCAATTCTTGGGACTTCTTGTGTCTCAGGTGTTTGTGCGGAAGAATCATCGATACTGTTTCTCGTATGGCATGGACAGCTGCTGCAGGAGCAGTGGGCAATTCTTGCCATAGACAAATAGCTCACATCATGCACATGGCAGAGTTTTTAACAATAACATTCAGAAAAGAACCATGTACGTTCTGTGTTATACAATCTGCTGTAGCCGTGCACTGTAAAATTTATACAGGCTCCTGTGTAGGAAAGTTGAATGTGTAGAGGGAATTTGAAGTGCAGTAGGTAAAAGTTTAGGAGGCCTGATTTTCCTAGTTTGGGATGATTAAGATCGGGTCTTATGTGAAGGACTAAACAGGAGTTAAAGGGGGAAGATACCTTTTACTAAATCCAGCCTGTGAGACAACCAGATTGTCTCATCCTATTTCATATTGTGTCATTAACATCAAGTTGCAACTTGATACTAGGAATTTTTTTTACTAACAAGCATTCAGAATGAAATGATTTTAATTGTCAGTGGAAGTGATGAGCTCATAGAAAAGAATGTTGCAGTCTTTCTCAAGGAGGACTGGAAAGCAAGTTATTGCCCCTGTTTGTCATGGGAAACTTACTCTTCCATAATTCCCTTTTAAGTTTTTTTTTTTCCAATTTAAAAGAAAAGTTCAAGTAACCGTTTTTCCTAGAATCTCTGGCTTTTGTTATCATGCCCAACCTTACTTTTTTTTTTTCCATATTCTTAGAGTGTCTTGCTTTAGTAAAGTCTGGAGATACTAAATTATCGGGGGTTTTTTTTTCTCAGAATTGCTCCTGCAACTGAAAAGTTAATTTTCCCTCGTAATTCTGTGTTTAACATAAAAGGGTGAAACTGGGCACTGAGATGGACCTGTACGATATGTTTGAGCTCATGGAAGGTTTCATTGCTTTCTGAATCACATTTGCTACTAGAAATATAAATTTTAATTTTAAGAAGTGTATGGTTTCATTTTGTCAAGCACATCAGTATTTGTAACACTCCTAATTCAGCTACGGCTGAAAATGTGAAAGCATCTGTATCTACTCCATGAATCTGGCCTCTGGGTGGTCCAGTGTTGCTCACCAAAGGCCTGTGAGGCGCCATGTCCCACAGCCTCTCTGCAGAGAGGACTAGGGCCTCCCTGGGCAGAGCTGCAATGACCCCGGTGTATATCCTGGATTTTGAACATGGAAATGTAACGTTGGAGGCAAACATGTCCAAACCCAAATTGTCATGAGAAATCCTGAAGAAAAAGGATTGGTGAGTCAGACTGTGTGCCTAAAATGCTGCCTGATGTTATTGGCTGGAGCAAACTGACCTTATTTCCAACATGTTCTAGGCTTGATGCCCACTTCAGTTTTCTGTAATGTGATTGCAGTCATGGTGCCCAGCTCCGCGTGACATGTCATTGTTGGGACATTGTTCCATATATTATAAGGAAGCTTTCCTCCTTGTAATCACAATGTTTTCTAGTGATTTGTTTTCTCCTTTCTCTCTTTTGGGAGAGTCAAGTTGAGCAGTTTGAAGGTGGAGCTTTTACTGACAGCTCTCCTTCATTTGCATTCTGATTGCTCTTTTAAGTGGAGGAGAAAAGGGGAGGAATTATTGCCCATCTGCAGGGCATTATGGTGAGTGGCACAGGGGACTGTATCCCACATATGAATGTCATCTGTCACAAGCGACAGCAGAAAGGAGATACAGAGTGGATACACTGCGTGACAGGTCATATGAACAACTCTCATCTCTGCTAAAAGGGTTTTTGTTTGTTGATTTTGTTTATTTGCTCAAATAACTCTACATGGATATGTCTGTGGATGGATTTCTTTACAAAGCAACGTCTAAGGGACAGAGTAATACAGTTTGTAATGAATGGTGTGACAAATTCAATGAATGTCAGTAAGTTTACGTTTTTTTATATACGTTACCTGTAGTAGCAGAACTGGTGTGTGGTGTTCTGTCATTGGGTTCATGAGCAACACGTGAGTCTTACTGTTTTCTTTTTGGTTTTGCCATTACAGCTGATGAATTCTGAAAATGTCTCCCTTCTTAGGGAATATTCAGGGTAGAACAGCCACGAAATTAATAATTCTTTGCTTCTACTAAAATGAACACAGATAATACAATAAATAAATTTTTGCTGGAATCTCATCTTCCGAAAGCCTGACGTTTGATCATATGTAAAGCTTGAGGATGTCAGATGATTAGTGTTAGAAAATTGTTGGTGTATTTTTTTTCCCTAGTCAGGATGAACCAGGCCGATTTTCAGGGTAAGGGATAACTTCGGTTCCTTTGAAAGTAAATGACTATAAGGCCAAAAGTTGACTCTCATTCCTAGGTTTGAATCTACACGAGTGTTTTCCAGCTTTCTTCTTCCTCGGGTGGGGAGTGTCGCTGATGAGTGGGTGGCTGTCAGGTGGATGGCAGGTATCGTGTTTCCGTGGTGGCTTCAACCAGGGGCACTAGCTTTTGGTGTTTGGTGTCTGAAAGCTGTGTGTGAACTACAGAGAGCCCTCCTGAGCCATTGCCCATGTTAATTGTTTTAGCCCTATGCCTGTGGGGCCTTTAATAGTATGCGTGGCAAAGATTCTACCACCGGCTCAATTGGAAAAAGGTATTTGAGACATCAGTTCAGGCAGATGGCTTCTGTCTTAAGCCTTCTTTCTCCAACAAATGAATAAAAACTATACTTTGGGTTTCAAAAAAGATCCCTTTTTTCCACCATGCATTCTCAGTACTGATGCTTCTCAGGTCTCCGTTGTATCCCAATTCCTCTGCTGCAGCTGGCAGGGTCCAATCTGAGGTGTGCTCCAGCCTTTTCCTCACTGCCCTTTTGCACCTCCACAGAGGATTGTTTCTGCTGGTTAATTCTGTTTAAATCACCGCGAGTGCTTCCAAGCATCCCTAAGGGTCACCTGGAATCAGCCGTGGCCTCCTGGGATGGGGGGATGTCTAAACAAGCAGGTCTGTGAGAGGCAGGGTGCTGAGGGGCAAGAGCACAGGCCTGCGCCCACTGAGCACACCCAGACCACAGTTCTTGCTTTACCGTGAAAGGAGGCGGCCATAGAAAGCGATTGTATTTTAACCTAATAGGAGACAGGCTAGGTGAGACACATGCACATTGTGCTTGCTCTGGTAACACGTGTGTACACGCAGATGGATGTGAAACGCTGCACAGCTGACGCCCCCATGACTGGCTCTGAGCGGGTGGTCATCCTATTTCTCATCTCCCTCACCTCAGCTCTCTTGCGTCCTTTGAGTGTGCCATTAACAGATTCATCTTCCTGTAATAACCCTTCCTTCCTCCCTTCTCCTTCCCCTTCCTCTTCCCCTTCCCCCTCCTCTTCCCCTTCCCCTCCCTCTTTCTTTTTTTCCTTTCGTTCCCCTTCCTCTTCCCCTTCCCCTTGCCCTTCCCTTTCCCTTTTTTTTTTGTCAGCCATCTTCCTCCAAGTTATCAGTGAGGCCCTGCACCAGAGTAGAATTAAAAAAAGAAAATTGTTGAAAGGTCATTGCATGAATAAATGCATGGATTATTTCCTTGCCATTTATCAGCTCTTTTCTTGCATAATGCTAATGCTTAGAAATTAACGTTTTGATAACTATATTCTACTTCCAAAAAATAAAACTACATGTTCAACTTAATTAGAGCTCGCAAAGAGATGTAATGATAAGAGTTGAGTTTTACAGCGATACAGCATCCTAAAAAAACAATGAAAATGTCAGTGGCCTCATGAAATCACAAATGAAAATGGAAAGTGATTTTTTCAGCAATAATTTATCCGCCATTTATACGACAAAGTTTGAGAAACTGCAGAACTCACTTGTTTAGCTGTTTTCAAAATAACAGACTTAGAGTTAACATGAGATAATTCACCCACATTTAGCTAATTGTTAGCGTCAAAATAAAATAAGCAATTGATTAGAAATCTTTCTGTCAATGGATTTGCAGACTCTCAGTTACCTGCTTTATGGTGGCCATGGGATTCTTCCCAAATCAGGGCCTCGGGGACAAAATGCAAGCTCATTTTAGAGTGAATTACAAGTCGAGGTGTATTTTAGCAAATGCCTGCTTTTTTTTAGGGGATACAATTAGATTCTCACTGAAGTCTGCTGGGATTGAAAATCACAACAATAATGAATCAAATAACTCAAAGACAGATCTTTCCTTAGGAAGAAATTAATTCTGTTAAGGTTCATTGGCAGAACATTGTTTACTTATTAAATTTCTAATGGACATAAGCTTTATAAAAATAATAAGATAGGCTGGCCGCGGTGACTCACTCCTGTAATCCCAGCACTTTGGGAGGCCTAAGTGGGTGGATCACCTGAGGTCAGGAGTTCAAGACCAGCCTGGCCAGCATGGTGAAACCCCATCTCTACTAAAAATATAAAAATTAGTCAGGCATGGTGGCACGCACCTGTAATCCCAGCTACTCGGGAGGCTGAGACACGAACACTGCTCAAACCTGGGAGGCGAAGGTTGCAGTGAGCCAAGATCATGCCACTTTTTGAGACTCCGTCTTAAAAAATAATAATGATAAATAAGATAGAGTGAAAACAGCCTCAGAGTGTCTCATTGTAGGGAATTTAAAAATGTATACCTTGTATATTGACAAGTATTTTTTCTGTAAAGCTTTTGGGTTTTTTGGGGGGCCTATAGAGTGTAGTGCCTCGAGTTCCTAAGGAGACGTGGTTTTGAGGGACTCACTCAGCTTCAGGCACACTGGAAGTTTCTGTCTTGTTGAGTTCAGTCTTCTAAACTTAAGATGGATAGAAAAGAATTTGATTCACAAAAAAGTAAGTCAGGGAGTATGGTAGGAGTCTAGGATCAAAATTCTGAATGATTTTAGAAGAGTGTCCAGAAATGCAGTTTGTATAAATGCATCTGCAAAGGAAGGAAATGTACCTGTTTGAGAGCAAAGCGGTGCTCACCATCATGGAACTGAGTGATCAAAATGAACAGTATGTCATTTTGGTTAAAAAGCCAAGAAGCTTAGAAGGAAAAAACAACACGCTGTGAAAGGTCAAAATCTTCCAATTTGTTCTGTCCCTTGAAGAAGGAATATATCAAGTAAAAAGAGGCCTAAAACCCTGGAAATTGAGAAAGGTTAAAGAATTTTGATCCTTCATCCTGGAAGGGAGGAAGCAGATCTGGCCAAGTGTCCTCAGTCGCTGTCCCTTCTGAGTACAGCGAAAGGGTAAATGACCTAAACTGGAACATACGAAAGTTGAGTGGATAAGAATAACCCTTTCCTAATGTTGAGGGTTATGCAGCCGCACGTGAGGCAGTGCAGGAGCCTTCCATTGCTGGACACGTTCAAACAGAGATGGATGATTCAGGTGGAAGTTTTCTGAGGGCAGAAGTGTGGAGTTCTTAGTTATTCCACTTTCATAACATAATACACATTTGTAGGATAAACATAGTTTACAGAGCATTGTAACGTGTGTCATGGTTTTTCATCTCTGCAGCCCTGGGAGGAAGGTAGTGGATTCTGTGTATCCCACACAACACAGGGAGCATCAAGGCCTAAGGAGTTCAAGGGGCCATTCCGTCCCACAGACACGCAGTGCCACCTGGAACTGGCCCTTCTTTTTCTGTCTTGTTCGACAGAATGATTCACAAAAACACACGTGAATATTTTTCTTAAATTGAAAACATGAACCTCACCGTATAGACAACTCACCATGAACCCAACAGCTCTGCTTCCAGGAAAACTCGGAGTTTTCCCACTGAACTCACTTCTGGAAAACAGAATGAATACGTGTTTCTTTCTCAAAGGGCATCAGTTTATGAAAATAACCCAGGTCTTAGCCGTGGGTTAGAGGGGCTTTTTCTGGAACTCCAGAGATTGCTCTTTTCTCCTGAGGATCTCTGCTAACTTCCCTCCTTCCTTTTTCAGAGTGAAGATCTGTCTGGCTTTATCACCAGGATGTCACACGTCAGAGAATATCATGAAAAGAAGATGCTCAGCATTGTTTCAGCCCGAAGCTGCTTACGTTTTCTTTTGGATCTGAGCAGTGACTATGTTTGGAAACATCTGTGGACTCTGTTAGATGAGGCACCAGCAAGGCAAGGTCACCGCCTCTCTCCCTTGTTCCCGGATGGGGCATTCGTCATTGTGCTGTTTGTGTTTTGTTTTGTTTTGTTTTGTTTTAACAAAATTAGCTGAAGAAGTTGTTCTCAAGAAAATTGGATGTTTTCATTGGCCTTCTTCAATTGTGGCCGGTGTCTTAATTTCTTCTTTTCCTTTTGGCAAAGCAGATGTAGCCCTCAGCATGCTAGGAGAGTGCACCCACACCTATGAAAGTGGTAAAATCTGGTATTTCCTGGCTTACACTCAGAACGACCACAGTCCTACCTCAGTTCAAGGTAAAGCCGGATTTCCGTGGCGGGGGTCCAACAGGACCTCCTGTAGTAGCCCCTGCGCTGTGTGTCTGGAGCGCGGTCCTCGGCCTTAGTGAAATGGTCCAAGTAGACAGCTGCTTGTTGGATTCCAGTGCAGGTACCTGCGATGTTTACGTCCATACCGAGCCCCGTGTGGGACTGACGTTTCTCGATGGAAGTGAAATTTGGGATTGGACTTTAAAGACAGATTACTAAATAATAACTACTATATGTAACTGAAGCAACCTACTTTTGAAAATCAACTGTATTGGGTAGTGGGGGGTGGGAGGGAAGGGCTTTGGGAAGGGGATGAATATCTCTTTTTACCTTTAACAGACTTGTTTAATCTTCTCGATGTAGATGTTTATGTAGGTACTTCACATTGCAAACGCCTTTTATTCTATTTACAAGCTCAGATATCTCTGCTCTCCTGAATCTTGAGCATGCCTTTCTGTAACCAAAAATCCTGTAGGTGTGCTAGCAGTTCCAGGGTGGTCCGGGTTTGGCGGATTTAAGTTTTTAAAAAATTTATTATCTCTAATAAAATGTTATTATGTCAACCAGTGAGGCTGCCCTGAACAAAAAACAAAAAGAAAAAAAGAAAAGAAAGAAACTGATAAAAAGAGGCATTCCAGCCCCTATGTTGCTGATGGAAAAAGAAAAAGAAGAAAAGCAATCTCGCAGTACATGTTACTTGTCGAAAAATTCCTGACAAGACTACCCTTGTTTTATGTTTTCAGTATTCTGAAAATACCAGTGTTGTGGCAGTTCTCGCAGATGTTACCTAAAACTGCTGAACTTGACCGGCAGAATGTTCTGCCGTTTTCTGCTCCCTCGACACTCAATTGGAGGGCTGTAGACCTCTCCTCCCGTGGGGGCTTCCCCAGTGCCTATCTTCTCTGATAGTCATGGAGAGGTTACACTAATTCATTGGAGATGTAAGTTGTTGGTTTTGTTTGGTTTTGTTTTGAGAAAAATATATATAAATATATAGATATATATCACTATAGAATAATGCATTAATAAAATGAGGCTTTTTTAGAGGAAGACCAAAAATTTCAATGTCTTAAAAATATATTTAATGGCAATGCAAAAGTCTTCCTGCTTCCGTGCTGAACTTTAGAACAGAGGATTGTATTGCAAGACAAAGTTGAATGTAAAGTGATCTCCCTGAGCATTTTTCAGGTTTTACTTTTCTGAAATGATACATCACAGCAGCGCCTAGGCCATACAATGTTAGCTGGAAGGTCAATTTCAGTGTATGATGTACTTTATTAAGATGTATAAAACATCCTGAAGTTTTTATTTAGTTTTGGGAATAGGCATCGATGGGTGGTATTTGCTTTGTAACTCCCCCCAGGTACGATAGGGACTGAATATGGACCCTGCTGAATGCGGTGTATTGACGCATATTTAACTCGCCCTATCTCCTTAGAGTAGTCATGACACTATACAGATGGTTCATGTTCATACTGCAGCTTAAAACAAGCAAAATACACAGATGATAATATACTAAATTTTCCTCTATCCTGTACATTTCAAAAAAAGGCATATGCAATATTTACATTTTTAATTTAGTTTACAGAATGGAACCAAAATGTATAAATGTTATGTTTGCTAAAACTTCACAATGTATATTGGGTCTTTGTACATTTTGCCTGACTTACCTTAAATTTAAAATATTTTTTGCTATATAAACTTTAACAGTTATTAAACAGTGTTTTCTTTTTGGGTACGTATTGTTTCTGGATATCAAGATGTTAAATATATTTCTTGCTATTGTGATATGACAAGAGACTTAACTTATCTTGCTCTGTCTTCCACTGTACACGCTGTATATAGGGGTCAATGTGATGCTGCTGGAGACGAGAATAAACTGGACTAGAATAGTGCATTGTATTTAGTCTGTATTGATCATGGATGCCCTCCTTAATAGCCATATGCAATAAAATAAAGTACATTATTTATGAAATGAATACAGTCCTGAAGATTTTTTCTGTATGAATTCTCCGTTTAACGTAAAGCCAGTCTACTTTTAGAGTTTGGGAGTAGTTGAGGAAATAGCTAGGCTCCTAAAAATACTTTGATACCTTTTAATTTTGAAACTTTTATTCTGGAAGCCAAAAAATACCTGCCAGATTGCAACATTTATGAAAAACAAATGTGTTATAACAACAAAAAAGAACATTCTATTTACAAAACATAGAGTCCTTATGATGTGCTGGATGCTATTCTAAATGCATTACAAATATTAACTTCTTTCTAGCTCATGACAATCTTAGGAGGTAGGAATTGCCATCCTCATTCTGCAGAGGAAGAGCCTGAGGTACAAAAATGCTGAGAGACTTGTCTGAGAGCACACAGTCCATGAGCAGTAAAACCAGGACCAGTCCCCAGCTCTGCAGTCCAGAATCTGCTTACGCACCTCTGCTTAGTGCTCCCTTCCTGATGTGCACACAGAAGATACACCAATGTGTACATCAGGAATGCTCCCTCCGTGACAGGCACACAGAAGAAGATGTACCAATGCATACATTAAGAATGCTTCCTCCAGCTGGGCGCGGTCGCTCATGCACCTGGCCGGCACTTTGGGAGGCCAAGGCAGGCAGATCACCTGAGGTTGGGAGTTCAAGACAAGCCTAACCAACATGGAGAAACCCTATCTCTACTAAAAATACAGAATTAGCGGAGCACAGTGGCACATGGCTGTAATCCCAGCTACTCGGGAGGCTGAGGCAGAAGGATCACTTGAACCCAGGAGGCGGAGGTTACCATGAGCCAAGATCACGCCATTGCACTCCAACCTGGGCAATGAGCGAAACTCTGCCTCAAAAAAAAAAAAAAAAAAAAAAAAAAAAGAATGCTCCCTCCATGACGCCTACACAGAAGAAGATACACTGAGGCACACATCAAGAATACAAAGAACAAAATCATCAGATCCAGGAAAATGCAATTCAGGAAGCAGAAAATATAAAACTGATGCCATGAATTTTTATCCAGGACAGTTTTACCTCCTTGCTTGAAACATTGGTCCATATGTCCACTTTGCCCTAAAATGATAGTCATGTAATAATGTGTGTGTTACCTTTTGAACAAATAAAATCAGTGCAATTTGGAAAGGTGACGTTTAAATGATGGTTTTTAAGTCAGCAAGATGAGCTCACACTGTGGTGTGGAAACCCGTGATGGGGTAGTCACGGGCTGCCTCCCCTGTTTGTGCCTGGATGGTTTGTTCTGAGGGAGCCTGTTAGTCACACAGAGTAAGAGGCCTGATTTGCAAGGCTTGATATACTTGAAATCTGATAACCATTTTAACAACGAAAGGGCAAATGATGCAGTCATTCCACAGGCCTCAGCTAAGGCAGGAATGGACAAGTGATTCGCCTGAAAGAGCCACCGTGGATAAAGTACAGTGACATGGAGTTGTTTCAAAGGTCCACAGATCCTGGAAATATTACTCAGAACCAATGCAGGGCCTTTTCCAGAATGTTAAGTATTACATGACAAGATATGATGACTGCAGACTGCAATAATTTTGGAAGAATTTGGTTCTAGCCCACTGATGGCCTCGACAGGCAGCTTGCAAGAGACACCTTAGCTCATGGTACTGTCATGATATTTGAGTCCCATCCTTGAGCTGATCTGCAGCTCGTCCTTCCTCAAACCTTCCTTAAGCATTGCTTCACAGGTTAGACGGGTTGTTCATTACTGTGAGTTGTGAGTTAACCAGGGGTAATAGCATCTGAGTGAAGCTAGCATTACTTGACGTAGCAACTTTTGGATGGCACCACTTGAAGGACAGAGTGGATGATTCCTCCACTGAGAATGTGCAGTGTCTCTTCCCTGTCATTGCCCCAGCAGCTTTTCTCTGATTTCTATAACCGAGTGAAATCTGATGTTTATGGTTCTTGCTTTGGCGATGATACACAGATGATAGACCTAGCGTGCCGCAGTGGATAGCTTGAAAACATTAAGCGTCCCTTTAGGAGTTCCTTTTAGATTTCGACCGTCACAGCTGTGTCCTTCCTCTTGTCTCTTCAGCCTCGTTTCCCTCTGCAGATCCCAATGACCCTAAATAGCAATTTGGTGGTTTCTTGTCTGCTTATCATTAGTGCCTCCTTCATTTCACTCTGGTCCCACTTTCCTACCTGAGCTCTCAGATTACTCACAGCCTCTCCGCTGCATCTGGAAACTCTCTGTCCTATTTTAGGCACTTGGTTCCTCTGACAGGAGCTCAGCCTGAGTTTGTGCCTCTGAAGTTTTCTTTTTCTCCATTTCAAAATCCTCTCCTTTCACCTTGGAACTCAAAAAGTTCTAAATTTTTATGAAAATTAACCCCAAGAAGCCTACCCCCAACTATTTTGCAGCCTGTCTGGGTGTGTCAAACACATGCCAGAGACTGTACAACATGCTTCTCTCTCTCCAGACCTTTCTGGCTATGACACTGTTAATTCTCAGATGACATTGACAGAAAACATACCGATTGATAGATTTTTCTAGAAAAGATGCATAAAACAATAAAGGAGATGTATTAATTAACATGTGTTTAGCTGCAAGTAATTGAAACCCCAATTCAATGGCTCTTAGCTGATCTGAGCTGCTGTAATGGAATGCCATAGCCTGGGTAGCTTATAGACAGTAGTGTTTTTTTTTTTTTTCTCACAATTCTGGAGGCTGAGAAGTCCAAGAACAAGCTGCTATAATGTGATGTCTGGTGAGGGCCTGCTGCCTGGTTCATAGACGGCACTTTCTCAGTGCCCTCCCATGATAGAAGGGGTGACCTAGCTCTTTGGGGTCCCTTTCATAAGGGTACTAATCCTGTTCATGAGAGCTCTGACCTCATGACTGAATCGCTTCCGAAAGACCCCCACCTTCTAATACCGTCACTTTGGAGATTCAAATGTTAATATGTGAGTGGTGGGAGAACACAGACATTTAGACTATAGCAAGCTCAGAGCAGTAGTTCTCAAACTTCAGGACTTCTTAGAATTATCTGGAGGGCTTGTTAAAAACAGATTGCTTGACTCCCTTCCCCGACTCTTCTCAGCAAGTCTGGGGTAGGGCCCCAGAATTTGCATTTCTAAAAATTTCCAGATGCTGCTGTTTCTGATCTGGGACCACACAATGAAAATCACTAAATTGCTAAGGGATGTATCAACTCACACAACAGGAAGCCCAGGGCTGGTTAATTAGGCAGCTAAGTGGCGTGCACAGAAGCCCTGGATCTCTTCATCTTTCTACTCAGCCATCCTCCCGATCTTTGCTTTCATTTCTCACACTTGGCCCCCTGTGTTTATAAGATGGTTGCAGCAGCTCCAGGCAGCAGATCATCTCATAATAATGTCCAGCGAAGACAGTGTCTCTTCCTTGGGTGTCTTTTTGGAGTGATGCAAATGACCCCAGAACCACCCCACCACCAGCTGCCTCTGCCTCACTACCATTGTCTGGGATTGGGTCCCAAGCTCCTGGTTCCATTGATTATGAGGAAGGAGATGGCTGATTTACACTAAAAGAGATGCACCCTCCAGGGCTGGGAGGTGTCCGCATCCCAGGAAGAGACCATTGAACAAAAGCTGGGCGTTGGAAACCAGGAAAAAGAAGGAATACTGTCACTGCAGTAGCAACTAACAGTGTCTGCTACAGCAGCAGCAAATGAAAGGACCACCCTTTTCAAATGCAATTATATCTCTCATGTATGATCTCCATCTACAGTGATTTTGAAAGGGAGATTTATAATAGGGTAAAAGTAGAACAAAATTATGAATCTAGCGTGATCAAAAAGAGGATGGCGTCATTGGCTTATGTTTGCAGAATTGTTATCTTCCAGACTCAGAGCATAATTCTGCCACTATAGGCTTCACATATCCTTGCTTTTGTTATTAAATTCTGTGCAACATGGGAAGCTGTTCTATTAAAAGATCAAGATACAAAGGATTGGAAAATTGGACCTTTGAAGGTACATCAAAGAGCTAGGACTATTTAGACTGGAAAAGAGGAAACTACGATGATTAATTAGCATTGATAACATTAGGGGCTATGGATAAAATAAAGATTAGTCAGCTGACCTTCTTAAAGGATAAAGCCAGAGAACACGGTAGACTACAATTAGAAAAATGTGTCCTATTTCCATAAAAAATAACTTGATAATAATGAGGGTTATTAAATATCAACTTTGAAACCATTGTCGATTTCATTGCCTGGAGGCCTTAAAAAACAGGACTTTGCAGCAGTCTTTCTTCGTAGTGATGGGAGAGGGGACATAGACCACATAAACTCGACTGGCTCCTCCTCCCAGGGGCTCAGCATCGCACAGCTGATGAGGCAGCCACCCGCTTTGTTGCTCATGTCAACAGCTCCCCTGGACTTGCACAGGGCATGACCTGCAGCCTGAGATCCTGGCTTCTCTGAAGATGAGAGAACTCCTGAGCATCGGATTTAATCAGGAAAAAGAATCGCCATAGTTTATTCTGCCTAATTTAGTCTGTAAAGTGTTTACCAAAGTAGTATTTAGGAATCTGAAGGAAAGATCTAAAATTTGAAGGAAAGATCAGAGTGTGAGGTCCATCCTGAATAGTCCAGGTTCATAAGATCATAAGATCATGCTGATAGAGCAGCTCTAAATCATGTTGCTTAAAGAGATTTTAAAATACAGGACAGCCTAAGTGACAAAGTGATCTTTATCAAATAGCCACGCCCTCTGACTGGCACCTGTAGTCCCAGCTACTTAGGAGGCTAAGGTGGGAGGGTCACTTGAGCCCCAGAGTTGGGGGCTGAACTGCACAATACAGCTAGATCCTATCTTAAATAAGAAAAAATAAATAAACGCATGTATAATTCAAATTCTCCTTCCTCCCCACCCACCCATTATCTTTTAGGAAAAGTCAAAATTCCTGAGCGTGGTAGGCCTGAGACATAAGGTGCTATATGAATTGGCTTCTGCCTAATTCCCCAGATGCATCTTCAAGACCCTGTCCCTCCCCCTCCACCCCTCCCTATGTTGGCACCTAAGCATTCCTAGAGCATATAAAGTGCACCCAGCTCAAGTAAGGAAGAGAACATAAAATGAAAAGACAAAGAATTGCTGAACCTAAAAATAAATGTTTATCTACCAAGAGTTATTATTTCCTAAAAGATTCCTTGAGAAAAGTTATGCAACAAGTTAGAAGCATTTTTAAAAATACACATTTAAATGCTATATAACATTGCTTCACTTCTTCCTTTGAAATCTGAGGACATTCATCATCTCATTTCCATTCACCTCTCCTTTCTCCTTTTTCCCCGCCTTAACATTTGTCAGTTACATTATTTTCTGCATTTTCAAGGTAAAAAAAAAAAATACATTTTTTTCTGTAATGTAATTCATATGAGTTTAAAATACTTATCCTTCATTTACATTGATTCATTTCATGCCGCCAGTTCTTTGAACATGCTTCGTTTTTAACCATCTATTAATTGCTTGGATTTTGTTACTGAAAACAAACAACTCAAAACTTTTTTCCAGAAACTTTTTTATATGCTCTGTTCCCTGAGTTCTCTCATATGTGAGAGGTAATTTGCCTATTGTCTTTACAGATGAGCACAAATTGGCTGTATAGACCACTATTAGGTCCTATACTCCTTTCCAAAGAACTTTGTGACATTTCTCCAGCCTTCTTATTTATTGAATCAGGAGGTTCTGATGAGTGGTTTTCAAGTTCAAATTACTTTGGGGAAATTCACTTTGCGCAAAGGTGCCCTAACTATACAACCAGACTCACCTTCTGCCTCTCTACTACCCCATGAACCCAGTGTTGGTCACAGTTGCACTGATCCTATCACCAAATTTTAATCCTTTTATGACTCTGCTTTGCGTAAAAATATTTCATTTGCCCTAGAGTGTTGAAACCTCTTTCTTCATCTAGAAACTTGTACTGACTCTTCAAGACAACTCTACCATGTGTCAGGAGAAGGAAAACTGGAAATATCCAGTGAACGGTTCCAATGACTATAATGCAACCTGATTTCAGCTCACCTCAACAGAGCTAGTGACTCACTTCTCCCGATTCTCAAAGCACTCTGCTTACCCTTCTGTTAGGGCACCTTCCAAGTTTCACTGTAGTATCTGTTTATCTGTGTTTCTCCCACGAGGGGGCTCCTTGATGGAAAGGATCATGTTGCAGACATGGTAGCTAGCAAAACTGTGTTACCGCAACTGCTGAGTAACTCTGTTCAGACATTTATCTACCTCTCATCCATATTCACACACCTCTGAGAACTAAGTGCTATTAAGAAAACTGAAGCTCAGAAAGGTTAAACACCTTGCTCAGGGTCACAACTAATAAGCAGTAGTCGGAATTCAAAGCATTTATTCCAATTCCACCTCTTTCCCACTGTGTTTTAGTGAACCTAACACAATACATGACACACAGTAGTAGGTACTCAACAAATATTTGTTGACTATTTTAGATGAATGCATTTGTCTTGTATACGACTAGAACACTCACAGTCTAAGACAGTAGGGTGCTTTGAATGATTGTATTCTATATTTGCACAATTTCTTCAACAATTACGCTGTTTTATTGGCTTTATGAAGGCATAATGTTGCTCAGAGAAGTAAAGTACATTCGTTGAATTATAAAAAGTGACCAACATTGAATCCCAATGGTTCTCTGATATATGTATAGGAAACCTTTAACTCTATATAGCAGAAAAGCCAAAACAACAACAGCTGGAACATATATAATGTTTTATTCTCTCAGGTGAAACTAGACATATAGGGCATTCCAAAGCTGGCACGGGGTTTCCATCACTTCCCAGGACCCACCTTCCCGCCATCATTCAGCTTTAGCATTCTCAGTGCACATCTTTCTGTCTTCAAGGTTGCCTCATAGTCCAATGTGGCTCCTGAAGCTCCAGCCATCACACCGGCTTTATCCACAAGAAAGGTGAAAGGGGAAAGCGTAAAAATGGGTGTCCCTGCTGGGCGAGTCAGCTACTTTATAAGTGAGTCTTCCACTTAAGTCTTGTAGGCTGCATATTTGAAACACTTCACTGAGAACATTTCCTTTCTCCATGATTCATTTCTGCAACTAATGTCTGCAACTAATTTCTATTGCATTCTCCTCCTCATCCAATGTGCTTCTGGATGCTGGATCGAGTTGGGAGGAAGCCTGAGGGCCTGGACTCATAAAGCCTTCTTCTGGTGATCAGCAAGAAAACAAATAGGAAACATGAGACGAAGATAAGAACCGGGAGGGACAGGGGATAGCCCAGGCGTGGGGGAGAGAAGGCTGGTTTCGCTGGGGATGGTCAGAGGAGGCCCCTCTGAGAAGGCAACACTTGATCAGAGTTCAAAAAGGGCCTACTGTGGGGACCGGAAGAGCAACTCAGCAGGTGCCAAGGCCCCGGGGCAGACGCATGCTTGACATGGCGGAGACCGGGAAGGAGGGCCACGACTCGGCGCGCTCCTCTCATTCCACTTCTCACAGTTCTCTATTTAGAACTCCCATGTTTCAGTGAGAGCCAATTATAGAAACAGCCTATCAAAGTCTTACCATTTAAGGGTGATCATTAAGAACTTTGCTTTACTTCTTCATACACAGAAGGGGTGGAAGAGGAGGAAGGACAGTGTGAAGCAGACAGACAGAAACTCCCCTTTGGCTTTGAAGGTGTATTATTTGGGGGTGCTGACATATTCCACGAGACAAGGCAGAGCACAGGGAGGCTGGGCATTCACGTAGACAGTGTGTCTTCCAGCAGAAGGTGTGCATGACGCCCACCTACATAGGAATGGTGCAAGCACTCAATACCTGGTTTCTCAGGGCACTGCCTGGGCTCTGCTGTTTCAACAATGCACTTAGCTTCTTCCGTGACCCAGAGCTGCTGCAGAAACACTGCTGAGAGTATGATTGATTCTCGGTATGCCAACGTGTCCAAGGACAGTTAGTAGGAGCGGAGGTTTCAGAGCATCAAGGAGTACTGTCCTTGCACATGGGCACGGTACTGATAAGCTATTCTCTGAAGCCTGAGTGCCGGTGCACCCTGCCGTGACCAGACGCAGCTCTGTGCTGCAGGATAACGCGTGCTATCTCATCACTGTCTGATCACTTAAAAGGCTTCTGATGAAACCCGTGGCTGAAAGGGTTGGGTCTCATGCTAACAAGATCTTGATGCAGATGCACCCACCACCCCATGTTTAAGATCTTTAATTTTATGGGTACAAGTAATAAAAAATTATCAGGCTGTGTATTTTCTGCATCCATTGATATAAATGTTACTATCGGCATTATTATAATCCTAATTACCATCATTGGTTACATCTGCTAAAAATGTTCATGCTGTCTAAAAGAAAATAAAAGCAACCGGTGGCAGGACCCCTGCTCTCGCACAGTAAAGGGCAATAAACATTTATTGACATGCTGAGGAGAGGAGATTGTCATATCCTATTAAAATAACCAAAGATAAGGTTTGAAAGAATTCAACCTGTCAGGCTGTCTTTTCACACGAAGGCCAGAGACTTCCCAGAAACTATGATGTCTGCGGTGGCGTTGCAGGATCTGCTTTGTAACTGTACAGTGCTGGGTGTGTGACAGCAGGCGTTCCCTGAGCAGCACCACAGACCAGTTCATTTGAAAGGCATTAGAAAAGAAACTCCTGCGGTCAGCCTTGGCAACCTCCTTTGTCCCTGTAGATGTGTCTGGACACCCCTCATCACCCTCCCTCGGGGGATGGGAAGCCTCAGTTAAGAACGGAGCCCAGTGCCCTCCCTCCAGGAAACCCCAGAACCTTCACTTCAGGGGTAAGGGGCGTCGTCTACACAAGCTCCACCCGTCAGCCCCAGCAGCCTGTGAGCTAGAGCTGGCAGAGGGCACCGCCTGGCTTTGCTTCTCCTCCACCGCCCTGCCCTTCAGGGAGCTGGGCCGGGGAGTGGAGGCATGAGGAGCGAACCCTAGGGGTGTTGCCTGGGATTCTGCTGGCCTCTCTGCTGGGTGTGGCCGAGGCCCGATGCCCACTGCTGCATGGGGCCACGGCAGCCCTTGCCCCGCCACCCCATCCACAGCCCTAAGGAGGCTCCCTCAGCTGCTCTGTGGAGCTTTCGAGGATCTCCTGCTTGAAGATGTCAGCACGCTCCTCCCTGGCAGGCAGCCAATATTTTGTTTATTGCTCTCAAAGCACACTCACACTTTCCTCCCGTCCGGTCCATTTTCTGAAAACATCGAACTCTTGGCTTACGGTCAATGCCTCCTGCTTTTATCTGCTCGGCCTGAAACAGTGACGTCCAGCCAAAAGGCTGGAGGCAGCCCTGGGGCTCCTCCGATGCTCCAAGGGTGGTGGCCCCACTCCCCTAATGAGGCCAATTCCAGCAAGGCCAATGCTTGGGCATTTCAGAGAGATGCGCTCTCCCTCTTCTTATCACTTTCCCCTTCTGAGTTATTAAAATTAGGTGACTTTTCAAGACTCCATGCAAAGGGTGGCATGCATAGCTCTGGCCACTGCAATAGAAACTAAAGTAAGGCTCCTGTGTATAATCCAATCACACAGCTGCCCCACCTTGGTCTCACCCCAGGTCTGCAAGATGGCAGCCCCCTTGGTTTGCCCTCCAGCCTTCTCTTAAGTCCTGGAGCCACTCTGGTAATTGAGCCTTCCTTCTGGCATCCTCTGGAAGGCTAATTGAATGCAGCAGGAGGCAGTCACAGAGCTTTTTAACATTTCTACTTCCTTTCAATTGCACACTTTTCCAATAGGAAGCAAAGCTACTCAATGCAGGAGAGAACTTCCCTCTCTTCCCACTTAACCTTTCTCCTACATACACATTCAGGCTACTCAAAGGTATGCTGTTTCCTTTCCACTAAGTTTCCTCCTAATTACCTGGAGGCATCCAGGTGTGGCTGAAAATATGCTCAACCCTGGGAGTAAATATCTGCACCTAAGGGCAGTGAGTAGCAGAGCAAAACAGCTTGCGCAGGGCTCAGTGTGCTTAAAACAACCTGCAGCTATTTATTGGGTGACTCAGACAGGATGCAGGGGCCAGATGGTTAGCATCTTGCAAAGGCTGACGGGCGCTTTCATTTGATTGTTTAAGAATAAGTTCACACCGGAAAGGGGATTTCACACGTCCTCTTCCATTCTGGAGTTTCAGTGTTTCATTAAGCTGCTCTATAAACTATTATCGTGGAGAAGAAACAAAAAAAAATTTTTAATTATGTTTCCTTTGCATTGGCGGTCAGGCAGACAGGTAAAACTTTTAATTATTGAACTGCTCCAAGGTGTGCCTGTAAGTATATCTAAAGTATGTCTTGAAAGAGTGATTGTACCTTTTTCTAGAAAATAATAACTTCTGTGTTTCCTTTGTAAAATGAAAACCCACTTGTGACTGGTATACAAGGAAGCAGCTGACCTGAAGCTGTCTAAATAATAAAGGCAAAACTAGTAAGACCCCAAAGAAGGATATAACTCACTCTTCTCAATCTCTGGCACGTAGAAAAGGTATGGAACTATCAAAGGAATTGAACTTGGGAAAGCTTGGTTCAAGTCCGGTGGGGCAGTGGGCAAAGGGTTGATGTTGAACTTCACGGACTTCATCATCAGTAGGCATAAGAATATAATCGCTTAGGTGTTTAGGGTGGCAGTGCAATAGTAAAAGTGCATACAGGTAGTCTTTAAAGAGTGAGTGAAGCACTATGCCAGGTAGGTATTGAAGCCATGTCAGTCACTAAGCTGAACATCAACAATTTGGGTTGTTTTGCTTTGGTGCTTTGGTGCGTACCTAAAATTGTCAAGTGAGTCCTTTATTGAAAGGCAAGGATGTTTGTTGTCTAGTTTCTTCGGAAGTTTTTATTTGGAAAACCTTGGGTGAAGTGTCATTAAATAATATATAATACTGCTTTTCTTTCTTTCCTTCCTCTTCCCCTTCCCCTTCCTCTCTCTTTTCCTTTCCTCTTTTCTTTCTTGACAGGGTCTCACTCTTTCACTCAGGCTGGTGTGCAGTGGTGCTATCAGAGCTCACCACAGTTTCAAAATGCCAGACTCGAGGGATTCTCTCACCTCAGCCTCCTGAGTTGCTGGGACTACAGGCATGCACCATACACCTGGTTAAAGTTTAAAAATGTTTTGGCCGGGCATGGTGGCTCATGTCTGTAATCCCAGCACTTTGGGAGGCCGAGGCAGATGGATCATGAGGTCAGGAGTTCGAGACCAGCCTGGCCAACATGGTGAAACCCTGTCTCTACTCAAAATACAAAAATTAGCTGGGTGTGGTGGCACACGCTTATAATTCCAGCTACTCTGGAGGCTGAGGTAGGATAACTGCTTGAACCTGGGAGGTGGAGGTTGCAGTGAGCTGAGATCATGCCACTGCACTCCAGCCTGGGTGACAGAGTGAGGCTCCATCTCACAAAAAAAAAAAAAAAAAAAAAAAAAAAAAAGTTTTGTAGAGATGGGGTTTCCTTTATTTGCCCAGGCTGGTCTTGAACTCCTGGCCTCAAGCAATCCTGCCCACCATGGCCTCCCAAAGTGCTAGGATTACTGACATGAGCCACTGTGCCTAATAATGCTTTTCAAATGTCAACATGCACACAAACATCCCTGGCGATCTTGTTAAAATGCAGATTCTGATTTGGGAGGTTGGGTGGAGAATGAGAGCCTCATTTCTAACGAGCTCCTGGGTGATGCTGATGTTAGGCTGTGGCGTGCATTTCGAACAGCAAAGGGTGGGTGACAGTAGACAGGAAATTCATGTGCAAAGAGGAGCTAAATCCTGAAAGTCAGTGGCCCTCACCTTATTTGTTCTTCCTCAAACTCTGCCTTACCCAGGGGCCACAGTAATAGGGCTTAAAAGCCCCAAGGTGGGACAGGAGGATGGACTCACAGACATGGCAGGAGGGGAGCTGGGAACCAGCGCCGTCTGGGCTCTGAGGCTGGAGTGCTGAGGGCCTCCCCTCCGCACTAGGGGTGTCTGATGGAGGATCCAGCGCAGACCCACTGGCTGGAGGGATCCTGTAAAAATCCCTGAAAGAGAGGAGGAGCCTCACCACAAATGACTACCTCTTCTCTAAGCCTGTCCGCAGTCACCCATGCATCCCAGAGGTCCATGCAAGATTTGTCTTCTGGAGCTTGGGGAGAAGTAACCGGAAGTCGTGTAAACATCATGGTCTTGATTCTTTCCATTCCTGCTGATCCCATCTCACTCCAGTGTGGCCCTCGATGACTTTCCTCCTCCTTTTCTGCAAATGTACCTGACGGCTTGCCGGACAGAATTTCTGTGCTTGGTTAGAAAGGACGACGCAGCTCAGAAGATGTGAGATATTTATCGCCTCTCGACTGGAGTTTGTGTGACACCGCACCTTTCATCTGCAGATTTGTCTCCCGTCTCATAAAGGTCAGGGTTCTCACCTGTGCACCGCTCTCTTGCTTGACACCCCTTCCTCAGGTGCCCTCATCCCCCTCATGACTTCAACTCACTCATCTACATCCTCAACTTTGACTTCCACCCTCACACCCACCGCTGCCTGTGCGGTAACTCCCAGGGCTGTGCCGCGGACGCCCCATGCCTAGCTTCTCAGACAGAAGGTCTCACCCTGCCACGGTCTGCTCCACCTGCTAAATCTAAGCCCCACTTAGCCATTGCAGCCAAACATCCTCTGCCTCTTCCGAACAAGACCTGGGCTGGCATCTCACAAATTCACATGACCTGAGTCCATCTGTATGCCGATGGCACTCAAATTCACTCCGCATCTCCATGGGCCTAGCCTGCACATGCCTCAAAACCAACATGATCAAAGCGTGGTCTTTCCTGAATGGACCCACCCAGCCCACCCCTAAGCTGCCCTCCCACCAGCCTTCTCTGCACCAATCAACAGCACCACCAGCCGTCCACACACTCAGGCCAACCAGTCGAGCACTCACCAGGACTCCTCCATCTCATAGCCCACACTCCATCCTTCAGCAACCCTGTCGCCTTGACCTCAGAGCATATCCCGACCTCAGTCCAACCTCCTCTCATCCCTTCCCCTGATAGAAAAGTTGCCTTCCTTTCTTGCTTGGGCTACACAGCAGCCTCCTAAGTGGCCTCCCCCTGCATCCTTCCCCTCATTCCACTCCATTCTCCCTACTACAGTGTGGCGTCAGCCAGTTCAGATCCCTCCCCAGTGCCTTCCAGCACACTTGGAGCAGAATCTGCCCTCCCTTCCAGGGTGCACAAAGGCCTACCGTGTGTCACATCCATTTGTGCCAATATTGCACATCCATTCACCTTCAGATGTTGTTGGGCTCAGGGTGTGATTGGGAAAGGAGAAAATAGAGATCTAATTGTGATTAGGTGATTCATGTTCACACAATCATTAGAATGGAAAATGCCCATCTGAATGCCCACACAGATGTCATCTGTTTGAATTGGTATAATCAGCACATGAGAATAAGAGCCTTTGCCTGCACTTTCCTCTTTTCCTTTATAACACGAGTGCCTGCACATTCAATTCCGGCACAGTTGCCTCTGACTCGCTGGCCATGCCGCTTGCCACCACAGATGTTTCCTGGTCACGTCACTGTCCACTGGCTGCATCCCATGGTGCAAGCTCATTCTGGAACCTTGTCTTTGAGCTGCTTTCTTGTGCTCTATCTTCTGCAGACACCACTCCTCTGTGGTCTGGGGATTTTCTCTGCCAAGAACATCATGCAGTTTAGGGGTGCAGTTCCCATTTGTCTTTTGACAAAGGGGAACACTGACAAGTGGATTGAAAGTAAAAACATAAGGGCTCTCTTTCCCCGAAGCCATTCCCGAATCCTGAGAATCCAGAGGAAGTGTGAAATTAGTGATCATGGAAAAATCCAGGGTGGAAATAAATTAGGCTAATGATAACATAATTGAACAACACACTTGGGTCTGACTTCCTAAGCCATGGTGTTAGAAGTTGGCATAGAATCTGATCCCTTATGTTGTAGGATCATCTATTTCATTCCATATAATATAGTACAGTAGGCATAATAGTTTTAGGGGGAGACATGGATTAAATAAAAATTATTACAAAACTTAATGTCACTGTGTCTTCAATCATTTTCTTTTCTTTATTTTATTAATTAATTAATTTATTATTATTATTATTATTATTTTTGAGACAGATTCTCACTCTGTTGCCCAGGCTGGAGTGCAGTGGTGCAATCTCGGCTCACTGCAACCTCTGCCTCCTGGGTTCAAGCAATTCTCCTGCCTCAGCCTCCCGAGTAGCTGGGGCTACAGGTGTGCACCACCATACCCGGCTAATTTTTGTATTTTTAGTAGAGACAGGGGTTTCACTATGTTGGCCAGGCTGATCTCAAACTCCTGACCTCGTGATCCGCCCGCCTCAGCCTCCTGAAGTGCTGGGATTGCAGGCGTGAGCCACCACGCCCAGCCTGATCATTTTCCTTTTTTTTTTTTTTTTTTTAAATCACTTACAAAACATTAATTTTCAAAAGGTGGAAAAAAAAGGTAGGGTAGACTAGGATCCAGGAGAAAAGTGTGTTCACCTGTGTAGGACTGCGCAAACATTTGACCTCTCGGGCCCCCACTTCCCTTCTACCTGAATCATCTCACAGGTGACTGAATGAGATTAATTCAGCAAATGTCTACACTGATCACCTACCTTGTATCAGTGCCCCTGTGCCCCAAGGCACAGGTCCTTCACACAATTCTTTTAAAATAAATTATTACAAATTAATATAAAATTATTATTTTGAGACAGGGTCTTGCTCTGTTGCCCATGCTGGAGTGCAGTGGCATGATCGTAGCTT
Organism: Rhinopithecus roxellana; assembly: GCF_007565055.1. Taxonomy (NCBI): domain Eukaryota; kingdom Metazoa; phylum Chordata; class Mammalia; order Primates; family Cercopithecidae; genus Rhinopithecus; species Rhinopithecus roxellana. The sequence continues at coordinate 2,649,412 of NC_044566.1, read as the reverse complement.
ACTGCAGCCTTGACTTCCTGGGCTCAAACGATCCTTCCACCTCAGCCTCCCAGGTAGCCGGGACTACAGGTACGTGGCAGCACGCCTGGGTAATTTTTTGGATTTTTTTTTTTTTTTAGTAGAGATGAGGTCTTGCTATATTGCTCAGGCCGGTCTCGAGATCCTGGGTTCAAGCAATCTGCTCTCACAAAGTGCTGGGATTACAGGTTTGAGTCACCATGCCCAGCCAATTAGATAAAATTGTTATAAAATAAATTAATTTTATAGTAAATGACAACCATTCAAAATAAATCATGTAAGAAACCCTGAAGATCCTTCACCCAATTCACCAAATTACATTGTGTGTGGCAGATGACAGTATCAAACCGCAAGTCTTAGGGCCACACCTCAGGCCTTATCAGGAACTGAAAGTGATCCATCTCCAAGATTTTGAACGCAGAAGTTCCCCTGCTTTGCCACAGTGCCCCTCTTCCTTGTCCCTTTCCCCTTCCTGGAGCGTCCTGGGGTAGACAGACTATGAAAACAGCCCACGCATTCCGCTGTCTGGCCCTGCCCTGCATCAAGCCTGCAGTGATGTCACTTTGTGGCTCTTCTCATCTGGAAGTGGAGGGTATTTCTCTCCACTCCTGAGTCTGGCCAGCCTTGCAACTCACTCTGCCCAATGGAATGTGGAGGAAGTGGCAGGTGCCGGTCCCGAACCTGTCCTCAGAAGCTGTCTGCTGGGAAACAAGCCCAGGCGAATCTGTGAGATGAAGAGAGACCACACGGAGCTGGCACCAGTCCGTCCGGTTGTCTCAAACACGTAGGAAGCCCAGCAGGATAAGCCGTCGCCACCCCCACATCCCGACTCACAGACTTGTGAGCAAAGGTCAAGGTGGGCTGGTGTCCGCCATGAGGTTGTGTGGTTGTTCAGCCCCGTGTCCAGGTGATGGGCACCTCCCATCCCTCCCCTCTTCCTCATTCTCCCAGCCCATCTCCCTTGCACAGTTTTATGTACCTTTCTGTACACACTGATCCCGAGGCAACTGTGTGAGCATAAACTGAGGCAAGAGACCAGCCCAGAAAGGCTGACAGATTTCAAATCCCAGGCCCCAGGTAACCTCGTGGTAAGGGATATTCCTGACCCTGGGTGACAGGTGACACTACAAGTCAAATCGGTAATTCTAATCTCAGTTTAGGTCCCACCGATGTGTTGTTATTCCTGTCTCTTTAAATGACACCTCAGGTGACTCAATACATGGACTTTTTCACTCCCTCCCCTCCGGCCCACTCACCTGCTACTGGGCCTGCTCCATACAAGTGATCTCATATCCAGGAGATGGGGTGCCCCAAGCAGGAGTCCCCCTCCTCTCCCTCCTGTCTTCTTTAAGCTGTCCCTGGTCCTCACACACCCCACCTTCCTGCATTCTGCTTCATGCTCAGAGCTAGCCAGCTGTTCAGCAAGCACTCGATCAGAGGCTGTTCTATGACAAGGCCATCACTTCTGCCTTGAGTCACTCTCAAGCTAATCAGTGTGGGTGGCTGGTGGAAAACATGCCTGTAAGAAAGCAAATGACTGGATGGCATCATTGGGACCTCATATAAAGAACAAAGACCCATAGAGACACCAGAAAACAGAGCCGTCCCAGGGAAGCTCTAGAGAGAGAAAATGTCAGCTACACCTTGGAAGGAAAAAGACCTTTGTCCAGATAGAGAAAGGAAAAAACAGAATATCCATCTATTTCTTGCCTTGTCACTTATGCCCTGCTCCTTTGCAATCTGGACTCTGCCACCCTCAGCCGCTGACGGGGCTGTGTTGACAACCTTCTCGATGCTTTCTGTTGCTAGAGCTCCCAACACCCTGTAGCAGCAGCTCATTCTGTTGACTCCTCCCTGCCTAATAAAGGTCATAGGCACCCTTCCTTAGTGCTAGTTGTCACAAGACCTTGCACCAAACACCTTACGTCTTATTTCGCCCTTGCAACAACTCCCATTTACAATGCAGGGAAGCATTGACAGGGCGCTCAGATAGATGTTCCAGGTTACAAGACCACACTAGCAGAATCATGGCTTCACCCTGAGTCCGGCCAATTCCACACCTGCACACAGCCAGCCTGTCCCTCGCCTTCCCTGCAGGGTGAGTGGCTGAACATTTTCTTTGGCTAGCGCACTGGCCACCCCTTCTTTCTCCCTCTGCTCTCTAAATGTCCTTGACCCCCAATTTTTCAACAATGACTTCTCATCCCTCACTTCCTTCCTGTGTGATCTCCTTCTCTGGAGATCCCTTACTGGCTTCCTGTCTTTGCAGCCACCTCTCAAATCCCAGAAGCCAGGATGTTACATGTGCAATTTGCCTGCAAGGTGCCTTAATTTGGTTTTCCTAATGGCATCTTAAATTCAACATGTCCAGAATGGATCAGTGTCTTCCTTGAAAACCAGTTCCACTTTTTGACCATTTTCTCTGTCACTGGGCTAAAATTTAGAGAGGGTCACTTATTTCTGGCAGCTCCCTCCCCACATCCTTGGGCCCTCCCCACATCCGATCAATTCCTGTCTGAAATGTCACCTGTAACCGCCCCTCCCTTGCCATTTCCACTGATATCACTTTACTTATTGCTTGTTACTTCTTGCTGGGCCACAGAAACGGCTGGACTCAACTTCCTCTCTCTGGTTTATGTGCCATTCAAAGAACCTCTGAGGCATCACCTGACAAATCATTGCGATGCTCAGCTTGCAGGATCACAATTCTGTACTCAGGGACGCTCAGTACTTCCCCATTCTTACTGAATAAAGTCCAGATTCTGCCCTTCAGTGTTCTAGCCCCTTATCACGTGGGCCGTGAAACCTTCGGCTTCATCTCAGAGAGCTCATGGGCAGGTCCCCCTCTGCTGTCACACCCAGAGTCAGGAAGGCCTCAAATTCACTCCCCTCACATTTACGCTTCCCTGTCTCCTCACAAACTGCTTTCTCTTTCTTCTTAACGCTTTCTGGGAAAATCTTCACCATCCTTGAAGGTCTTTCTCCACTGTTACCCCTCCATGACCCCCTGACCCCCCAACAAGTGTTTGACCCAAAACACTTTGGCTTTTGCTTATAATATTTGTCTGTGACTTGGGGCACGTGTTTCATTCTCTATTTGAGCGTATGCTCTTTGAGGGTAGGAATGAGGGACTGTCCGGCCTACCCTGAATCTTGACTCTTGTGAATCAAGTTTTAAAAATTGACTCAAAGTAATAAGTTAGAGTTACAAGAATAAGGTGGTAATGGAGGTTTTAGAATTCAGAAATAATCCTTTTAAACATGTAAAAAATACTCCAAAAGAGTCAGCTGTAGAGGTTTGCTTGTAGTTACCAAGGAGCACAGACTTTCTGAGAGCTTAACTCCGGTGGGTTTGAGCCTCCCTCTGATTAAAGCATCGGTGCCAATAGTACTGGATCCCTCCAACAATGTGATGTTTGTGGAATTGTGTGTAGGTCTGAAAAGTCAGCCCCGTGGGGAACTAACTTTGAATTTTGATACATGACTTTTGTGGTCAGTTCGGGTCACCCAGCTACACTCTGTGGTGTATACTTTGGCACATCTGCTCTTGAAATATATGATTATATGTAACTCCGACAAATATATCAGAAGTGTGTTTTAATTTTTTTGCCCTTTAGATTTAATGAACCAATTCCTAAGAGAACCCTTACATGTTTCTTTAGAAGATCTAACCAATTGATACTACATTATGAGAAACCCTCTACCTGAATTCCCTCATTCATTCAAAATTATGTTTAAACCCATATTGTCCACATCCATTTCTTTTTATTAACATGAGGAGACATCATAAGAAATGAAATAACAGTTTGAGTCATGGCAACAGAGTCCAACTTTCCTTCCAAGAGGCCAAGTTGTTTTAGCAGAAAAGGACATTGGCCCCAAAACCCATACTAGGTCCACCGGCAGCAAACACAGAATGGTGCCCTCACTCTAGGAAGCTGGCTGTTCCATATTTTTATACTAGATTTAAGGTTCAAGATTTCATGTTGGTGTTCATAAATGCAAACACACAAGTAAGCAAACAGAAATAAGAGTTATTTAGTTCGTATTTTCTTCTCCCATCCTTTCTCTCTCTCTCTCTGCAAATGTTTCAATCATAGGTTTGACCAAATAGCTGCGTCTTACACCATTCTCCTCTATGTAAAGATGTAAAGCACCTCTGCACTTTTTTTTTTTTAAGACAAAGTCTCACTCTGTGGCTCAGGTTGGAGTGCAGTGGCACAATCTCTACTCACTGAAACCTCTGCCTCCTGGGTTCAAGTGATTCTCCTGCCTCAGCCTCCTGAGTAGCTGGAATTACAGGTGTGTGCCACCACACCTGGCTAATTTTTGTATTTTTAGTAGTGGGCGGGGGTGGTCACCATGTTGGCCAAGCTGGTCTCGAACTCCTGACCTCAGGTGACCTGCCTGCCTCAGCCTCCCAAAGTTCTGGGATTACAGGCCTGAGCCACCCCGAGCGGCCATCCACTTGGTTTTGAGAGCAGCGACAGCGGCCGTCTGTTCGCACTGCTCCAGGCAGAAGGGTTGCTTGCTCGCTTACTGCCCTCACCTCCCACTGGACCCTGCAGGTGCTGAGGCCTCAGGCGCAGTTACTGCCCGTCACCATAGCCATCTCATCCATTCCAGGGCTGTAAATATGCTGATGACTCAGTTTTTTGTCCCCAGAGCTGTACATCCAGTGGCCTCGTGGAGCCACCCAACGGGATGATTGATGAGCTCCAAAAGCGTCAGCATTATCCCAAACAGAGCACCCCGCCCCACAGCAGAGAACCGCCCCAGCGCCTCCCGTTTCTTGCTCTATGGCAATTCCCTCTTCCCAGCTGCGGCGGCAAGACTGGGGTTCCCTCTGCCCCGGCCCAGCCCCATGGGCCCCCTTGCCGCCCCCACCGCCCCTGCCTGGCCTGGATATTGGCTATGGTGGTTTTAAAGTGGCCCCCCCCCCCCTTACCCCTTTCAGCCTGTTCCTTACTAAGAAGCCACTGCAATGTTGGTGAGAAAGTGGATCAGATGTGCCACAGCCTCAGGCCACGTCAAAGTCTAACCATGTCCTGAAAACCTTCTGGTTTGGTTCCCAGCTCCTGCTCTGATCTCGCCTCTATTCGGAAACCACCGTCCCCACATCCGCCACCTCTCAGTCACCCCATCCTCACCCCTGAGGCCACTGCCAATTGGGGGTACCCGTCCACGGCATGGATGGCGCTGCCTCCAGCACCTGTGCTGCCCGAGGGTCTCCTGGCCATGGCCTGGGGGTGCCAGGCAGCCGTGGCCACCGCATCCTTCCTCCTCGCTCCCCACAGCTCTCAATACGCTCCCCAAGCGCTGCCCATGCTCTCCCCCACGGCTCCCCGACAGCTCCGCCACGCCCTCCCCATGGAGCCCACGCTCTCCCCAAGTGCTGCCCACGCTCCCCCACGACTCCCCCCTCCCTCTTCACGTGCTCCCCACGTGCTCTGAGGAACCTGGGCAGGTGGAGCCGGGTTGCCCCCGGGCAGTCAGGGGTGAGCGCACCTTCTTGTACTTTTCCCTCGTTGTTTCCTCTCCCTCCTTCCCCTCCTGGAAATGCCTCCCGAGGAAATCACTCAAACCCTTGTCTTAGGGCCATGGTAGGGGTCTCCTTTCTTACAGGGCTGGCTGCTTCCTCTGTCAACGCTTCTCTGGCTATTTATTTATCTAAAATGAAAACTCCAGCCATTGCCTCAGTATTTCATAGCCTCCTTTTCCATGTTGTTGTCACTCTTTAAAGTACTACCTATTTCACACACTCATAGTGTCCACTGTATGCCTCTCCTACCAGAATGTGACATGGATGGTAATGTCAGCCTTCTTCACTCCTGGTTAAGCAGACTTGAGAAAAGGGCCTGGTATACAGTAAGCATTCAGTAAATGCTTTGTGAATCCTGTGTCATCAAAAAGTAGGATATCTCTTTTTAAATAGAGATAACATTGCAGAATCTTGGATTTGGAAGAGACCTCAGATGGTGTTGAGTCCTGTTTTCTCGTCAGAGCAGAAATCCTGGGATGCCATTCTGGACCGATTGTCAGTCTTTTGTCCTGTCCTTGAGCTATTCTTTTTTTTTTGAGACGGAGTCTGGCTCTGTCGCCCAGGCTGGAGTGCAGTGGCCGGATCTCAGCTCACTGCAAACTCCGCCTCCCGGGTTTACGCCATTCTCCTGCCTCAGCCTCCCGCGTAGCTGGGACTACAGGTGCCCGCCACCTCGCCCGGCTGGTTTTTTGTATTTTTTTTTTAACAGAGACGGGGTTTCACCGTGTTAGCCAGGATGGTCTCGATCTCCTGACCTCGTGATCCGCCCATCTCGGCCTCCCAAAGTGCTGGGATTACAGGCTTGAGCCACCGCGCCCGGCCCATCCTTGAGCTATTCTAATGACAGACATTTGCGGCTCCACACGGCCGGGTCCTCTGTTAGAGAACTTGGTTAGCTCAGCTCAACAAATGCTGCTCTGAGAACACTGGCTCCCGTGTCAGGAGGTTGTCTGCGCCTGGTGCTCCCGGAGGGCCAGCTCAGGCCTCTTCTTGTTATCTAGGGGAGTGCAGTGACATGGGAGACCCTTGCTGGGGCTGGGGGGAAGGGTTCCAGCCCTACTGAGAAGTCCTCTGGAAACACCTTGCTGTGGATTTCAGAAGTTCTCGGGCAGCTAGATTACTACTGGCAGTGAGCCGGGGACGAAGCCGATGCTGTGGGTGACAGCAAGCAGAAAGACAGAAGGAACCGGGGACTTTAATGAACCAGAGAATACTTAGCTCCTCCAGCCATGAAGCAGGCCCCACCGCAGGGCTTACAGTCCTAAGAGCCACTGGGTTTCCTTATTCATTAAACTAGTTTAATCTGGGTTTTCTGCATCCTAAAGGACACCAAGTCAGTGTGCAGAGGGACCCTACAGACAGGTGTCCAAAGAAAAAGCCGACAATCATGGAATTTCTGATGACACCACCGACATGTGGGATGGTGGCCACCTTCCCAGGATACCCCTATACTCATAACAACGAATCCTGGCTCTTATTCACCCCTTTGGATTTCATAAGCAAATGGTAAGTAGAAAAATAGAGAGAGTAGCTTCATTTTATTTTCAATACATCAACTGAGTGTATTAATACTTGTATCTACTTCCACATGTAAGAACTCTATTACCTAAATTTGAGAATAATCTGCTCTTTGCTATTTAGACTTTATTTACTTTCACTGCTGATTACCAATTGTCCCTACAGTTTGCGTTTTATAGTTTAAATCGCTTTACACTTGATCTTATAGGTAACAAAATGTTCTCAATAATTACAAACAAATGTGTTGATTTAATGTACTCCAAGAATCTCATGGACACAGTCCAAATTATAATTCAAAATGGAAAGTGGTATGTTGGGCTAAACTGTCCAGCACCTAAGGAAGTAACAATGACTTACTTTTATTGTCTGGAGTCACAGACACATAAAGTTGATGTACCTGACTAGAAAATTAATCCTGGTATATCTTTTATGTCTTCAACATCACTATGAATCTTCCGTGTTTTTTTTTTTTTTTTTTTCTTTGGGACGGAGTCTCACTCTGTCCCCGAGGCTGGAGTGCAGTGGTCGGATCTCAGCTCACTGCAAGCTCCGCCTCCCGAGTTTACGCCATTCTCCTGCCTCAGCCTCCTGCGTAGCTGGGACTACAGGCGCCCGCCACCTCGCCCAGCTAATTTTTTGTATTTTTTTTAGTAGAGATGGGGTTTCACTGTGTTAGCCAGGATGGTCTCGATCTCCTGACCTCGTGATCCGCCCGTCTCGGCCTCCCAAAGTGCTGGGATTACAGGCTCGAGCCACGGCGCCTGGCCGAATCTTCCGTTTTTTAAGTGACATGGAAACATTCAAATTGGGACATGGAGTCCAAGAGTGACAGGCTGCTGGAGTCCACAACTTGTTGAGGAAATCCACACCTTCAGTGGCCAGCTCTGTTTTGGTTTTCAGACTTTAAGCTCCCTTGTATCCCCAAAATATATGAATGAAAGCAAAGCAAATCAATGTATTTATTTATTTATTTTTATTTTATTTACTTATTTGAGACGGAGTCTTGCTCTGTCACCCAGGCTGGAGTGCGTTGTCCTGTTCTCGCCTCACTGCAACTTCCGCCTCCTGGGTTCAAGCGATTCTCCTGCTTCAGCCTCCCAAGTAGCTGGGATTACAAGCACACACCACCTTGCCAGGCGAATTTTTGTACTTCAGTAGAGACAGGGTTTCGCCATGCTGGCCAGGCTGGTCTGGAACTGCTGACCTCAAGTAATCTGCCTGCCTCAGCCTCCCAGAGTGCTGGGATTACAGGCATGAGCCACTGCGCCCGGCCCGAGTCAACGTAGTTATAATATGTGAATTGTCTGCACACCTTTTCCAAGCACTGGAAAAGAAGAAAAAAGAAAGAAAGAAAGAAAGAAAGAAAGAAAGAAATAGGTCCATGAATGAGGTAAGCAGAGTTGGACCCAAATACTTGGATGCCTTCTCAACAATTTCTTCCAAATGGCTTCCCGAAATTAGCTCTGCACGACCCATCTTTCTTGGGGGGTGGGGAAGCGATTACTTTCTAAAAGGCGCATTAAAGTGTATGTTCTATATCACGATGGCAGTTAGGGGAGGGGAGGCGTCTACAGCTGACTTGGGAAGGTTTTAATCATTGAACTATGCACAAGCGGGGCTGGGGCAGGAAGCAGCAGGAAAATGAGGCACCTTCTGCAGAACCCAGCCAGCCTGCAGGCGTTCCTGATCTGAGGAAAACACTTTAATTAATATGTAAAACAGCAGTGGGGAGAAAAGCAAGGTTAATTTCCAAACCACATCACTACCAGCGGCATTTGGGTTATGAAACCTTGGGAAACTTCTAGGAGATCCTGTTTGAAGGCACAGAGGTGCTTTTGTGTGTGAGCAGCTTCCGAGATGCTCAAAAGCTCTTTTATCTGCCCCCTGCAGTGGTATTGCTCTTTCTGTGCTTAAAAACACTGCCTTTGACTGGCAGGCTGTTGTTTTTAATTTGCAGCGTACCCTCCATTTTTGTTTGGAACCTGCCTGAAAGCAGCGTTTAGGAGAGAAAGAGCTGTTTGATTTCCTTTGTTGCGGCTTTCTTAGCTGCTGGCTACCTTTGGAATGTGTGACACAGGCCGTCTCTCCGGTTAGGAAAATGTTCTGCACTTGCCTGGGGTGAGACTGTAGCTCATTTCCTGGGTTGAGGTCTAAATTCCTGAGCAAAGTGTATCAAATACTTGCTGTGCCAAGGATCAGTGTCTGGTGGAGACAGTGGATTCTCCAAGGTCAGGGAAGTGAAGAAACAGCTGACAAGTCTTTCCCTAGCTTGAGCAGAAACAGCTCCATTCAGTGCTTGAACAATTAACTCAGAGGATGTGCAGCTTTCTAAAGATGCGTCCACTGTGAGTGTGTGGGCCTGCGTTTCCTGCCTCCCTCTCCTTACCGATACCTCAAAAGCAACATATCTGACAAGTAGTCCTCTTAGCTACCCTGTCTAGAAGTCAGAGGCTTGAGGACGATGCTATGTTCCTCCTACCGCTTGGTATCCCACCAGCACCAGCTCCTGGCCGTTAGACACTCAAGCATCTTTCAAGTAGGGAAGAGGAATTCTCCTTTGAGAATTAAAATTTACCCCAGGAAGAAAATAATATCTGCACATATCAAGATCAGCACACATTTTCAGGGGTTTTCCCACACCTACTCTGAGCCCAGTTAGGATTTCTATACTAAAACCAGTCTCTGTCCTATTTCCTCTGGCACGGCCCTATGTGCAGCCCCAGGCATCACTTGCATTTAGCCTGGAGGGTTAACTTTGACTTCCCAGCTTCTGGCACAGTTTCCTTCTCCAGCTACCATGGAGGCCATAGTGGTCTCCACATTCCCAAGGGCTCACCCATGGCCTTTAGAAGAAAGTCCAAACACCAACTTGGCACTTGAAGTCTGAAGAATTCTTCATCCCTTGCTCCAGGCACATGAAATGCCTGTGTTTCCCTGGGCAAACGTTTCTCCTGTGGCCTTCCAGTTTCTCCCAGTACATCCTGTGGACTATTGTGGAGGATTTGCATTGCAGTGTGCACCTCTCAGGTCCACGTTGGAGCGCCCTGCATCCACCTCCCTCTGCGTGGTCCACTCAGCTCGGTGGCTGAGCTTTTGCTGCGTTCCCTTCACTGGAAGACTCCTCAGTCAGAGTCTGGGTCTTCATCTCTAAACCCCCCGGGGCAGCGGCAGCCCCTGATTTTGACATAGGAGGAGATTAGGACTGCGGCTTGTAGGGAGGTGGTGATCCACGGCTGGGCTTCTTTTGAAGCTGACTTTTGTAGCAAGCACAGTGTTCCAACTTACATTAAATACATACGTGGGGTGGCTTGATATGACGATGGAGAAGATCCCACATTGCACAAGGTTGGAGCTGAAGCCCCAATCCTCACCCTGCAGCTGTAGCGCACAGCCTCACAGTTATGTGCACAGCCACATGTATGTAATATCTGGCATGTAACAGGTGCTTGTTCAATATTTGTTGGATGAATAGATGAGTGACCCTAGAAAAACATAATGCAGACCTATGGGTAGAAGAAGCAAAGAACCCAGGAATTTCCTGGAAGTTAGGAGTTCCAGCCCACTTCTGTCTTCTGTCCACAGCCATGCGATCTCTCTCTCTCTCTCTCTCTCTCTCTGTCTCTCTGTCTCACACACACACACACACACACACACACACACACACACACACACATACCCCTGCACCCATGAGCCTCCCCACTTTGTCAGGGATAATGATTCACAGGTTATGCCACATCTTCTAACTTCTCCATTTCTTTACATTCGCTTTTTCACTCCATTTGTAGGCACACAGCAACCCCCGTCTCCTGCGACGACCCCTGCTCCAGCTGCTGTCTACACTCAGCAGCCCTGGTCCACAGGCAAACACAGTCCTGGTCGCTCTCCCTGCCACCCCGCCCCGCCCCAGGACAATTGATCCTAGCGTCTCTTATTCACTCTCCAGCTTTCTCTTGGCTCCACCCTCTGCTGAAACCGCTAACCCTCTTGACTGGCAGATTCAAGGAACTTTTTGAATCCAGGGCCTCCAACCTTGTGTCTTCAGGAGCCTCTGCAAAGCCGGCTGCCACGTAGGTGGGCTCTCTCCCTCCACTCCCTGTCTTCTTTATTCTCTGGTCCTCCGCATCACCCTTCAGGGTCATTCTTTCTCAGCTCACTTAGTGAATGTAAGGAAGTGTTTCATTTTCAGTCTTTCAAATCTTTCTTCAAATACTTCGTATTCAATCATTTCCTCTTCTTGGATAAGAGTTTTGTGTTGTTTTAAGTACAGTGTTATCCAATGGTTAGATCCACACCTCTAGCCAACTCACTCCTCTGTGGCCCAGACTCTTTTTGCCAACTGTTTAACTCTCGTGTATAAATGACAGGCAGCTGCATATGTCCATATGTCCAGCTGTCTGTTCCGTAGTGGGTCACTTATGGGGTCAGATTGTACATCTGCCTATTTCACTTCAAATTGCCTGTTTCTTGCAAGCATCCAGGGGTGTCTTGTTTCACATGCAAATAAACACAGAACAAAACTAAAAACAACCTCAAAGGAATTTCTGTGTTGAAGAGATTTTAATGGTAAAATAATTAAGTTTACTTGTGGTTAAAAAATAATTGTAAATTTTTTATCAAAAAAACTCAAAACTAGCTTGCTGTATTTTTCTTTTATTATAATCAAAGTTTAGGCAAGAAAAGGGGTATCTATTGGCTCATGAAATTAACAGTTCCGTGGGTCGACCTCGAACAGTGCTTTTCGAATGAAGTATGAGGCCCATCTAGAGAGCTTGGGAACAGATCTCACTGAGTCAGCTCCGTCTTCCAGAGTTTCTAATGCAGTGAGTCTGGGGGGTGGGGGTGAGAATTCGAATTTCCAGCAAGGCCATGAGGCTGCTGCTGCTGCTTTGGGGGCTCCACTTTGAGAACCACTGACCCGTAGCATCAGGCACCACAGGACCCAGATGGTCAATGATATCTGGAGAATCAAGTCTCCCTTTCCCCAGTGACACAGAAAGCTCCTGGTACTCCCAGACTAACATCCTCTCTGGAGTTGGTAATTTCCAAAAAAGATCTTTCCAACTTCCATAAAAACTTCAAAACTATGACTCTGGCTCTACATGAGCTACCTGCTTACCCCTGGGCCAATCACTGATGCTCCCTGTGGGGTAACCTGATTCTCTGGCTTGGGTCACATGACTTGCTTTGTGGTGGGCAGGCTCCCTTTGTGACTGACAGCTCTCCTGCCTGCCCCACATTCAGAATCCTATGTAAAGGAAGGAACGTAGGGCAAATAGAGTGCATTTTTAAAAATATATTCCAATCTATATATCTATCTACCTACCTACCTACTTGTCTGCCTACCCACCTATTGATCTAGGCCGGTTACTTAATCTCTCTGAACCTCATGTTATTTATCCAGATAAGTGATTCTATAATACTTACCTTTCAGGACCATTGTGGGAATTAGAAATATCACCTGCTTAAAATAGCCAGCATATTGCCTGCCACACCAACTATGTAGAATAAATGATAGCTAGATATGAAGAGGAAATTGCTTCATCCTTGACCCTGTCTCCCCCAGTAAAGGTGGTTCATTAGGTGTCTGGCACCAGATAGGGTGGAGCCAGATTGAGGATGCTCACCCTATCACTTGTCCTCACTCATCTCTGCCTCCTCAACCAGTGACTATGACCTCTCCATCCACTCATGCGAATATGGAGGTTTTTCCATTGGAAAATGATGCATATATTTCAGAAACACCCTTCACATATCTGCAGCCCTTCGGTGAGAGGTGCAGGGCCACATGGAATGCTCCTTCCTGCTGCTAAGTTCATTTTTTTTTTTTTTTTTTAACATGGAGTCTTGCTCTGTTGCCCAGGCTGGAGTGCAGTGGCTCGATCTCGACTCACTGCAAGCTCACCTCCCGGGTTCACGCCATTCTCCTGCCTCAGCCTCTCGAGTAGCTGGGACTACAGGCACCCGCCACCACGCCGGGCTAATTTTTTGTATTTTTAGTAGAGACAGGGTTTCACCGTGTTAGCCTGAATGGTCTCGATCTCCTGACCTCGTGATCCGCCCGCCTCAGCCTCCCAAAGTGCTGGGATTACAGGCGTGAGCCACTGCTAAGTTCATTTTTGTGTGGCTTTCATCGTTTGTTCCCTGTTGAAGCCTTCTCCAAGCTTCGGGTGTTCACAAGTCTCCAAGGGATCTGTGAGATTAGAACTTCCTTCCTCTTTCTGCTGATAATTACAGCTCTATCATTCTCCCTTATAGGTCTTTCCTTGAGCTCCAAGACCGAGTGTTCCTACAGTGGAGCTTCTATTCGAGTAATTAGGGCAGTCAGTTTTATTGGAGAAGGGATGAGTTAACTACCTCTATCTCCTTTGCTACTTGGTTCTGGGCTCCCACATATCACAGCTACCTGGAGGATAATGATAATGATTATAACTATTATTTACTGAGCTTATGATGCCCTAGGCAAGATTCTTTTTTCAGTGAATTCTCCCAAAGCCTAGAAGGTAGCTATTCAATTTTACAGATGAGGAAACTAAGGCTGTGCAAGATAAATGCCTCCTCGAAAATCACACAGCAGTACAAGGTGTGGCAGAGCAGGAGGGCCAGCGGAGTTGCAACTCCAGCCCAGCCTGTGAATGCAGACTTTAGGTGTAACCTGCACTGTTCTTGCAGCTCTCTTTGGACCTGGATTGAAGTATTCCCACAAAGAACTGGGGAACACTAAATTGTTGCTGTTGTTGTTGTTGTTGCTCTAAATTGGATTACATATAAATTCTCTTTCCCTCCAATATTCAGTGAGATTTTGGCAGTCAATGGAGACTCATTGCCTAATTGTTGCCATGGGTGATTTTCTCAAATCACCACTCCGGGCCCAGGGCCATCAGAGCAATTCACCACACTGAAGAGATGCCTTTGTTAGTCCAAAGGCAACCTCAGGTAATCCACCGCTTGATCCACCTCTGATTTTAAGCACCAAATTAATTTTAGACATTGCATAAAGAGAGGTAGATCCTCCTGTTTTCTTTGGGAGTAGCAAGTGAGCAGCTCAGCTGGAGTGCATCAGGGCTCTGCCTGTCTGTGTCCCTGTCCTCACCCTGTCTCTGCTTTCACCAAGCAGGAGCTGCGTTTGGGGTTGGCCAGGGCTTTCTCACCTCTGGAGATTCCTGGTCCAATGTTGTTGGCAAGCACGTGACTCGGGAGAGCCTGAAGATTAAATCACTGGACTTCGAATTCCAAGAAGTCCTATCATCATCTATCAGGGAACTTAGCAATACCACTTCCTTTCATAGCAGATATATTTATGTGCTTGACTTTCATTTTAATGGTTTATAAAAGCTAAAAACAATTGCAGTTTGGGGCGCCCTACGTGGTTTTATGAGTTCCCTTCAATTCTGCTATTGTCCCTTAATGAAGTAAACAAACCCAGTGGGCAGATGAATGAATGCTCCCAACCTAATTAAATCTAACATTTGAGAATAAAATAATAATAAATATGTAATCTCATTTCCATTTGGAACCAACTAGAGCTTCTTTGAAATTTGGGGCTATTTGGAAGGTATTATAGATAACAAATAGATGGAACCGCAATGGAAACACATTACCGCTCCAAGAAGATTGAAAATAGCCCTCCCGTAAACCTAGTGTTGTATCTCTGTACTTGTGAAGGAAAAGACTCTACTTTGACCGGAGTGGGCTCTGTTGAATAATGTTGAAAATGCACATCTGAATGAGGCTGCATTAGGCTGTCCCAGGGGGACAGCAAATCAGAAGTTATGTTGTTCATGCAAACCATTTTGTCTGGCCACCTTTCTAACGTGCTTATTTTTCATTTTCCTCTTTTTCTCCCTTTTTTGGGGGGCTAGGGGATGGGATATTACCTAGGGAGAGGGGAAGCCAATCACCATTTGACTGTGTGTTGAATTTAAGGAAACCTAGAGGGGAAAAAAGGAAACCTCATGATTGAATTTTGCCTACTAATGAAAGTTCATATAAATCAAGGCTCACATAGCTCTTATATGAATAAAATATTATACCTGCAGGCAGGAGGATGTGATCTATTTTACTATCTGCATTAATCTGCAGATTTGCTGTTCAAGGCTGCGGCCACACATCACTGTGGAGAAAAGACATTCCCTTCTGCATGGCTGTTTTCTCAGGTCCAGAACATGTTCTTTCTTCAGTACGACACATGTCTTTTTTCTGATAAACACCTGGCTTCGCTTTTTGTAAGGTTTACAAAATTTGTTAGGCATATTCAGGTTCAGAGGTTGGTAAAGTGCTTGAACCATATCTTTAGGTGATTACTGTCCCGCACTCTGCATTTTGTAATTACGATGCTTTACTCAGTTGTAGTCAGGTCAAACAAGTGACAATGATAAAGACCATTGTGGAGGCAGCAGTCACTGACTGGACCTACAAACACACTGGCAGGGCTGTTTCCTTACAATCTGGGCTTTATAATTAAAGGAAACGTCAAAGCTTAAGCCCAGACCTTTGGTGAGGCAGTTATCATGAACTCTGGAAGATTCAATCCATTAAATATTTTAGTTTGTTCCAATCAAACAGTGTTCATGACCTACTTTGACAGGTATTTGGGATGTGCAGTCAGGTGATTTTTCTTTTAAACTATCTTATCAACCAAGCAGATTCTTCCATGTGGCCATCTGCTCAGTTTTGCAGCCCTCAGCTGTTCTTGGAGCTGGAAAAAAATTCTCCTGTGGAAAAATCAATGTACTTCTCTCACAGACACGGAGATTTAATATGTTACAGGAATAGATGCAGTAGAAATAACTAAATTGATAACCCTGGTTATATCTCCATTTGATTGAGAGATCTTAGGGTAAATAAAATATGGCTCAATTTACAGTCAGATTACTTAGGTTGTTATTTTAATAACTAATTCAGTAATTTTAGAAAGTAAGAGAGTAAACTTACGGCATTTTTACACTAAAATAGGTTTCAGACATCCTTCATGTAGGTAATGTCTTGTTGAGACTATTTTCCTGGTGTTTTTGAAACTGTGGTTCTGTTTGTAGTTTCATAAGAGCTTTGAATTTGGCTCCGTTTGGGGTTCAGCAAATTAGTGTAGTTTGTTCTGGTTTTTATTTGAGGTTCTGCTTGGGACGAGTCCTGAGAATGGACGCCATGTTTGTGAACAGGGCCCACTTTCCTCTGAGCATGTCAGTAACAGGAAAAGTCAGATTGGCAGCAAGCCCCCCACCACATCTGCACTCATACCCACCCCTCCATGTTGGCTCTAGAGGTGAGAGCTGGTTTCTCTTTCACCATTTTGGGGTGAGCCTAGTGAAAGACAGCCAGGGTGTCCATCAGTGGATACACATAGAGATCAAGATGGCTGACTTCCATTCCCTACCCCAGCACACCTGCTGGCGGGGTCCGGGCGCACAGCCGTCAGCACTGTGTTTGCCGTTGGACCAGTGTGGGGTCTCAGTCGCTGACTGGAGGGGGCGGATCAGGATCCAGCAAGGCCTCCGAGTGCCAGACAGTGTGCTAAGCTCTCTGTACGGTTAGGAGATCCTGTGGAAGGTGATATCACCCCCGTTTTTACGTTCAAGGAAAAGCAGTCCCAGAAAGGACTCAGGTTTGAGTCCCATGGCAGTGAGTGCTGGAGGTAATTCGCGTTTTGGCTTCCTGCCTGTTCTGTGCTCTGTCCTGTAGCCTCCGTAAACACAAGTAGTTGGTGGCCTATAGATTGTAATCTTTAGCATTTTTACAAGCCAAACATCTGTGAAAACCACAGCAGCATCATTATAAAAATCCCATGTAAGTATAAATATTTTAATATAATAAAATTAAGTAACAGCAACTCCTTTTATTTGAATATAGCAGTATTTTAGGCCAAGCGATGTTTTGGTCAAACATATTCCCTATATCTGGAAAACCTGGTATTTTTTGAACATAGTTTCCCTCATTCTTGCTGCAAGAATGACTTTTTCTGGATTAAAAAATAGACTATGGGACTACAACCTTGTTTTTTTGTTCACAGAAGTAGGCCAACTTATGGATGTGGGGGAATTACTCATTTACGATTTTTTCATGAAGCCGTTCATCTTCAGGTCTTCCTTCCAGTAAAGGAAGACCTGAAGTTCAGTTAGTGGCTCCCTTACAATCTCAGCATAACATGAAATGTACATAAATCCCTACTTTTTTGCTTTGGATTAATGATATCAAACAGGCAACTAGAATATGCTGCCAGTGCAGAATATGAATAAAAAAATAAAGTATTTACAGCAGCTGTGATTGTTAATTTTAGTGTATAGTGAGACTCCTACAGTGTGATTTGCTGTAGATTTTTTTCTTTTTGGTTCCTTTTTTTTAAATTGAGGAATTATGTTTTCTGTTTTTATCTTCTGTTTTATGTGTGTTTTGTGGTTTATACTCCTGGATTTTCCTGTTAGTTTTACCCCACCTAAAATTCTAGCTCATCTTCCTTAGCTATGTCTTAATATATGATTACAGTGACCCTTCAAGTGAACAGAATGATCCCTTTGAGCCGTGGAATAGGTGAACGACCTTTTGAAATACACACAGACTCTGGTGCAATGTAGCCAGAAAAACCAAACAAATTGACAGCCAAATGAAAAGTGATTGGTTCAATTGAGGTACACCTGCCAAATCAAGGCTGCCAGCTGGGAAATCCTTACGCATTTTCCTAAGTGGCTGTTATATAAAATATTGAGCCTGCGTGTATCTGTTAAGTCATCATGGCTCTGATATTTAAAGAGCCTTGTTCTTTTATTTTTTCCTTCCTGGAATGGGGAATCAAGAGACCAGGGTTTACATATTGAAAACAAGAAACCAAATCAAACAGTGGCTTATTCTTTAAAGTAAACAGAGCAAAGGCTATCAGTGGCAGATGTAACCAAGAGCCGGCTCTATGCAGACAAAGAGGAGATTATGAAAACAAAAATCTCTTCCACTGAAATAATTATCTTTAATTACTGATCCAGGAACTGCATTTAATGTTTTTCATTTGCACAAATCTTAAGGGTAAATGAGGCTGACAAATACTAATCAGGAGACGGGAGATTATTTCGTGGTTTTGGGTGGGACGGGCATCTAAAAGCCTATCCTTCTCCCTGGCTTTGCCAGCCTAGACCCTATGTCTCCCTCAAAGTTCAGCTGAGACCAAAACTTTGAGCCCCACTCTTCAGGGAGCGCTAACCCATTCTTTCCAACCTTCTTTCTTCTGCGTTTCTGAAATCCACAAAATCAAGTTAGCACTGCGGCAACACCTTGTCACTTGGCTGAGCTCTTCACTTTAGCTGATAACCTGGGGGAACAAAGCCTGGTTCCATCCAGGGTTCATATTTGAAAACTAAATAACAGAACATAGGATACTTGAATGAACTCTATTCTGTTTTGTATATTGTCCCTGGCTTGACATCTGCACCGAAAGCTGCTCAGAGGCAGGGGTACTTCATGTCTCTTTTTTCCCCAGCTCCCAGCAGGATATTGAGTCAGTCGCGAATGATGGATGGATGGGTGGATGGATGAATGGATGGATGGATCTGAGATTGTGTCCAAGTGATTGCACTGTGGTTTTTAAAGTTTATTCAGATATTTGGACCAAGATCATAGACTATCTCCTACAGATAGTAAAAAATTCAATCCTTTAGCCAACTAGTGGAAGGAGATCAAGACTATCCATCTGTAAAATTGATCCAGAGTCATGCCTGATGCCATTTCACAGAGAATGTCAACCCTACTCTTGGTTTACTGTGCATTTCCAATGGCAGGGCTGATCTCTGAGAACTGTGAAGTAGTTGTGTATTGTGGTTGTTTGGATGTTAAAGTCTGACCCTGGTTGGAGTCATTCCGTATTCTAAAAGGTCTCCACTCTTCTAGAGAGAATCACAGTGAGCAAGTGTTACAATGGCAGCAGAATGTTTCCTGATGAGATCAATGCACCCTTCAAAATCCCATGACTGACCCTTCACCAAAGGTCCTAAACAGAATACCACCAAGGAGTTAAGGACCTTCCAGTAACATAGGTATTGCCAATTCACCTCCTTACCCTAAAAAATAATTCTTGCTTTGAGACTCCATCAACAGTCCCTATAAATATTACACAAAGCACTAATTTTCTTCTTCTACAAAAGCATAATTCCTCTGTTTTACTCTTTTTTTATGAAGTTCTATGGAGAACTGTTAAATATTTAATTCCTGCTGTGTATGAGAGATCAGCTCTGATTTCTAAGTACAAAACTAAACTTTAGCAATCTATAAGAATAGTCTGTAGTCCTGGTAATTGACACTGTGATAATATATCTCTAAACGGTGACTGTGTGAACACAGCATCACAGTATTAAGAGATCGATTTGGTACAAATAATTATTACTAGCTTGCGTGGTATATGTTGCATATATGTGATACATGGTATACACGTGGTATATGTACATACACCAGAAGTACATATGTACATATACATGATGTGTATAGATAGGCATATATATGTGTATACACACACACGTTTCAGTCTTTTTGGATATGGTCTGGATTTCTTTGCAAAACATTATTTATTTTTTCATCCCAAGAAAATATTTGTCTTGCAGAAGTGCACTGGAAATACTTAGTTGTTGATTCAAAATAATTATCCCTGAAAAAAAGCATGATTTGTGTTCAGTCTCACAGCACCTTTTGATTGCTTCCCATGCCCTACAGAACTATATTTATCAAAGGATTTTGTCCTTTTGCCCTTTCCGTAACTCACCATCAACTGCGAATCAAGTTGCAGGAACAATGGAGGCTGTTTTCCTGAATCAATAGGCAAGCCCTGCTACTTTTGCTTTTTCAGGGCTTCTTTACGCGCTCACTTTCCAGAGTTCTCCTGTTCTAGACTCTCATTTATATTAATCAGTCAGAGTCCTTCATCTGCTTACTGAGTTTGCTGTTGCCTGGAAGAATTTCCAATACTCTTTCACAAAGGAAACAACATATTTTGTAGCAGGAAGTAGAAGTTGCCCACCGGCCACTTATAATCAGGCTTTCAATCAGTAGCTTGAATTAGATATTTTGAGTTAGATTTTTTGTGTGTCCTGTTTATTTTATAAAAGGACATTCTTATGTCTCATTTTTGAGTTATACGTTGGTTAATAAACATATAATATTGTGACTTTCCTAAGAAGTCATAATATTACTTATTATATATTTATTAGCCATTAAGGCCTTCTAAATGGCTTTCTAAATAAAGCAGATATTTTTTTCTTGTAGTAAAAGCAAATAAAACAAGACCAAAAATATTTCAAAGTATTCACAACCATCCATCATGCCTATACTCCCTCCGAAGCTTGTTTCTCCCTCCCTGCTATTGATTTGGTTACAGTGTAACCTCATTAAAAATAGGCTCCTTTCCTCTGGGTCACCTTGTAGGATGGCTTCCTCCAGGAGGTTCTCAGAATATAGGGATGGATAGCCGGGGTCATCTTCTGCCAACTTTGGTCTCTACATGCTTATACCCACTTCAGCCAGGTCCCACTTCCTCTAGGACTTGCCATGGCATGATCCCTAGGCTGGC
Source organism: Rhinopithecus roxellana (assembly GCF_007565055.1). Taxonomy (NCBI): domain Eukaryota; kingdom Metazoa; phylum Chordata; class Mammalia; order Primates; family Cercopithecidae; genus Rhinopithecus; species Rhinopithecus roxellana. Next base: position 2,628,800 of record NC_044566.1, on the reverse strand, counting down.
TGGGTCATTGTGAAGGGGCCAGAAGGGGCCAGAATTGCAGGAAGGAAAAATCCTAAGGTTTGTGTGTATCACCTCCAGGCTTTGAGGCAGGTGCCTCTTCTAGATGATCTCAGTGAGTCTCCACTCCAGCTCTGGCACATCTCACTGTGGCAGGTCTTAAGCTTCAGAGAGGTTTAGGAGTTGGCCTAGTCGCAGACAGCAGGTGGGCAAGATGGGCATGACTGCAGGTGCACATGAGCCTGCCTTGCTGAAGCTTTCTTCCTGGTCTTCCTTTTGGAACAGATGTTCTTGCCCGGTCCTCCTATTGCTGTGGTCTTAGAACTGCAGGCTCTTGAGAGGGTTCCGTTTACACATTCGCTGTTTACCTCCTGCGGATGCTTGGCACTGCATTGGTCACTTGGCCCATCCCTGTTGGAGGTAAATCCTTAAGCTCCTTATATCCTGCCCACCATTCACTCACTTGTTCATTCTTGTAGCCTCTTACCCACTTCAAGTCATTTATTACATTTGAGGCACTAGGAAAGAATTTCCCATTTCAAAGACATGCAGTTTCCTGGAATGAATGACCTCTGCTCTAAACATGATACTAACAATAGTTATTACCTATATCAACAGCATTATGGATTGAATTATGTCCCTTCCAAATTTATGTGATGAAATTCTAAACCCCCAGCATCACAGAATATGATTATATTTGGGGGATAGGGTCTTTAGAGAGGTAATCAAGGTCACTAGGGTGCACTCGAATTCAATATGGTTGCTATCCTTATAAATAGGGGAGAGTTGCACATAGACACATGCATAGAGTAAAGATGATGTGGAGAGACTCAGGGAGAAGATAGGCATCTACAGTCAGGGGAGTGGCCTGGAGCAGAGCCTCCCTCACAGCTGTCAGAAGAAGTCAGCCCTGCCACCACCTTTATCCTGGACTTCTGGCCCACAGAACCGTGAGATAATCAATTTCCATTATTTAAACCACCAAGTCTAGGGTACTTTGTTGTGGCAGCCCTGGTAACGTAATATACATAGGAATAGTATATATATGGAAATGTAGGCTTTTGCTATGTGCAAGGTGTGGTGCAAAATGCTTTTAGTGCAGAATCTTGCTTAAATCTCACCCAAACCTTAATATTACCAGCACTACTAAGATTTAAAGATTAAGAAACTTGCCCAAGACCAGACAGCAAGTAGATGAGAAACCCAGGGTTCAAACCCACACCTGTGACTCTGGAGCCAGCACCTTTAACCATCACTTTGTCTTATTTCTCCCCAGGCTGAAAACGTCCTCCCTATTCACTGGATGTGAGTCCTACATGTCCCATTATAAACTGTCCCTCTGCCTCAAATGTTAAGAGCAACATTGAAACAACAGTATTTTTTTTTTTTACATCAGTATAATATTCAGAGGACATTAAATTAAGTAGGCATTCTCATATTCTTGGTCTCCACATAGCAGAAAAATCTGTTAAAATGAAGAAGGTAATCTCATTAGTGAGGTATTACATTGACCTGTGGAGCAAATACTGTTGTTGTTTCTGGCAACAGAGGATTTTGCCCCTGAACAAAAGCTAGCCTGGTGCTATGAAGCAGGCTTTTATATGAACAGGTCACTCCTTACAACACCACCAAGTGTTGCTTCAGAATGAGCCTGGCTCCTGCCATGTGGGTCAGGGCTGATAGCAGGGATTTCACATGTGGAGGATGACTAAGGGTTTATGTGGACATGGAAGATTTGAGGCTCCTTTCTGCCCCCATCCTCTCACTGAGGCAATTGAAGATCTTTTTCTCTTGGCAGACCTAGAAATTGTTTGCCAGTGGGGGCAGAATGAGGGAGGGGCTTTGAAACTCAGATGCTACAAGTTAGTGTGTATGTTTTGATGAACCTGTGTTAACAATATACTTTTCCAGTGGATCCATTCCAGATTAAACTGTGGTCTTTGTGAGTTTCTCAACTTCTGTTTTCTTATTGTTTGATATGTATTGCTTTTTAAAAAGATGTGCTAATCTTACACACAAACATTTTCATACAAAGATTTCAGGGAAAAATCTTTCATACAAAGATTTCAGGCAATAAATTTCTAGTATTTATACAGCTAGCGAATAGAACTTCTTCCTAAAATTGTTTGAAGTCCAAAATCTAATGGCAAGAGATTGGCTCTCATTTTCGGTAGCCTTGATTGAAGCCGATTGATTGAACTGCTGTTCCTGTCAATCTTGTGACATTCTTATACTAACGAGGTAAAATAAATGCTGAGTCCGGAGGTCACACCAGTGCTCGCTACACATGTCCTTCACCTGACTTGATATTTTGAAATTTTTATCCATGATGAGAAGTTGAGATCTATCCTCCCTTTTTTTGTGTGTGAAAATGTGGCTTGTTTTAGTCATTGGTCTGTCCATGTCAACAATTACGCTTTCTCAACAATTGAGATTCAAAACTGAGAGCAGACCCGTGCTTCCACAGAGAGAGGAGATGGTAGAGAGGCAGGAAGCCATGGAGTCCTGCGAGATAACACCCCGCAGAGGACGAGGTGATGTTAAATGATGGCACGCATGGTACCCATCTGATAAGTGCTATTCTAGTTTTCCCCATCGATGGGCTTGACTATGACCATGGAATCATACAGCTTTGGAACAGAAAAGAATCATCTCGTTGTGGTCAAATGTCACGTTTTTTGGGAAAAACCTAGAGGTGAGGGAGACACAGTGACTTGTTCAAGGTCACGTAACCAGTCAATGTCAACGCTGGGATGATAAACCGAATCTCCTGGGCATGAGTTCAGTGTTTTTCAACAGAATTCACATGCTGCTATTTCACAAATTAGACCAGGTTTACTAATTGTTGCCTTATGCTAGATCTTCAGAGGCAACAGCTGTGTTTGTCCTTATCATTTGACACCCAGAGCCTAGTATAGTACCTGGGGCACAAGAGAAACTCAAATGTGTTTGCCGAATTAAAGCACTAAGGAACAAATGCATTTCCTCTTAATGATCGCTTTCAGAATAAATCTAATATTCATTTAAGAATGCTAATAGCTCTGACCCTTCACGTGGTCACGAATATGGCTGCCTGAAGTTAAAAATAAGGTAATGAATGTGAATTCACCTGTGTCTGGCCCTTTGTTACTGGCGATAGTGAAAAGTTTCATGGCAAAAGAAGATACAAATCAATGAAAAAAATGGAGTTGGGAGATACCTTCTGTCTGCGGTATACACGTTCCCCATGATCATAAATGGAGAAGTGGAGGCAATATTCACAAAATGTGCACTTACAAAACCTGTGCTCAGCCACTTTTGGTAATACTTGAGGCCATTAGGGCCTACCCACACAGTCACAGATCCGAAGAGGTCAATTAAACTTTAAAGAGCTTGTTTAGCTTTGTTGCCTCCAGGAAGCCCGTAGGAAAATGTACCAGAAAAACATAAAACAAACCAAAGTAAAAAAAATTATTTCTTCTATGTAATATGGTTCCAAGAAAGCACTATAACAGGCTTCTGCCCTAAATTAATCAATGTAAATTGATATTTGAAGATAAAGCATAAATACTCGAAGACTGTAACATACTATATCCAGAGTAGTAAGAACAATTAAAAATAGGCTCGGGGCGGGGGGGTGGGGGGAAGATTCCTAAAACTGAAGAGAAATTCTCTTTTTTTATTATATCAGCTATATACCAATGGCCCTCAACTTATGATACAGTTACATCTGGCATGGTTTGGATTTGTGTCCCTGACAAAATCTTATTGCAATCCCCATTGTTGGAAGAGAGGCCTGGTGGGAGGTGATTGGATCATGGAGGTGGATCTCCCCCTTGCTGTTCTCGTGATAGTGAGTTCTGGTTGTTTAAAAGTGTGTGGCACCTCCTGCTTCACTCTATTCCTCCTCCTCCCGCCATGTACCTGCTTCCCCTTTGCCTGCACATGATTGTCGGTTTCCTGAGTCCTCCTCAGCCGTGCTTCCTGGAGAGCCTATGGAACTGTGAGTCAATTCAACCTCTTTTGTTGATAAATTATGCAGTCTCAGGTATTTCTTTATAGCAGTATGAGAATGGACTAATACACATTCCTATAAACCCATTGTAAACTAAAACTATAAGTCAAAAATGCATTGAATACGCCTAATCTACCAAACGTCACAGCTTAGCCTAGCCTACCTTAAATGTGTTTGGAATACTTACATTAGCCTACAGTTGGGCAAAACCACCTCACACAAAGCCTGTTTTATAATAATGAGTTGAGTATCTCATATAAGTTACTGAACAGGCTCTTGAAAATGAAACACGGAATGGTTATTTCAGCTCTGGAAATACAGTTTCCACTGGATGTGCGTTGCTTTTATGCCACTGTTAAGTCAAAAAATCCTAGGTCAAGGAGCATCTGTTTTTTTGTTTGTTTGTTTTTATTTTTATTTTTTTTAGAAGGAGCCTCACACCGTCACCCAGGCTGGAGTGCAGTGGCACCATCTCGGCTCACTGCAACCTCCTGGGTTCAAGAGATTCTCCTGCCTCAGCCTCCTGAGTAGCTGGGATTACAGGTGCCCACCACCACACCCGACTAATTTTTGTATTTTTAGTAGAGACAGGGGTTCACCATGTTGGACAGGCTGGTCTCGAACTCCTGACCTTGTGATCTGCCCTCCTCGGCCTCCCAAAATATGGGGATTACAGGCATGAACCACCGTGCCGGCCCATCTGGGGTTTTTTGTAGTGTATCTTAGTTGCAATCTAGAAGAATCTGATGAGTTTTCACTGTGTAGATTTATTTAGACTTGCTATATTTTTACTGTGTCCTTTACCTTCCTAAAATGCATTTATAGTTTAAAAAATCTGATCTCATATATATAAGCAATCCTCAGAAATAATTTGAATATGTTCTAAGTAAAGTTAATAATTTTCAATTATACATAGGCCAATAGTGGGTTTATTTTGTTTGTATTCCATGCAGACTTAAGTTGCTTGCAAGATAATCTGGGAAACTGTAGTCTTTGTGGTGGTGTTACAGAATCCAGAGGTTGGGAGTCGCCACTGTAGACCAAATGCTCTGGAGTATGTGAAATTTGTCTATCAGCAAATCGACAGACTGTTGACTAGTTAACCTTTCTCCAGGCAGTGTCTCCCCTCCAGCCCTCAGGCATTTTGCTAAATCCCACGTCTTTTTCTTTGCCAGCTGTCTGCTAATCCCTCAGAAAGTGTTAGCTGATAATTTGAGGTGTGACCACTCCCAGGAGTATTGCATTTCAAAAGAGGCCTCCAAGATAGAAAATACTTTACTTAAAGGAGCTAGAGAAGGAAGGAAGGTTGTGATTTTTTAACCTGCTTGTCAGTTGAGTTCCAGGCCATTTAACTCAGTCTTTAGCAAGATCCTCTATGAGCTTTCCCGTTACATGAATTTCCCTCCAATTCTGAGAGCCAGTGACTCCGGACTGCACTTCCTCACTTTAAAGCATCACATCACAATCATTTCAGCCTACAACGTGTTACTCACCTGTGTTAGCTAGAGATTGCAGCTGTGTGAATGTGGCTTATTTCATACAGAACAGAAACATTAAAACCGTTCAACTCCTGCAGGACATCTTAATAGTGTGTGAAAGGAAGAATTCATATTTCCAGAACTCTGTACTTGTTACAACTCAGGCAGACTGTGCTTTCATAAACATAGTGACGTATTTTATGCATCGATCTTAAAACCCTATTACAAGTTCTATTCCATATTTTCTTAGACATTTGGACACACTTAAAAATAAAGCAACCATGTGTCAGGGTTTGTTCATTAAGGTTTTCTTCTGCTCAAATCTGTATGAACAATGTATAGATGACACATACCTACATATGTAAATATGTATATAGGTTATGCCAGTATCTTCCATTTATTCTCATATGATTACAGTTATAACAACAATGATTTATATGTTCAAAAGCAAACATTTCTTGAGTTTATTCTGTGATCAGATGATATTAGACATTGGATGTGCAGCTAGAAATGTGTATATAAGAGCTTCAGGGCCAGGTGCAGTGGCTCAGGTCTGTAATCCCAGCATTTTGGGAGGCCGAGGCAGACAGATCATGATGTCAGGAGATCAAGACCATCCTGGACAACGTGGTGAAACCCCTTCTCTACTAAAATACAAAAATTAGCCGGGTGTGGTGGTGCTCACCTGTAATCCCAGCTACTCAGGAGGCTGAGGTAGGAGAATCACTTGAACTCGGGAGGCAGAGGTTGCAGTGAGCCCAGATTGTACCACTGTACTCCAGCCTGGGCGACAGAGAGAGCCTTCAGCTCATTAAAAAAAAAAAAAAAAAAAAAAAGAGCTTTAGGTAATGAGGGGTTTTGTCTCCTCATCCCATTTCAGTTTTTCTGAAAAAGTGAAGACACTTAACTATGTTCACAATTTCAGGAAATATGCTCTGTTTTCAGTTTCTTCAGCTCTTATGGTTACAACTGTCTAATTTTTATTTGGGTTGGTCAAAGACTGCAGCCAACAATCTGAGAATATGCTTCCTAAAGTGGCTTTGTCTTGTGTATTTAATTGAGGAAGGTATATTTTATATTCACACACGCACCTGTGACTTCTATCTTCAGATTTCAATGGTCAAACTTAGGAAGTGCAGCAGAGGGAAGGAGTAGTCAGCTTTCTTCCCACTTGCTCTTGCAAATTGGTTGTGATCTGCACCCATGGGTAAACATCTATTTTGGCACACATGCAAAAATAAAATCAGTAATCTTGAGTTGGCAAAATTTGATGAATGATTCTTAATAACTTAGTTTTCACTTACAACTCTGGAAATTCTTTTAACCTTTTCTGAATAATAATGTTGTTTTTAAGTTTTGGGTGTAAAAAATGACATTCTCCCTGAAACACGGAGGCAGCTCTCCGTTCAGCAGAAAGTTACGCGATAAGATACAAGGGACTGCAGGGAGGCCGAGACGGGCGGATCACGAGGTCAGGAGATCGAGACCATCCTGGCTAACACGGCGAAACCCCGTCTCTACTAAAAAATACAAAAAACTAGCCGGGCGAGGTAGCGGCGCCTGTAGTCCCAGCTACTCGGGAGGCTGAGGCAGGAGAATGGCGGGAACCCGGGAGGCGGAGCTTGCAGTGAGCCGAGATCGCGCCACTGCACTCCAGCCTGGGCGACAGAGCGAGACTCCGTCTCAAAAAAACAATAAACAATAAACAAAAAAAGATATAAGGGACTGCAGAGACGTTCCCCAAACCCTTCTCTCTCTCTCTTCTAAGGGGAAAACCTCCTAAGTTACCTTGGGCAGGTGCCTACATTTGGTGCTCCCGGACAGCTCAGCCGTCTGCTAAGAAACAATTCTATAGATGCCTGACCTGCTCAATTCCGAAGGAGTTTTCTTCTGACTGCTGCTAAATAAGCTGACTGAACGATACATTTATTTGTTAATGGATATTCTGTTTTGGCTCTCAATTTAAAAACATTTTTTAATGGGCAATTGAAAAATATACAAATGAAGAGGCCATGGTCTAATGAGAAGCCATGGAGTGATCACCCATTTCAGCAGATGTAAACTCAGGCCAATCTTGTTTCACCTAGAGCTATAGTAGAGAAACAGAGGGTTTGGAAGACTGGAGAATCAATAATCTTGGTGAGCTGTGTGTGTGTGTGTGTGTGTGTGTGTGTGTGTGAGAGAGAGAGAGAGAGAGAGAAATCTGTAGGGCTGGGGCTTTATTGGTGAGCTGTGTGTGTGTGTGTGTGTGTGTGTGAGAGAGAGAGAGAGAGAGAGAGAGAGGGAGGGAGAGAGAGGGAGAGAGAGAGGGAGAGAGAGGGAGAGAGAGAGAGAGGGAGGGAGAAATCTGTAGGGCTGGGGCTTTATTGGTTCCTTCTAATATGTAATATAGCTTGTGGACCCGTATAATATTATTATCAGAAGTATGGCACCAAAAAATTTTAGGCCTACGTTTTAATTTTAAACTTAATGACTAAATGTGTATCTTTTCAAGACATCAGATATCCACATGTAAACAAAAAATACAGTCAACTCTCTGGAAGTTCATATCTCTAGATAGCTATCTCTGTGTGGATAAAACATCTAGTTTATGTTTAACAATGAATGAGGTAAGAATGGGTTCTGGTCATAGCCGAACAGGGAACCTGGGGTCTGGCCACTTCAGGGTGACCTCAGGTCAGTCATTAAATCAGTTACTTGGGTTTATACTTTCCCGTTTCTTTCATTTATTTATTAAACATATATTGAGCGATTATTTTCTACCACGCACTGCAGAGAACACAACAAATAAATCACCTTTCTAGGTATGAAGTGGCTCCAGTCCAGAGGGGATGAGAGTAGAGGCTGGATATTCTGTAAAGCAGTAGTCTCTAACCTTTTTGGCACCAGGGACTGGTTTTGTGGGAGACAACTTTTCCACGGACCACTGGGGGTGGGGAGATGGTTTTGGGATGATTCAAGCATGTGCTTTATTTTTACTATTATTACATCATAATATAGAATGAAATAATTCTACAACTCACCATCATGTAGAATCAGTGGAGCCCTGAACTCGTTTCCCTGCCACTAGACATCCCATCTGGGGATGATGGGAGACAGTGACAGATCACCAGGCATTAGATTCTCATAAGGAGCGTGCAACCTAGATCCCTCCATGCACAGCTCACAATAGTGTTTGCGCTCCAATGTTGCTGAATCTAATGCAAGTGCTGATCTGACAGGAGGCGGAGCTCAGTTGGTAATGCTCCCCGTGCCTTCTGGCTCATCTTCTGCTGTGCAGCCAGTTCCTAACAGGCCACAGACCGGTACCATTCCATGCCCTGGAGGTTGCGGACCCCTGCTCTAAAGCTACTTCCAGAGCTGGTAGTATGTTTTTAATTATTTCTTTTATGTTAATTTTATTTTCCAAAGAATTCCCTATCTTCCAAATAATTACAGGATAAAGCCTTTCGTCTAATATTTGAGATTTACCACGCTGTTATTCAAATCTGCCTTCCCCACTTACAATTCCACTTCTCCCCTGCTAAAATTATTCTCTCCGGTTACTATGATTTGTAGACAGGAAGTTTGCTTCATTCATCTTTGTATCCACAGTACCTAACATAATATCTGACCCAGTGTAGATGCTCAATAAATGATTAATGAGTAGATAAATGAAAGCCTCAGTCTACCTCTTTTCTTGGCTTATAATATTATACCTTGAGTATCTGGAAACAAGTACTGAAAATCTTTGATTCTTTTAAGATACCCAGGGTATGATTTATCTAGAGGATCTTGAATTAATAGCTAGATTTCATTTCCAACTTATGAACTAGATTTCACGGTCTTTCAGGAACTAATAATTTTTTTCAATTACTTACTCAGCTTCCAAAGGTTTTACCAGTCATGATAAAGGTATACTATGACACTTGCTGATTACATACAATTTTGAGTGTTTAGATATTTGGAAATACCTGGATGTTCTTATTAGTAGTATGTATATAAAATTTGTTTTTGAATATCCTTACAATCTTATTTGACAATTCTTTAGAAGAAAATTTAAAATTATTTTACTAACTCTGTCTCAACTAACATAAAATCCTGAAAGCCTCAAATGATAGTGCTCTTTGTGTTTAGAGCTGCCAGAAAGCACCTGAAGCACTGTCATGGAGTTTGTGTTTTTTGACCCTTATAATCAACAGCAAAGTGGGAAGTTTCCAAACTTAGATGTTCTTTCACGAGGAGGAAATTGGGTTTAACACCCATCTTAGTAGTGCTGTACAGAGAGCAATAAACAAGCCATAAAATGGTTTATTTGGGTTCACCTATTAGCCACGTAACCTCAAAGCTTGAACCACATGGAAAATAGACATGATGAGGTGAGAAGCAAATATGACAACCAAGAAAAGACAGGGATTCTGACAGCCTCAGTGACGGACGGCGGACCTTGAAACAGAGTGCGATGGCCCAAAGCCGTCCCCGCTGGGCCTCAGCCTCCTGGCCCAGGCTCTTGGGGCTTTGGTTTCCTCTTCCATGAAGCAGAGGGTTGTGCCGATTGCTCTGCGCCTTCATACATGGGAAGCTCCCATGTCAGTGCCTGGCACATGGCTGGTGGGATATGTTTTCTCTTAGCACTGTACAAATGAATTTGATAACAGGCTGGCTACACAGAGCCAGCTTTGTGACACCTTACTTGTCTGTATTTTGCTCTTTGTTCAGTTCATTCATTCATACATAGATAAGGTAAACATTTTAAATAACTATTCATTTGCATATCATGAATATTTATTACCTGCTCTGTAACAACAGTGTGTGAGGTGCTGCGTCCTTTATGTAAGATCTGGAGAGTGACTTTCCCCACCTGGGCTCCATAGGCTGTGGGAGGGTCAGGCACATCATTCTCACCAAGCTATCTGCGGGCGCATGAGCTGGGGTAACCTCAAGGAGAGGCGCCTGCTCTAAAGTGCACACCTACTGTGTGCCTGTCATTCTGCTCACAGTCGCCCCTCCCTGCTGGCCTGGGAGTTTGCTGCTCACCTGCTGTGACAGTCACCAAACTGGTCATGCTCCCTGGGAAACAGGAAGGGAGGAGACACTCTCATCCTGTCCTCCCTGCCTCCAGCCTAGAGAGGGGCGGGGCTCTGAAGACAACGGGACTCTGAAGATGTGATCCCACATGTCCTTGTCCTCAGCAGATGTTCCCATTCATGTCCAACTCCAGCCTCCCTTCCCATGACACATGGACTTACACAGACATCCTGAAATCAGCATTGCCTTTGTATCCCAACGTGGGGATCCTTGCCTGCAATAATGTCTCGCTTTTTTCTTCAGTCACTGGAACCTGACTTTTCTTCTGAACCACACTGTGTGTCCGTGAACTTCTCAAGAGGTTCTCCACCTTCCTCTGCATCGGCTCAGCTCCACTCCCAGGCCTCTCTTGAGAATTTCCGCACCAGCTGCAGCGTGCCCGCCTCCTCTCTGTGAATTTCTCCTGTGACAAGATGCCTGTCGCTTGGCATCAGGTTGCATCATATGATGTCAGAAAAGCTGAAAGAAAACAAAGTGCTGTCCCTGGGGAGGGAGGCACTCTCAACACAGAAAGGAGCCTTGGGGAGGGGCTGCACTTGGGTTTCACCTGCAGAACGCTCACTTCTGGCTTCAAGGGATCATTCTTTAGTCCCACATTCTATATCGCCGTTTGTTTTTCATGAGCATTAAAAACGCATTCTTAGTTCTTAGGTGTTTTCTGGGACTCAGAATTCATCCTGCTGTTTCATTCAAGGTTCAGTACACTTCTTGATTTTATGTCTATCGTATTCCAAGGACAGATGATTAAAATATCGTCAACAATCTAGGGCACTTTGTGAAACCCTTCATCACAGAACTCATATCCACTGATGACTCTCCTGGTTTGCTAAAAACTCACTTATCGTGAAAGACTTTCTTGGGATTAAATGTTTTAAAACAAAAATTTATATGTAAAAAAAATATTGTTTTGTTTAAAACAGAGGTAACAATATGACTTGAATTTTATTCATTTCTTAATCACAATTTTTTTTCTAATGATGACCTTTGATTAAATTTTATAAAAATGCCTTGAAATTGAATTGACACTGACGTCTTCTCTGGTGAGACCTCGGTCCAGCTGCTAAGGTAGCATTTCCGACAGTGCCGGCCCTCCAGTGGAACTGGCTGACACCTTTTCTCAGAGGACAAGGCACAACTGTGAGGTCCTTTGGAGGAACTGTGCACCTGCCCCACTGTCAAAGTGGGGCCCGGTCCACAGGAGGGCCTCTAGTGTGCTCAGCGTGTGTGAAGATCAGAAGCACACGTGGGTTAGTAAGTCACACACCGTAACTGACTCGAACTCACAGCTCTGAAACAAGAGTGAAGAAGATGAAATTCGTCCAGTTTTGTCACCACCTGTGCATTTCCACCAGAGAGGAAACCAGGCAGTTGTGAAATCGAAGGGGCTGGGCTGCCCACTCCTGGTCCACAGGCTTCCCTACCCTGAGGGATGTCCTCAAGGCAAAGGACAGGAAGTGGTGGGGTTGGGAGCTCTGTCTGATGCTCTGTTTTCCGAAAATAATGTAGACTTTTCCACCGGATTTGAGGACATGTTCTCAAGTGCATTTCAGCCCTGGGACAACTGGAGGCAGTGTTGGTGGACAGCTAACAAGGGCACAGGAGAATCGCTCTGTGGAGGACCCTCATTTTGCTTGCTTTGGCTCTGAGCATGGCTGGGAGAATTTTTTTTTTTTTTTTTTTTTTGATTTTTGAGATGGTGTCTTACTCTGTCACCCAGGCTAGAGTGCAGTGGCATGATGTCAGCTCGCTGTAACTTCCATCTCCCGGGTTCAATAGATTATCCTGCCTCAGCCTCCTGAGTAGCTGGGACTACAGGTGCCCGCCACTGTGCCCAACTAATTTTTGTATTTTTAGTAGAGACGAGGTTTCACCGTGTTGGCCAGAATGGTCTCGATCTCTTGACCTTGTGACCCACCAGCCTCAGCCTCCCAAAGTGCTGGGATTACAGGTTTGAGCCACTGCGCCCAGCCTTCTGGGAGAATTAAATTCCACAGTTGAGGGTGGGGCAGCTTGGGAGAAGATGGGGTAGTGCAGGAAGGGAGCAGGAGGTTCCCTGGGGTTCGGTCCTCAGGCAGAGCTGCACCCAGAGCTCACGACCCTTGCCTTCTTCAGCCTGTGGATCATGAGTGCGTCAGCTGAAAAGGGCATGAAACCAACCCCAGCAGGCATCAGATTTTGTAATCTTATGTGCTCTGTGCCAGAGCTGCCGCAACAGTATCCGCTGCCGGCCCCTCCTATTTTTCCTCTCCTTCCCTTTGGAGCAGGGAGACACAGCCATGCCTGACAAACACAAGCTGTCCCTGCCCTGCCAAAGCCCACTGCCTGGCATCTCCTTATGCCCCTTGTTCTGTCTCTGTTCTGCAGTCCCGTGGGCTTTCTTCCGTTGTTTAAACACAGATGCTCCTGGGGCCTGTGGCTGTTTGCAGATACCATTCCTTTTGCCCGAAAAAAAATTCACTTCCTCTTCCACCAGGTTCTTCCCATGGTCCTTCAAAACTCACCTTGAGCATTACTTCCTTAAGAAATCTTTTTTTTTTTCAGTCTCAAAGTAGGCAAATATTCTCCTCTTTTGTGATGTCACTGTGCCATGTACCTCTCGAGTTGTTATGAAATAGGGCAAACATTTTTGAGATACATTGATGTAATTTTATGCTTTGCATTTCCTGGTATATGGGCTTCTCCTACCACCTGGGCAGCCTCCTGCCCTGCAGGGAACAGGGTGACCTGCCAGGATGCAGACAGCGGGTTTACTCATATGGGAAAGGACAGGCAGGTTCTGCATGCTAATGAAGCTATCTGAGTTCACAGAAACACACAAGGCCCAAAGGCCAAGCTTTTAGAGAAAGAAAAATATTTCCGAGTTTGGGGAGCTCCCTTTTTGTCATATTCAAAGCTAGGCAAAGTGGATTTGATCATGGAGTTTTGTGTCTGGAAGGTGCAGTGGAACAGAAAGAGAAGAGGGATGGCCTGTCAGTTTCTGCTGTACTGTGGGGCAGGGAAGGCAAAGCAGAGTGTAAAGCAGCACAGTGCCAGGTCCTGTCCATGCCCTGTGTGGGACCTTCTCCTCAAGGTTGATGGGCAGGATGTGGGGTGAGGGTGGGAGTGCATGGCAAAAATCCAGAAAGATGGAGGGTCACCTGTCAAGGGCAGCGGGGCAGTGTGCAAATATGGCCTTGTAGGATGCCCCTGCTCCAACACTTCAGGGTGGTCTTCTCACAGTGCTGGTGGCTGCACAGCTTAAATAGGAAGAGTGAGGACCTGAGCTTAGTGTCCTTGTCACTGTGACATGGAAAGCATCAAGACATTCTCAAAGGTGCGTGGAGGGCATGGAAGGAGGCTGAGAACATTCCAGAGGTCATCTCTGTGGCAAAGGGTGCCTGCACCTGGAACCCAACAGAAGTCAGACCCAGTGAGCACGAGGAATGGCTAGTGGTTCCCAGGAACACAGCCTGAAGCAAAATAGAACATGGTGTAGTTGTGAACAGCAGGGAAGCATTAGGATGGGTCTTCAAAGTGGTTGGGATTGATGGTTTGGCAACCTGGGAGCCTTATGGAAAGCTTGGAGCCTGAAGAGAGAGACAGCACGTGTTGGTGGGTAGCATGTTCATAGTGACTGGCTCTGTGTTCAGATCTACATTAGCAACTTGCATCCACCACATGCAAAGTAGATAACAATAGGTATGTTTTTAAAACTCTGGTTCTCAATTTGCTCATTGGTAGAAAGTCATTTAGTTGTGAAAATTTAATAAGTTAAAGTAAGTAAAGCAGGGAGAACAGTGCCCTTGGATAGAAAGCACACAGATTGCATTGTTGTCCTGCTGTTAGTAATTTTAGAAGGTAAGTTTCATTCATGATGGCAAAACTCATATATATCTTTTTCACCAGAGGGTTTTCAGTGGCTAGTACAATGCCATGATGTAATAGAGACTTTACAAATATTCCTGGAACAAATGTATAAATGAACAATTTGAAGCCTTCAGTTAGATCAGGGTGATTTATTTTTTAAGATGTCATATACCTGTGTTAATAGCAGTGAATGAAGCCAAAAGCAATATGTGTGTGTGTTTCAGAACTCTTATCAAGAAGATCACTCATGATAATATACAATAAATATAAATGGATCAAACTTCCTTCACAAAAAATATTGTCATATTAAATTTTATATACACATACATGTGTATGAAGCAAAATGACATAGAAAATAGATGAGTAAATTCTTAAAGAAATATGAGACAAAAATAAAATGAACCCCAAAGTGTAATATTTATATCATATAAAGTAGAACTTGAGAGAAAATAAGGAATGAGGGACAAAGCGGGCTACTTTATATTAATTTTTTAAAGTATAATTTATTATAAGAACGTAATAGCCAGGGATGTTTAAAAACCAAATAACAGCATCAAAAGATATAAAATAAAAGTTGTTATAAATGCAATAAGAAACTGGCAAAGCACAGTCTTAATAGGCTACTTAACAATATCCCTGCTTTTTATGTTAAGTACATAAACTTTACAGAGAACTGAATAATGTAATTAATATATTTTATTTACTCAGTATTTCTTTAAAGAAAATGTTGTCTTCAAATGTCCATAGTATAGTTAAACATTGATTATAGCTTCTTTGTCAAAAAAGAGCTCAATACAAGGCATTCTCATAAGCCATATTTTCTGACAATAAGCAATAGAATTTAAGTAATAAAAAGTTTAACGCCGAATCTAAAAACCATGTAGAAATTAAAAATACTCCCTGAATAATCCATGAGCTGTTAACTCAAAGAAAATGATAGAGAAAATTAAAACTGAATAAACAGATTGTTTAGAAGATGCCATAATATATGAGATGTAACCCACATTGTGCTAGGAGAAAACTTTGTAAGTTTTCCAGGTTTTTATCTAGAAGAAAGTTGCAAACGAAATATCCATTTTACTGAAGAAGCAAAAAATAAACAATTTAAAAAGCCCCAACAAAAGCATGAGTAAGAAAACAAAGATATAGTAGAAATTAATGACCTAGAACCTGAAAAACTGTAACAAATATAGTAGTTCAAACCTTTATTCTTTGATATTAAATACTACTGATGACAGACCATTGGCAAGGCTAAGAGAAAAGCAGAGAACATACAAATATTCAGCATTAGAATTCAGGGCACTGGGGAGGGGCGCAGTGGTGAGAGCAGCCCCTTAGACAAGGAACCCTCGGTAGACTTCACCAGTACTCATCTGTGTGATCCAGGAACACTGTCCAGCCTTCTTGTCTCATGCCTTGGATTCCCACACCTCATAGTGCTGTTAAAAAAATTACGTAGAGTTACCATTGGTGATATGGTTTGGCTGTGTCCCCACCTAAATCTCATCTTGAATTCCCACGTGTTGTGGGAGGGAGCCGGTGGGAGGTAATTGAATCATGGGGGCAGGTCTAATTTATACCCTTTGTTAAAAAATGAGAGTATCAAGTTGTGAAGATTAAAAGCAAACATCTTCACCTCCTCTACTCCCCAGTTTCAGCTGTCTGCTACGTATTCTAGATATTTTTAAATTCCTCTATCTATCTATCTATCTATCTATCTATCTATCTATCTATCTATCAATCAATCAATCATCTATCTATCTGCCTGTTTGTCTAGTTGTGCGTGTGTGTGTGTATTTAAGCTCAGTAGGGTCCTATTATCCATTTGTTTTGCAACTTGTTTTTCACGTGATGGCTGTCCCTCCACGTCAGCACATGGTATTATAATTATGCATATTTTATTCTCTTTGAAACAAGGTGAGCAAATAAACCTGTAGCGAGGGAAATGCCATCTGTCCCCAAAACTCCCACTACTCGAAGAGTGACCCAAGGCCAAGATCTGTTGCATCCTTTTCACAACCTTTTTGCGTCTTCTTAGCTTCTGATGATGGCCACTGGTTCCTGCACAGCATGTTGTCCCCTTCTGTGTTTTGTTGTGGGAGCTTTTAGAGTTTTCCTTTTATTTTGGGGTCTGCAAGTTTTATCAGGGGACCTGTGGGTGGACACAGCCCTTAGTGGACCACTGTATAAGGAACTGTGGGTGGACACAGCCCTTAGGGGAGCACTGTATAAGGAACTGTGGGTGGACACACAGCCCTTAGGGGACCACTGTATAAGGAACTGTGGGTGGACACACAGCCCTTAGTGGCCACTGTATAAGGAACTGTGGGTGGACACAGCCCTTAGTGGCCACTGTATAAGGAACTGTGGGTAGACACACAGCCCTTAGTGGCCACTGTATAAGGAACTGTGGGTGGACACAGCCCTTAGGGGAGCACTGTATAAGGAACTGTGGGTGGACACAGCCCTTAGTGGCCACTGTATAAGGAACTGCGGGTGGACACACAGCCCTTAGTGGCCACTGTATAAGGAACTGTGGGTGGACACAGCCCTTAGGGGAGCACTGTATAAGGAACTGTGGGTGGACACAGCCCTTAGTGGCCACTGTATAAGGAACTCCAGCTTCAGAAAAGAGGCTTCAATCATTTCTCCCGGTATTTCTTTCTAATATTTTTGTTCTCAATATTTAAAAGTCTCTTATTAGTTTGACCCTCCTGAATATATCTTGCAAGACTTTTAGGTTTCCATTCATTCATCTGTCTGTTGATTTTTCCTTTTAGATCTGGGAGGTTTCTTTGGCTCGACCCTCTAGCTGCCTGGTCTCCACGGTGGAACAGGCCCTCTTCTGGACAGCCAGCTTGGCAGCTCCATTTAATTTTCATTTTGTCAGTTAAATTTTATTTACCATACCTCTTCCTTTTTCGTAAGGGCTGTTATCTTCTTATTCCCTGTTCCTTACCCTTCGTACCTCCCACTTCTTCTAATTGTAGCTAATTCTAATTTTATGGGTGCAATTTCCTCTCTAATCTCTCAGTATCAAATTGGATTTTTTTATTATTATTATTTCTGTTTCCTCTCAGGTGAGCTGTTTTATTTGTTCATCATTATGCTCCACGCTGGTATTTGCCTCCTGTATTGGGTGGCACTTGGTTTGGTTCTTTTTTATGAATGAAGATGGGGTTGATTGCTTGTGGGTTTCCTCTGCAGCCAGGCACATGTGTTTCCTGCTCAGCCTCCTCCCTGCCAGGCTAACTACAGGCCTGTGTGTGGATGAGGCCCCAACAGCAGGAAGAACCATCCGGCAGCCTGGGGACCGCCTCCTGCCCACGCCCCTCCTGGGCCAGCTGCCAAACCGGGAGGGTTTTTCTTTCCTGAGAGCCGATAACTACAGCACAGAAACTTCCTCACTTTCTTAGTTCAAGGCTCTATCATTGTTTCAGTAATTTTTTTCACAGTGGCCCTAGGCCAAAGCAACTTCTTAAAAGTTCTGTGTATAAGTAGTTAGGGCCGACCAACATAATTATGCATGCCCTAACAACTTGGTAGCTGTTTGAAAAACCGATACATATACCTTTAAAGAAAAAACAAACAACAAAACAAAAAACAAAAACAAAAACAAAACAAAACAAAAATAACCCATCTTTTCTTTTGCTCCGAAATTCCCATCACTTACCAGCGCTGCATGTGCCTGCTGGGGACAGCACAGCCTTGCCTACCTTGCCACGAGATTGGAGAGCCCTACTGGGTTTGCTGTTCCGTGCTGGTTTTCGTACGTGGCCTGCTTTTTATCAGAGCACCTGCTGACTGTCCAGCCAGGGCCTCGCGGAAAGGAAAGTAGCGCCCTTGAGCCTTGGATCGGTGGCCTCGCGAGAGCCAACCTTTCACGGAGGGGCTGATGCATGTCCAAGAGGTTGTGTTTCTCTCAAACATGAAGAGACTCCACAGCGCCCCCTGTGGACTTGCCGGGGCACCCCGGGCCCTGTGTGTGCGGTTGACGGCTTTAATTCTCCTGTTTTCTCTTCCTTGCTGACTACCTGAAGATCTGCTTTGCTTCTTTTAGGCCCTGTAAGTTAACCGAGAACTTCATTTTTCTTTAAAAACTAGTCTTTGGGCTTTGTCTTTGGGAGAAACATTTCCTCCGACCGTCATTTTTCGACTCTATTTAAGGGATCGGTGGTAGGGGCTATAGTGAGCCGTTCCAGCTCTCGCCCTGATGTTTGACTCATGGCAAGGTCTTTGCATCCTTGACTTTGCTCTCAGGGCTTTTTCAGGCTTGCTGGGGAAGAAGTTTTCAACATTTCTATTCCACGGCTATTTTCATTTTTCTGTTTTCCGGTAATGTTATGTTTTCATTTGTATGTATTGTTTTTCTCAAAAAAAAAAAAAAAAAGGAAACTTGAGGAATAGAAAAATTGGAACCAACTCTTCCGTCAGCCATTTGAAGTTGCTTGAGGTTCTATATTGAGCTGGACATCAGTTTTAATTCTTAACATTGTATTTGAATTAGAATGGTGGACTTTGAACCATACTGACTTCTGTGGATTCCACATTTTATGTTGTCAGTTATTATTCAGCTCTACTTGAATTCTAAATCACAAAACAAAACTATTCAAACCATCACGGTTTCTGCATTTTTAATATAAGTACTTGAGGTTCAAAGTTAGCTAATCATACAGTATATTCTAGAGTTAGTGAGAATAGACACTGAAAAATTACTCTTTTCTGGGATAAGGATGACTAACTTAGAACCACAGGAAACAGAGGCCCTCTAAAATGAGTTCAGTTTTCAAACAAAAATTTAAAAAAACACAAAACATTGCAGAATTGCTCATTTTATCAGATGACTGACACATTTGTAAAAATGCAGTTTGTTTGATTATGATGGCTAAGCCAGGGTTTGGTGACCTTGAAGAGTAAAAACTTGGCACATACTTATTGGAAAATGGGAGCAACATGAAAAAGATACAAGAGAAATCTTTTAAATTATTGCAATAGGATTCAAGAAATAAAAGATGTCATATCAACACAAAGTAAGGCTTTGCCTAGCAGTCACTTGGTGGAATGTTTACAAATTGTTGACAGTTTTATACTTTAATACAATGCCTTTCTGAGATACGATATTTTAGATGAGATAGAATATTTTTCATATTTCCTCTTTTAGTATCTCACAGAGACAAGTTATTCGATGTTCTCTCTTTTATGTGCATAGTACATCCATGGGTATCAACCACAGTAAGAAGTAAAATTACCAGCAAAACTCTTGCCAGGGATTGTAATTAGTTATTAAAAAATAATGTCTCCCTATGCCATATTCTCCTCCTGAGTGTATTTTGGGTTTTTCTTCCACTGCCAAAGCCTTAAAGCAAATGTCTAGACGAACCTCCTACACTCTGATAATTTCAAACCTGCACACTGCTGATTTCTAGTGATAGACCTACATCTTGATATCATTCTATGAATGGCAAGGCCTGAGTTTCCAAAGGCTTTCTGAACATCTGCGCAGTCACTGGAACTCACCGTACCCTAATCTGATGGGCCTTCCTTCCCTGCTGCCTTTTCTCCTGTACTTCACATTTCAGCTGCTGATACTGCAACTGTCCCAGCTGCCAGGTAGGAACGTCAGTCCCTGGCGTGAGACCCGTCTGACCCTTCCCCCATACCATGGCCTCTTGCTTCTCCCTCTGAAATATCTCCCAAATCCTTCTCTCTGCTTTCTTTTCCTTCTCTCCTCACTCACATGGCTCTGCCTCAGGCCCCATTTTCCTTCACTTGGATCTTTTTGTGATGGTCTCTTTCCAAAGACACTGTTGCTGGAACCCCTTTCCAGAAGCTGAGGTAGAATCATACTGCTCTTCTAGAACCTCAGACACTCTCAGTGCATTTAGAGACATATCCAAATTCTGGCAGCACCACACAAGTCTGCACCCTATCCTGCCTCATCTTCCATTTATTTATAAGCTCTGTGTTACTGAGCTTTCCAAAATATACCTTTTATTTTCACAGCCCATTCTTCTCTTATCCTGAAATGAACTTCTCTTCTATGCCTCTGACATCTACCCACATATGAATGTCCTGCTAACACACCATTTCCACCAGGACCCAAGTTCACTCGTGAACCCTCCTGCCCATTCCAGTGGCTATTTTAGAACTTGCCGGATCTTTCTCTTGTTCCCATGTTATTGATCTGCCGTTTTTGTTTGCTTGTCACACTCCTTCTCTTATCCAAGAAAGATTTTTAACAGCATCACACTCATTTAAATGTCTATAGCTTTAGTTCTAGACTAGTTTATCCTCTTGCTATATTTTTGGAGACGAATTTCCATCCAAATTTACTAAGCAAAATAAAATTCTTAAGAAATCTCTAAATCAGAAAGCAATTTTGGCATGTTTGCATTATGTGTGTTTTTTTTTTTATTAACTGAGATTTACTCAGAAAGAATTGAATGAGCCAAAAATTTGGAGCTGAAATGCATGACATTTAACCCTTCTAGAAAGAATAATGTTGGTCTTACAATGAATTCATTGTACATTTTTGAAACATGTATAAGACTTTTAAAAAGTTATATATTCTAGTTTTTAAGCCGTTAGAAAGTTTGGATAAGTGGCCCCTTTTGTAGGAAATCCTGTGGGCATCACAGTCTCTCCAAAGTCTGGTGAGGAGCAAGTGGAAATCTTTTGCAATAGAAAACAGAAAAGTCAAGGCTGAGGAAAAATAGAATTTCCGTCACAAGTATCTGATAAATTTATCTAGGATCCAAATTTGGGGAGTTATATGGCTAGTTCAAAAGCTATGTTTGTATTCTCCTACTGGACAGGAAAAGGAAAATAAATGAATTTACCAGGTAGATTGGCATCTACTGATTTATGTAACAGGTAGATAAATGGAATGAATCCAGTCATCCTGGTTCTTACTTTTCTGTGTTGGGATAGAAGATGGTTTTCTCTCATAAGTGGATGTAAGGGAAACTGGTGGGGAAAATGTGTTAATTAAAATTTAAATTTTCATATGGAAGACTTGTTGAAGAATTCAATTGTTTTATTCCAACAATCTGGCAGTTTGGATGCCTGCCACAGCCTTACCATGCATTAGCTGTGTTATCTCAAATAAGCCAGCTCGTCTTCCTTGGCCTCAGTTTCCTTAGCTATTGAATGAGGGTTTGGACTGGGTGACCACATAGATCTCTTTCGGTGGCCAAATCCTGTGGCTTTGTGATTCTGTGTACAGCCTAGTTGCTTATTCTGTGCAGTTAAATGATAGCATCCAGACTCATGCACTAGGGGTGGAAACCCTCGACTCCTTTCTTCTTTGTTCCTTTAGTTCTGAAGCACTGCTTTCTCCTTGTTCATGTCCTGTCCTTTGTGACTACACATTTTCAGTTTCTTCTGTTTTTTTTTTTTTTTTTTTTTTTTTTTTTTTTTTTTTTAGATAATGCAATTACCCTTGATTCTAATCCCAAACTGCTTTGTTCCTCCCTGACCCTACATACAGTTCATCTAAGACAACTTCATCTGTACACATGCATTCAACTATCATACTTACTGTTACTATTAACTTGGGTATTTTTCCGGAGCTTCAGGCTCCTATCTTCCACCCCTATGGACATCTTTGCTTCAATGCCCTGTGAGTGTCTCTAACTCACTATGTACAGAGCTGAATTCATTATGTGTTGCCCTTAATTGATCTTTCTTGCAGTGGAATACTAATTGACTTCCTTCTCTTCCATGTAACTGCCTCCAATCCATCTTCAATCTGTCAACAGAATGATCCTACTAAAACCCAGATCTAATCATGTCTCTCTCATGAGGAAAAATTTTTGGTTTCCCTATTGCCTCCAGGATGCATTTGCTACCTCTTTCCAGGTCTTCACAGCCCTGCCACCTGCTTCTTGGGTCTTTATGCACTACCGCATGGGCCCTTCAACCATTCAGTACAGTTGACTTTTTTCTTGTGTTCTTAGTTCTATCAATTTTGACTCATATATAGATTTGTGTGATCTCTACCACAATCAGGTTACAAACAATTCCCTCATCCCCAAAACTCTCTGGGGCTATCCCTTTACAGGCTCATCCTCCTGCATCCCGATGCCAGCACCCACTATTCTATCCTGCATCACTGCAGATATATCTTTCCAATGCTGTCATACCAGTGCAATCATACGGCCTTCACCTACTGAGGTCAGCTTTATTAGCTCCCCGTAATGCCTGTAAAATCCATCCAAGTTGTTGTATCTTGTTTGTCCCTTGTTGGCTTGTACTCCATGGTGCGGAGGAGCCACAGCTGACTATTCACTCACCTTTGGAGGGGCATTTTAGTTGTTTCCAGTTTGAGACAATTATGAACAGAGCTGCAATAAACATTCATGTACAAGTTTTTGTGTGAAGACATATTTTCCTTTCTCTGGGTTAAATACCCAGGAGCGGAATTGTTGAGTCATGTGGTAAGGTCATGTTTACCTTGATATAAAGTCTGTGAAACCATTTTTGAGAGTGGACGCTTGTATTTTTTAAAAAAGATTTGTAGCTGACTCTGAGGTCCAGCCAGGTTTGGGAGCCACAGCTGGAATAATCAGTTACATGTTGGTCATTCCCACACAGTACAGGCTGCTTAACAGGACTATGTGCAGGCATGTTTTTGTAATCTCTGTAATCTCAAAGCCTAGTTAAGATTTCATCTTAACTTGATTGCTATGTGTTAGCATATAACACATAGTTAGTTGAATAACTAAGAGAGAGCAGACCCCTTCATGGGAGCTGGTGAGAGGGTGCTCACAGCCTGGCTGCTCCCACTAAGGTGTAGTCAGAACATGTGACATGCAGTACAAATGATTTTCCACACTCCTCTCTGGCCCATAACAAAATTACTTTTAGTGATGATCATGTAATAGTCAATAATAGTAATGATTTTCTTGATTTATTCTTTAATACTAAAACAGATAGAAATCAGTTACAATTATACATTTCTATGTTTAAATTTTTTTTCAGATTCAGTAACCTGTTTTATGAACTAACATTTGCATTTACTAAACAAAAATATTATGTTGTGCAGTTTGTCCCCTGTTGCACTGTCTTAGATTTTAAGCACAAGAAAAACTTCCAAATGGTCCTATCTGATGACTTAATCAAAATAAGTCAAGTTGTGTTGCTTTGTCTTGACAGGCACCGTCCTGTCACGTTTAATTTAGAATCTAAGGTTTAAGGGTGAGAATAGGTATTATCTCCAGAGTTGGAGAAGCACCTAGAACAAGTCTGACTGAATAGTTTACTCCATCCGGCTCCTTCCCTCCACATGAAGGTGGGGGGCTGGGTGCCTGTGTGCCAGGGTCAGCTGAATAACTTGGAGTTTTCTGGAATAACTTTCCTATAGAGTATGATGTTTATTAAGGGATAAAAATAAAAATGGATTGATTGAAGCTTGCATAGGTGTATAAGTTTCATCAGACTGCTGTCACAAATGACCGCAAACTGTGGCTGAAAAGAACAGACATGGGTTCCTCATGGTTCTCGAGGCTGGAAGGCTGCAGGGCTGGTTCCTTTGGGGGCTGGGAGAAGGAATCAGCCCCCTGCCTCTCTCCAGCTTCTGGTGGTGGCTGGGGCCATCGGGGTGCTGCTTGGCTCTCAGACACATTGCCTGTTCTCTGCTCCATGTTCGCATCTTTCACGTTCCCTTGTGTTGCTGTTTCTCTTCCTCTCTCCTTATCAGGACACCAGTCACATTGGATGAAGGACCCACCATACTTCAGTATGATTTCATCTTAACTTGATTGCTTCTGCAAAGACCCCCCACTTCCAGATAAGGTCACATTCACAGGTACCAGGGGTTAGGACTTGAACATAGCTTTTTGGGGGATGCATTTCAAGCCATCACACACGCACATACACACACACACGTGCACGCACACACACAACCAAATACATGTAATGAAAACTCAACAATCAAAAGAGCAATTATTTAGAACTTTCATTAACAAATGATTGTGTGTGTGTGTGTGTGTGTGTGTAGGACTGTTTCATCACTAACTGTTTGGAATGGTCCTCTTGTTGGGATAAAAGCAGGCCAATTTTGCTTGGCTTACTTATCGTGTATGAATTATCTTTAACAGAAATTTCCTGTACCCCAGGCAGACCGTTCCCTTTAGCCCAGCCCAGGTAGCTGCTGTCCCCAAACACCCTCAGTGGGTATGAGGTGTTCCTCATAATTCCTGGTGATGTCCATTTCTTCTTCCATGTTTTCAAACAGCAGTATGACACTTTGAGGTGAAATATAGCTCTATTTAATGTCACATGGGTCTCTTGAAGCTCTGACTTTTTTGAGACCACAAATTTTACTTGAAGGTAAGCAATTGAAAGTATTTTAATAGAAACATAACTACAGTATGAAGTGTGATGCACATATGATATATATCTTTGGAAATAAATATGGGATGACAAAATATGAACATAGTTGCAGGGCCCCAAAGTTTCTTTCCTCTGTTACTATGTTAAACAAAAACAAAGTAAACTAAGACAGTGGAAAGGGTTCATTTCAAACCCATAAGATATGTCCTATCTCTAAGTCTGACTTGATCATTTATGTGCTCTGATGCATAAATGGCAATGGAAATAATACCACCTTCTTATTATCCCAGTAAACAAGTGTATGAGCAAATGATTTAATATGAGGAAAGAGCTTCTGAGTTATCAAAGGGTTGCCATTTTCCCAGACTTAGAGATGACTTAGTGGGGGTTGAGCCATCTTTTCGGCCAGTTCATGAATGTCTTGGGCTTTGTGTGGCAGACCTTCTCCAATCAAACCACTCTGCCACTGCAGCTTGAAAACAACCACAGACAACGTGTACACAAAGCCAGTGTGGCTGTGTTCCGAAGCAATTTGACAAAAACAGGCATCGGTCAGACTTGGTCCATGGACTGCAGTTTGCCAACCTCTGAACTTAGAGGCAAAATAATATGTGGAAGAATGGAGTGAACCCCGAGCACAGGGAGGCGCAGACACGGAAGTCTATGTGCTCTTTTCCTGTCTTGATGGAAAACAAGAGATTTGTATGCTTTCACAAAACAAAGGCAACTGTAACTATGAGTTCAGAGATCACATCACTGATTTCAGTAGTGTCGATACTTCAAGCGTTTGCTATGTATCCTCTGAGCTATTGGAACATTACACTGAGATGCAGTGGGTGGTATGGGGAGGTGCTCAGGGGTTCTCCTCTCTGCCCTCACTACTTGGTGCTTATAGACAGCTACTAAAGCAGTGCTTTTCATGCTGGGGAGCCTGACTATTTGCAGGTCGTTAAATCTATTTAATGGGTCATGACCTGCCTTTAAAAGAATAGAACTGAGTCAACTTCATTGGGCTAGAATGGAAAATCACAAGGTACATCCTTTAGAGTGTTTTGTGAATTTGTATTATCTACTTGCACATATATAAACATATATGGGATACGTACATAATAATAAAGAACTACTAGGGGAAAATTAAGCTGCTTTTTATAAAGTTAAAACTTTGGAAAGAGTATAGTGAAGTCACAAACTTTTTTCTGTTAAGTTATACTTAGGTGTGACAATGGTAAAAAATTGGCAAACAAAAACTAGAAAAAGTTTGCCTTCAGATTGCTTTCCAATGGCTTCTTAAGTTATTGAAAGACATCTCAAGTAGAATTTAAGAATAGACACTTTCAGTGTTATTTTTGCAAAATAATAATAATAATAAGTGCTGAACTCTAATCGACTGATTCACTTCTGTTGCCCACGCTGGAGTGCAGTGGCATGATCTCGGCTTACTGCAACCTCCACCCCTGCGTTTGAGTGATTCTCCTGCCTCAGCTTCCCAAGTGGCTGGGATTACAGCTGTGCACCATCACACCCGGCTAATTTTTGTATTTTTAGTAGAGATGGGGTTTCACCACGTTGGCCAGGCTGGTCTTGAACTCCTGACCTCTAGTGATCCACCCACCTTGGCCTCCCTAAGTGCTGGGATTACAGGCGTGAGCCACCACGCCCGGCCCAACTGATCCATTTTTAAGAAAAGCCTTTATCCTTAAAGCAAATACTGGTACATGAGTAGGTCACGTATGAACACGTGATGTTTATGATTTCCAACTTGCAGTCACCTTTTCTTTGAATGGTTCTAATATTTTGTTCAGTCCTCATTTGTATCTGCTGAACCGCCCCTTGCGGGGATTGTCAGGTACCCTCCTTTTACCTGTGAGCTGAGGGAAAGGTGAGAATGACTTTAGGAGAAGTGAAGGGTGAAAAGTACAAATTTCCAACTCTTCCTCACAGTCTTGGAATGCTTGATTTTGATCTCATCTTTACATTTTCCCCTCCCTACCGCAAAGAGAGACATACAGTTCTGTGCTAGGCTAAAGTGTGTTTGAAAAGTAAAGAAATTGCGATGTAAGATATACTGGACTGGTGTGGCCAGGCAAGGCGACTGACCTCTCCTAACACTTTCCTTCTTCCAGCAGAGCACATCTCTGTCCTCCAAGAGGCCGCATGTCGAGTGTGTGGCTCTCTCTGACCCTGTCCTAATGGCAGTGCCTCCATTTGTTGTTTGTTTGTTTTTGTTTTGAGAGGGAGCCTCCCTCTGTCGCCCAGGCTAGAGTGCAGTGTCGCCATCTCGGCTCACTGCAAACTCCGCCTCCCGGGTTCCTGCCATTCTCCTGTCGCAGCCTCCCTGGTAGCTGGGACGACAGGTGCCCGCCACCACGCCCGGCTGATTTTTTGTATTTTTAGTAGAGACGGGGCTTCACGTTTTAGCCAGGATGGTCTCGATCTCCTGACCTCATGATCCGCCTGCCTCGGCCTCCCAAAGTGCTGGGATTACAGGCCTGAGCCACCGCGCCCGGCCGGCAGTGCCTCTGTTTTTATGGGATGAGGGCAGCCCCAGGTGAACTCGGGTTCTTCCTGGAGGAGTGTGCCCGTGCATGGCGGAGGCATGCGCCTCCTCTGACCTGGATGCAGTCTGGGATGCCGTAAGCACTGGGGCTACCACGTTGTGCTAACAGGTTTAGAAGAAGCCAGCACAGGTTTATCCAAACAGTGGCCAGTGATCCAGGGTCGCCAGTGCTGAAGGAAGGGAAAATCAATGTTGAGTAATATACTTCACAGCCCTAAAGTAGACTCATATGTAATGTTGAGGCAACTAACACTTTGTAAAGGACAGTACTAAGCAGAAGAGACAACAGAAATATCCTGCTTTGGTTTCGTTTGATGAATTTTCTTGAGGAGGGATTTCTAGGGCAGTTCAAACAAAAAGAATAGAAAGCAGATGACACTCAGGTGAAATATTCAGCATCCATCTCCTTCGTGTCTAAGCCCTGGTGAGTCTGTGTGCAATCAGCTAAGGGCCTTATCCCATGGACCCCAGGCTACAGGCAGCCCTTGCCCGCTGAAAATGGGGACCGCACCAGCTGATGGCCTTGGCTGGGTTACATGCCCACATGCAGCTGCTGAGTCTCAGGATAGCGGGAAGAAAAGTCTTGCCCCAAGAAGGCATCAATTAACAAAAAATAGATACCATAATGTAAAGCATTTACGTTGCCTGCCTTTTGGAAACTTCCGGAGAGAGGCGGGAGGAAGTCTAAACATTAATTGCAAATACTGTACATGAAAAAATATGCAGATATATTCAGCTCTATCAATTAAATGAAGTCACGACATCCAGGGATGTCTTCACTAACGCATTTCATTATTAAATACCTATTACTATTGGGTATTTATTGTGAAATATATGCACACGAGAAGACAGACTAATATAAGGAACACTCAAGTCCTCACCTCTCAGCTTCGCTAATCTTAGCATTTTGCCACACTCACCTCAGATAGTTTTTAAAGAATTAAAACATTAGATGCTATGGAAGCTCATTCTACTTCTTACCTGTGACTTCTAAGATATTTTCAATGATTTTTAAACTTTTCGAAAAGCAATGAAGTTAAACAGTTAACGACACTGTTGCTTGGAGGTTTTCCCTCGATGGTGAGATGCAGACGCTGCACTCAGAGGAACATGAGCTGGGAAACGCGGAGTCTGAAGGGAAGAGCTGAACTGCAAACAAATGTCCCTTTTGCTTCCAGCCTTAGCTTTGGTTTTATGACGGATAAGATATATTTGCGTATTATGTCCTCTGTCCAATAGCATTTTCCAGACAGGGGTTTCTGGGGGCATGACTATGAAATAAAATATATTGTTATACAGTTGAATATGGCAAGCAAAGCCTCTGCAGACCTCAACCACTTAATTTAATATAAATGTTGGAGTTATCACAACTGGACAAGGATTATGATCATGTTCTCTGCATTTCTATGAAAAAGTCACTATCTGGTAATGGCCACTGAGCTTTTATTAATTTTGTTATTTTACAGGAGGAGAAAGTCATCATTTTGAGGCAAATGTTTGTGTCCTGATATAAGTAAAACTTCAGAGTGCTCAGCCCTCCCCTCCCACTGCCATATTTTTAGGAGAAACAGCAGCTGAGGCCTGGAGAGAGGTGATGTGAGATCTCCCTCAGCAATTTATAGTGAGAGATGGAAAGCATCCTTTAGTTATTCCGAAAAGTGATCAGGTAGAACCACTATGCCCACGACATAGTATAAATCCTTTGTAAAGCCAACACCCATAGCATTTGGGGTTTTGCAGTGCTAGTTTCACCATGCAGTGGCCTGATTTTGAACACTGCCCTCTGCAGACCTAGCACCATGGAAACCCAGGCCTTTGAGGAGGAGAACGCGGCCTGCGTGCTCCCCTCCTGGCTACTGTTCACCAAGTGTGGGTGACCCTGGGAGGCTGCCCTTGTTTGCTTACTTGTTTTTCCTGGCTGTTGACTTCAAAGAATTCTCGGTCAAATGAGAAACCCTCCAACAATTTTCAGGAAATACAGAGATGAGCTTTGGCAGGAATTAGGTACATTCTCAAAGCAGGCCTTCTGCCCGAAGTCACAGTGAATTTTCATCACAGAAGCTCATCTTTCTTTGTCCCTGGTGCAGGGAAAGTAAATAAGAGCCCAATTAGTGGAAACCATAAAGAGAATGCTTTGAAACTTGCATCTGAAATCAAGCCAACAGGAGTTTCTGGTAGAGGTGATACTGGAATTCTGAAAAGACAGAAACGTTCAATCCAAAGGACTTTGACTTTGTGCTTATCTCATAAAAGAAGTCATTTGGAGGCTATTTAAATGTGTAAAGGGTACACAGGCTTTGTGGACCAATCAGTTCTAGGAGGGTTAAAGAGTAAACCCTGCCCAGAGCCGGTGGACCTGCTGGTCCCTCTTCCTGGAATGCTCTTGTCCCAGATAGCTGTGTGGCTTGCCCTGAATTTTTCTTTCAGTTTCCCGTTTAAATGTCACTTTATCTGCAAGGCCATCCCTCACCACTCTAAGAAGGATTTTTCTCTCTATCCCCTTGACCCTCCCAGTTTTCAATAACACTAGCATCTGACATTTTATTTTACTAAATGCATATTGAATTGTTTATCTTCTGTTTATCCCTTCCAGAATGTAAGTTCTGTGTGACCAGGCACCTGTTTTATTTTTGTTCTTGTTTTTTGAATCAGGGTCTCACCCTGGTTGTTCAGGCTGGAGTGTAGTGGTGCCATTACGGCTTGCTGCAGACTCCACCTCTTGGGCTTAAGTGGTCCTCCCACCTCAGCCTCCCGAGTAGCTGGGATGGCAGGCATACACCACAATGCTTGGTTGATTTTTTAATTTTTTCTTTTTTTGAGACAGAGTTTTGCTCTCGTTGCCCAGGCTGGAGTGCAATGGTGCAATCTCAGCTCACTGCACCTCCATTAAGCGATTCTCCTGCCTCAGCCTCCCAAGTAGCTGGGATTACAGGTGCATGCCACCATACCCAGCTGATTTTTGTATTTTTAGTAGAGACAGGGTTTCATCACATTGTCCAGGCTGGTCTCAAAGTTCTGACCTCAGGTGATCTGTCCGCCCCAGCTTCCCAAAGTGCTGGGATTACAGGCGTGAGCCACTGTGCCTTGCTCCAATTTTTAAATTTTGTGTTGGGTCTCACTGTGTTGCTCAGGTTGATCTTGAACTCCTGGGCTTAAGTGATCCTCCCACCTGAGCCCCCCAAAATGCTGAAAGTATAGGTGTGAGTTACTATGTCCAGCATCCTTGGTATGTGCTTATAACCAGGACTGAACCAATGTCTGGAGTAGAATTAGCTTGCTTTAATTATTCGCTGAATGAATGATTACATAAATGACTAAATAGAAGTTTTAAATGCTAAATTTCTAGACTCCAGAATTTAGTTTAGAGTGAGTCAGTGTTTGTTTTTGTTTGTGTTATATTTAAGTAACTTATTTATACCTCTTCAAAAGGGTATCTTTGGTGTCTTACAAAATGTACATAGAATAATATAAAAATAGATCATGAAATCAGAGCAAAGAGAAAAATACGAGTGGCTTCATTCTTGTAGCAGAAAATCTGTATTCTAAAAATACATTTCTAATATAGTCTAAGACAGAACATGGGAAGTGAAAAACATCACAGGACAATGGTTCTCCAACTCGATTCCTGTGGAAAACGTGTACTCTGGAGACTGAACCTGGGGTTTTACCATTAAAGTGAGATAATGATCTTTTCCAGGTACACATATAAGGCTGAGAAAAGGGATAGGCTTTGTTCAATTTAAAAAGTTCCCCAATATCTTTTTCTTAAATCTTTGGAAATTCTACTGCTTATCTGCTGGAAAGCACTTAAATTGATAAGAAACAGAGTGAACAAGTACCAAACTCTCAACCAAATACCTTGGAAATAGATACCTGAGGTGGCTTGACAGCTGGATTTTCATGGACAGCTGTGCTCATAGTTGTGAATTTGAATTGCATGGTTTTAATGTTGACATACTTTTAATTGCTGAAATAACCCTAGTTCTAAAAATAGAGATAAACATTGATATTTTATCACGTTTCATAACTTTCTGATGTTTCATTCCCTAAGTAATTTTAAGAACCCTTGCTTAGACATCTGGCTCTGTGGGACAATCAAAAATATGATTTGAGGTCTTTATTCCAGGACAACTTATGAACAGAAATGTGCTACAGAAAATAAGGAGGAGTAGGTTTTACTTAGACTGACTTTGTTTTCTCCTGTGGGATGAAGAGCAGCTCTTTCCATTGATCCGATTGTCCCAAATAATGTTTCAATGCTTTGGTTCATTTTGACCATGTGGTCACACCCCAAAATGTCAGCCACAACATTACACTGCACATACAAAAGTCCAGATTTACCCCTGTACCTTTGGTCCAAGGACATTTATATTTGGCCTCCAATAAAGGCTCAACTTGCTCCAAGAGATTTTTAATGAAGAGCGCCATAGCATTCCGGTTGCAATTATGCAGTGAATGCAAATTCCAGAAGCATAAGCAAATCAACGGAGAAAGCACAATGATCCCTTCTACACTAGCATCTGGATTTGTAGAAATCCACATAGCCTCTTCCTTCCTTTCTCCCTCTCTCCCCCTCCTTCTGGCACCCTCTCCCCTGCTGGGCATATGAGCCTTGTTCCAAGCTGCATTGGAGTTTTCTCATTTCTAACCTGCACAGAGGCCGGGTCCAGCCTTAGGTGGCCATCCCATGGTGGGCTTGGGGCTGCCAATACCCAGTTCATTTTCTCAGCCCTTCACCTGATTTTCGCCTGTTGACACAGGCTTAGTGGGCTCTGGATTTTATTCTTTTTTTATTCCAAACGGTTGCCTAAGTTTCCCCTTTCGCCTAAACCCAGTAGAGCTTTCTTTCTTTGCCGGAGTCGCTTGCACGGGCTCTGTGGCATTTGCTGCTATTTCAGCTCTTTC
Organism: Rhinopithecus roxellana; assembly: GCF_007565055.1. Taxonomy (NCBI): domain Eukaryota; kingdom Metazoa; phylum Chordata; class Mammalia; order Primates; family Cercopithecidae; genus Rhinopithecus; species Rhinopithecus roxellana. Next base: position 2,596,621 of record NC_044566.1, on the reverse strand, counting down.
AATGCAGCAAATCTGCTTTCCCCAGCCCCAGAGTAAACATCACCTTTTCCCTAGTTGACCTGCCTCTGCTGAAAACACACCCACCCCTTCCTGCTCCAATTACAAACTTAGACTTGACTGTGGGCCAAGTTGCTTTTCACACAGGAGCAATGTCTCTGCCTCGCACTCGGTTTTCCAAGGGAGGCGGTGACTGAAGCCAACACAGACAATGCTCCAGGCTTTGTATTTGCTGGGCCACAGAGAGCTACTTAACATTTATTCTGATCCAGTGAAACCTAATACAAGGAAGGCAAGGGGAAGGTCGTTTCTCCTGCGTGCCATTTTCAAAAGGGTGCTGGCTGTCCAGTTATGCCTCCCTTTCTAATCATGTCTTCTGAGGTCTGGCCTAGATGCGTCCCATCCCTCACTTCCTCTTGGGGTGCGTAGGAGGGTTACCATTTGGGGCGATGATGGGTGTGTTAGGAGGGTTACCATTTGGGGCGATGATGGGTGTGTTAGGAGGGTTACCATTTGGGGCGATGGTGGGTGTGTTAGGAGGGTTACCATTTGGGGCGATGGTGGGTGCATAGGAGGGTTACCATTTGGGGCAATGGTGGGTGTGTCCTGGAATGGGCCCTGTTACGCAGGTGGATGACCTGGTCCTGGGTGTGTGAGCAAAGCCCAGTGCTAGCAGATTAGTTATGTCATAAAACATTAGGAAATATTTTATACAGTGGAGATAAATCGGAGAACTGCAAGCTGCTGGGTTAGGCCAAATCGTTCTGGAAACAGGGTCAAATGATCTTATATACTGTATTTCCCCGACTTGGTGAAGTTGAAACTAATGTCTCTTCTTCACTTTATGAAGCAAAACTTCCAAACTGCATTATAGTTTTGGCTCTGACCTTGCACCTGACACCCCACAGCCCCAGGCATCATTAGACACCAGCACAGTTCATTTTCTGAAGACATGAACTCCTGTTGTGGTTTATTTGCTTTCAGGACCCAAAGACCTGCCAGACTTTGAGCTTTTCATGGTATTGAGTGATCCCCTCTCTACCCTTCTGTGTTCTCCTCTCTGCGCCTCAGCTTGTAGAGCTCTTCCATGGAAAGTCACACAGCTTATACCCTGGGTTGTGGCTGCACTGATGCTGCTGGCAGCAGCTGTGGGGGGAGGGGTGTCCTATTTCAGCTTCTAGAAAGCTGTCTTTCCCATTCCCTACAATGGTCATTGCACACTTTTACCATTTTCATTTTCCCTCAACTCCTAACTTATCCCTTCCCCACCCTCCAAACTAAACACCCAATCATGATTTTGACTTTTTAAAAGAAACAGATACCATCAAGACAACCCCCCTCAACTTTCAGGTTACTTTTCTACCAACTCATTTCTACCTGTTCACATACCTGTTTTAAGCTCATATCAGAGAAGTTATTCCTTTTGCTTTTCAAGAAAGCACTCAACACTGCTTTTTTTCCTATCTGTATATTAATGAATCTGTCATCTTCCCTCTCTTTTCCATCCTTTTGCCACTGTCTTAAACAGCCAAGAAGAAACCTTCTCTAAACTTCACTGTTACATTTCTCCTTAATCCTTCATCTCCTTCTTCTGCTCCTCTCTGTATTTCTGTTTATCACTCATTTTCTACACTCAAAACTTTATTACTGTCATCACGATGGTACTTGCCATTTTATATTCATCTAACACATTTATTGAGCATTTTTTTTTAAATGTCAACAATGGGGTTGGATCTCGGGGGATAGAAAAGTAAAAGCTACAGTTGTAAAGCGTCCATCATTCTCAGCAATTATCTTGTTTATTTATACAATTGCCTATTTGCAAGCATCAAAGTCACAGAGCCTGTGCTTTCACTGCTGTATGTTGGGAGTGCTGGCTGTGGGATAGGGGCTCATAAAAGTCTTTTGAAGGAATGACTGAAGCTATCACCAGGAGTTTACTGTAGAGGAGACACAAGCACCTGATCACAGCTCAACTGTGTTTGTGATGGGGTGTGGGGAATGTCTTTAGAACCGCAGTGGAGAAAGCACTCTGACTGCCTGTGGGCGGTGGGAGGTTTTCCTGGAGCTACATCTGAAGGGATGAAAAGGAGTAAGTTCAGTGAAGGAGGACAGAGGGAATGGGAACATTGTAGGCAGAGAAAGGGAGCAGAAAGCTCATGAGTGAGGGGCCAAGAACAAACCTGATACATTCAGGGTCTATTTAGTTGAACAGAGTTGGGGGAGGACAAGATGGTCCCTCATCAGTGTGGGAGCACAGGGAGAGGAGACTCACATTGGCATTTGTGAAGACATTCTTGATATCAGTGCAGAACTCATTAAAATAGTGCAAGATTAAAGCAGGGCAACCTTTCTAGGAAGCCAAGAGAGGGACAATGATGGTGGGAGCACTGTGATGGTGGGAGCACTGTGACGGTGGGAGCACTGGCAGTGATGGTGCAATTGGAGGGAAGATGACAGGTTCAGGCAACATTGGGGTAAAAACAGACTGACCTTGGAGAAATGAAGGGCTCACCCGGTGGGGAAGGCGAGACATGGGGGACACATGCCTCTGCTGTGTTTTGGAACGAGTTTCACTTTCAAAACAATAGAACCTGTGTTATTTATCACTCTGTGTTTTTTCTTTTCGCCTGTGCACTTCATTCCAGCCTCTGCACAAGGCTGTGGATCGTGTTTCCCAGTCCAGGTCTGTCATCCTTTCCTGTCACCGGCATCTCCCAGAGTCTGGCAGGGGGTTTGTGGATCGACAGGTCCACCCGTCTGTGTGTTTGTCTTTTTATCCTTTTCTGTGCTTTCCTACTTATTCTAGGAAGCAATTGGAAGTGTTTGAGCCAGGCATGGTCAGACAGATCCTGTTTGAGTCCTGAAGCACCCTCTGATTGAAATAACTGGTTAGGGGGAACTTGTAGAAGAAAAAGGGAGGCGCCAAAGTGAACCACTTGGTGTTCAGAGTTTCCCAAGCTCTACACGTGTGTGTGCATGCGTGTACACACCAGCACTGGCTATGTGCAAAGAATGCAGTGTTTGGGAAAACGCATAGAATTTGAATCATGAACCTGAGGTTTGTCAGCTATGTAATCGTAGTCATTCTTTGACCCGTCTAAACTTCATTTCCATCAGCTGGAAAATGCGATGAATAAACCATCAGTCCTGGACATCTATGAGGAATACTTGAAATAACTATCGTATGGTAAGTGTTTAGTTCAGTGGATGATGACAATGATATGACATATGGTTATGGAAAAAGCCTCTTTCCTTCCAAAATCCCCAAAACAAACAAATAAATACATTGTTATGGTATAAATCGGGTTTCCATGTTATACATGGAGTTATTGGAACAATTTTGAAATTCTTTCCAAATTAAAGCTCTTTCTCTATGTTGATCTAATTTTTAAAATTTTCTGTTTTTATGTATAAAAAGCAATCAGGGCCAGGTGCGGTGGTTCACACCTGTAATCTCAGCACTTTGGGAGGCCGAGGCAGGTGGATCACCTGAGGTCAGGAGTTCAAGACCAGCCTGGCCAATGTGGTGAAACCCTGTCTCTACTAAAATTATAAAATTAACTGGGTGTGGTGGTGCGTGCTTGTAATCCCAGCTACTAGGGAGGCTGAGCCAGGAGAATCGCTTGAACCCAGGAGGCAGAGGTTGCAGTGAGCCAAGGCTGTGCCATTGCACTCCACCCTGGGTGACAAGAGTCAAAACTGTGTCAGAAAAAAAAAAAAAAAAGCAATCAGCCATGATTATTTATAAAAAAGGAAAAATGTGTTACTGAAATTTACTTAAAATGTTGACAAAAAGATGACACAATAAACTAATACTCTGGAATACAAACCTAATATAAATGTTTTATTTGTTGCATTTACAATTCAAAGCAGAAAATTGTTAAGTTTTCGCATCGCACACAGTCAAAAGGAGGATGGGGGCGAAGTGGCTGACGTCATTGTTTAGGCCCTGTGCCTGGAAGGGGGTGCTCCCACCAGTCCTGCGCACGGCTCTGCCATGCCCCCTGACCTTGGTGTGCTGTTTCACAAGAGCTTGCCCTGGTGTAGGATGAGGGACACGGGATGAGGGACAGGTGGCTGGAAAGGGTGGGCAGTCAACACAACCCATCCCTGTGGTTGGAAACACATATTCGCTTGTGTGCTATGTTGGGATTCGTAGAGAAGCTGGATGGAAACTTGGTAAAGTATCCAGAAGACAAGGTTTTGCCCCAGCTACTCATCATCTGAACAGTCAGGTAGATTCTACTTTGCAGACCGAGCCTAAGCCTTGAACCCTATCGGGAAATAAACAGAGGTGGTGAACTGTGATGAGACCCAAGTGCAGTTAGTTACAGCAAACACGTCTCAGGTGAATACACATCTCAGGTGAATATGTAACTCCGTTGTGAATACGTAACTCTGTTTCCCACCCTCAATACCCATCACCTCTAACCCCAATACATCCAGGAAGTATGTAGGGTCTCCAGGACACAGACCATCATGGATATCCTTGTCTGATGAGGGCAGGTGAAGAGCTGATAAAACACCTGGAGACAGTTCTGCTTGGAGAAGATAGCTTGGAGACCTTGCCTTGCTTCTGAGCATGACAACCAGCACCACTGCTCTGGGCCCTAATGGCACATGCCCTCCATTGCTGAACCTTGGCACTGTGGTTCATAGGTTACAATGAGCACTATTGTGTAATTCCATGTTTTCTAGTTAACTGCATACCGTCTTGGCTGGCTCTTCACCACGTACGCTATTCCTGACTTAGCCCCCAGACCCTCTCATCTGGACCCAGTATTACCTCTCCCCTTTTTGCGTCATACGTCTGCTTCCTAAGTCAATCAAAGCTGCCCATATGGGCTCTGAGGCTGCAGCTTCTCCACAAGGTTCCCACCCAGAAAATGCTTTATCTCCATACACTGAAGTGCTATTCCATCCTCAAATTCCAGTCCCAGATGCCGTCCACTCAGGAGTCAGCTCTTTTTTTTTTTTTTTTTTTTTTGGTAGAATTTGCCTATATCTCTCTTATGGTATCGATCATTTTATAGCTGGGGGGTTGGTATTCGTGGATGTGTTTTGGCAATCTTTCTGGACTGTAGACTACCAAGAACATGACCATGTCTTGATTGTTTTTTAAAATACTTTTCAACATTTATCACAATATTTTTCCCATTATAGGTGCTTAGGAACTTTATTACAGGGATGGCAAGGTCGACTCCTTTGTTCTTGCCTCAGTCTGAGTGTTTATGCCATAAAAACAATGTCTATGCAACAATGGTAACAACAACAAGAAGTTATACACAGTTTTATTTTCTTTTTTAGTCCCTACCTAAAAAGTTTGCACTGAAAATTAGACCATAGAATGCCTAAAATTCATTCATTCAACAAATACATATTGATTATGTACCCACTATGTTCCAGGTACGTTAATATATGCCTTCCCCACCCCTTCATAAAAACCTCTGCCTTATTAAACTTATATTCTGGAAGAGGAAGACAGATAATAGACTATAGACATAATAAGTACCTAATACAGTATGGTAGAATGTCATAAATATTGTAGAAAACAAGAAAACAAAACAACAAAGCCAGATATGGGTGATGTGCTAAGGGCAGTCTTAAGCAGGGGTGGTCAGGTTGAACCTGATTGAGACAATCTGACAATTTAGATACAGAGAGAGGTGAGCAAAGTTTGCATTTAATATGATAATTGTTCAGAGGCATAAATGGAAAGGAATTTCTATTTGGAATGTAATTTATAAATAAGGTTTCTGTGGGTTTTCAACATAATTTAACTATTTTTTTCTTTAGCCTTACTTTAAAACTCTTCTAGAAATAATGAAGAAATCAATTGAATAATGGGGTAGAGTTTTTATTATAAAGGGGAGATTTATGAACCCACAATAAATGGCTTTGAATCTATCTTAGTTTTCAACCAAGGACCGGAGTACCTAATATTTATCTAATCTATGTGTCTGTCTATCTATCTATCTATCTATCTATCTATCTATCTATCTATCTTTCTACCTATCTGAGTGGATTCTCTTTAGTCATCTTTCTAATCTATCTGGATGTTGTTTTGCTATTTTAGTTTCCTAGAATAGCATTTCCTCTTTGACTTTTCCTTTTAACTCTGCTTTTTGTCTTTATGGTGACTAATTGATGTGTTAAAAAACAATATTTATAATATTTGTATTGCATTTCACCACAGCTCTGTAGTTAAAAAGTATAAAAATTATTTTCAAAATAAATAGGTTTAACAATACGTAAAGCCAAGGCTCGAGATGACTATTTTTCATTACAAAAATAGTTATTCAGATAATTGATTTTTCATTTAGATAATTTTTTTCATGTAGATAATTGTAGATTCACGTGCAGTTGCAAGAAGTAATACAGAGAGACTTCATGTACCCCCTTGCCAAATTTCCCCCCCCGGTGATATTTTGCAAAAGTATGGTAGAACTATTACAGCCAGGATACAGGCATTGACACAGTCCACCGATTTTATTCAGATTTCCTCAGTAGTGCAAGTAGTGTGTGTGCATGTATGCATATGTATTTGCATGTGTGTGTGTGCATGCGTGTACGTGTGTGTGCACACATGTGCGTGCATATGTGTTCAGGTGTGTATGTGTGTGCATATGTGTGTCTGTGCATGTGTAAGTTCTATCCACTTTTCTCCTGTGTAGGTTCTTATATTCACTACCAGAGTCAAGACACTGAACAATTCCACAGCCTCTTCCCTCTCACCCCACCTCCCCCATCCCTAACTTCTGGGTACTGTAATCTGTCTTCCATTTCTAAAACTTTGTCATTTCAGAAACGTTAAAAAAAAGAATCATATTATATGTCATCTTTGGGAATTAGATTTTTTCACCCAGCATAATTTTCTGAAGATTCATTCAACTAGTTGTATTAGTTCTTGGTTCCTTTTCATTTCTGAACAGCAGTCCCCAGTAGGGAGGTACCATGGTTAAGGATGCCTGGGCTGATTCCACCGTTGGGCCATTGGGTGATGAGGAATAAAACTGCTCCATACAGTCCTATGCAGCTTTCCATGTGATACATAACATTTGTTTTCATAATTACTCTTAATGAAGATTCAGAATTTGAATGTTGACCTTGAATTTTAACATAATTTCTGTGTCCTTATGTAAAATTGGCTTTAGTAAAATTGGTTGCCAATTTGTGTTCAGATGTATATGGATAAATAAACTTTCCAAAGTAAATATATAAAATGTTTGACAGAAGTATAGAAGTATTAATTACATTTTAAATTTTTGTAGAGAACCCCAGTGAATGAAATTGCTTGGGCATTTTATAGCATTAGGTAGGAAATTATATAACAATGGAATTTGTTTTTAAATAGAAACATTGTCGTGATAACCGTTCTTAAATTAAGGGGTTGAATTGTGTCCCCCAAAATGCTGAAGTCCTAACTCTCCATGCTCACCAATGTGACCTTACTTAAAAGCTGAATCTTTGCAGATGGTTAAGATGAGGCCATTAGAGTGCCTCTAGTTGAATATTACGGGCGTTTTTATAGAACGGGAAAATATGGACACAGAGACACCTGTAGAAGGAGATGATGTGAAGACACTGAGAGAGGACAGCCACCTACAAGTCTAGGGAGGCCAAGGACAGAAGATATCGGGAGAGCACGGGAAACAGATTTTCCCTTGGAAGGATCCAACGCCTTTTTTTTTTTTTTTTGAGATGACATCTCGCTCTGTCACCCAAGCTGGAGTGCAGTGGTGCCATCATGTCTCACTGCAACCTCCGGCTCCCAGGCTCAAGGGATCCTTCCACCTCAGCCTCCTGAGTAGTGGTGCTCCCCAACATTCCTGGCTAATTTTTGTATTTTTTGTAGAGACGGGGTCTCTCTATGTTACCCAGGTTGGTCTTGAACTCCTAAGCTCAAGCCTTCTGTTTGCCTTGGCCTCCCAAAGTGCTGGAGTTACAGGTGTGAGCCACACTATCCGGCAGATCCAACACCTGAATCTCAGACTTCTAGCCTCTAGAACTGTGAGACAATACATTTCTGTTGTTTAAGCCTCTAGTTTGTGGTACTTTATGATAGAAGGGTCAGGAAACAAATATGATATGATATATTATTCTGCATGCAAAAAAACTTTAAATTTCTGACTCATCTATCAAAGCAATACTTTTACTTTATCTGTTCTCAAGACTTAAAAAACCCTTGCATGTATGGAATTGGGATTGGAGTTTCTCCTTCCCATCTCTTTAGGAATCTTTCTCAATAGCACCCCTGCTGTGTTTCTCTGTGGTCTCACCTATCTATATATTTAGACAGATCCCAAATTATGAGGAAAAGACAAAACAATAAAAAGGCAAAAAGAAAACAGAAGACTGACTTTTGATTTTGCATCCTGCAATTTATAGCCTTCCTGCCCATTCAGGGTTAGATTTCTTTTTCTTTTCTTTTCTTTCTTTCTTTCTTTTTTTGAGATTGAGTCTTGTTCTGTCACCAGAGCTGGAGTACAGTGGTGAGATCTCAGCTCACTGTAACCTCTGCCTTCCGGGCTCAAGTGATTCTCCTGCCTCAGCCTCCTGAGTAGCTGGGATTACAGCCATGTGCCACCACGCCCAGCTAATTTTTTGTGTGTGTTTTTAGTAGAGATGGGGTTTCACCTTGTTGGCCAGGCTGGTCTTGAACTCCTGACTTCAAATGATCCGCCCGCCTCAGCCTTCCAAAGTGTTGGGATTACAGGTGTGAACCACCATGCCTGGCTTTTGGATTTCTTCATAAATAATCTGTCCAACATGAGGCAGAGGAAACTGAGGTCTACCAGATGTCCATTTTCCTTCCTAGGTGCAGAATTCTCAGTGCTTAGCTGAGTGCATCATTATCTGGGATAAAGGCTGCATCTTCTAGTCCTGCTTACACTTATTTGTGGTCTATGATTAAATCATGGCCAATGAGATGGCTGTGGGAGTGTGCCTGCCTGTAAAAAGCTATGAGAACTATGCTCTGTCATTCAGGAACCACTGCAGTTTGGGAACCATGGATTTCTCTACTTTCTTATCATCTACTCACCCCCTCTCCTTGAATGACTTGACGTTGCTTACTGAGTGTTACTAGGAACCACATTACTGCCCAGTCTGATGGATTTCTTAATCTATTAGCCTCTGCAGTTTCTGCACAGTCTGACTCAGTGGCAACTCTCTATTTCCAGAAAGCTCCACCCTGAGGCTCTTTCGCTTCATCTTTCTTGCTTCCACTGGCTCTTTTTCTCCTTCCCAACCCCTAAATGTTGTTGTTCTCTCAGGCTCTTCCCTTAACCCTCTTCTCTCATCTAGTCTCTCCTAAATCTAAGCCAACAGCATCCATTCTAAGATGTCAACTTTCATTTCTAGGCAAACGACTTCCAAATCCCCAGTTTAATCCCTCTGACTGCTGATCCCTAGTCCATGTTTTCAACTGTACAGTATCCATCTCCACCTGAACCCCCACCCTTGCCTTTGACATAAACTATTCAAAGCATTTGAACTCAACCTTGCTTTCAAATGAGCTCCCCTTTTACCTGTTTCTCGCAGAAGCCTTGAGCCCTTGCTGCCCAGTTCTCAGTCTGAGAGTAACTCCAGTGCCTTCCCCGACCCTCCCATTCCCTTCTCTCTCTTTCACCCTCATTCCAACCCCATCTGCTTTTGGGTTTCTTTGATTCACAGATGGGTTGTGCCTCTAACTCCTGGCTATTCTTTTCTACCTCCAGTTTTTTTGTTTCTCCAATCCGTCCCTGCCAGATCAGATTTTCTGAAATGCAGCGCTAATCTGATTCTCCCCGGCAAAACCTTACTTCAAGCCCAGTCTTTTCACCCTATTGTCTGAGCTTCTTTCTGGCAGCGTCTGTAATGTGCACCACCAAGGGGAAGTGTGTGGCCTGAGTCTTCTCAGCTCAGCACTTTTGCTTGCTTGTGCTTCCTCCAGCCCCAAATCACCTCAAAAGTTGTTTTTATCCAACAAACACCTTCAGAGCCACTTATTGTATGCCAGGCACTCTTCTAAGCAATTTGCAAATATGGATTTCTTTAATCCTTACAAGACCCTAATACCAGAAGTTCTATTGTTATTCCCATTTTACAGAGAACACTGAGGCAAGGAGAAGTTAAATAGATTGGCCCAGGTCCTCCAGTTCTGTAAGTGGCAGAGCTGGGGTTGGAGCATGAACCCATACTGTTACCAATGAAAGCAGTGTACAAAAATTTGAAGTAGAGATCACTGTTGTGTAACTCGTTAAGTTTATAAAAAATAGTAATTATCCCTTAAAACCATGACAAAAACAGAGAATGAAGAATTATAAAAAATATATTTGTTGTAAATCCCCAGAAAAAAATTAAGCAGATCTCCATCAAAGCCTCACGACAGAGGAATTCAAACTTTGGTCTTCTGAAAGAAGACATCATTGGACTTTGGTTACCTTTCTTGTTCAGGTTTTTCTCCAGTGGTGATGAAGTAAAAGGAGACTTTGACCTTTTCATAGACCTTGTAAGTTGGGCTCTGGCATTTACTCTGTTTAATGCTCTAAAGGTTCAATATACAAAATGTATAATAAAAAAGTCATCTTGCCCTGGGTTGCCATCTCTGACAGCTGTGCTTTGATTATTGTGGCAATGGTGAGAGGTTCATGTGGAGGTGGGGGTGCTAGAATAAGACAGCCTGAGTTAAATTTCAATCCTCACACTTAGCAGCTCCGTGTACAGATGTCATCGCCTGTCAAATAGAGGTGATACCAGTGGCTACCTTATTGAGGAATGGGAGAGTTCCACTGAGGTAATATGAGTAAAAAAGCTCTGAACAGGCATAAGCACTTAAAAATGGTAATTATCATCATGGCATGATGTATTCATCCATGTTCACACTGCTATAAATATACTACCTGAGACTGGGCAATTCATAAAGAAAGGAGGCTTAATTGACTCACAGTTCTGCATGACTGGGGAAGCCTCAGGAAACTTACAATCATGGCGGAAGATGAAGAGGAAGCAAGGCAAGTCTTACACGGTGGCAGGAGAGAGAGAGCGTGCAGGGAAAACTGCCACTTTTAAACTGTGAAAACTCACTCAATAACATGAGAACAGCACGTGGGAAACCTCCCCCATGATCCAAGCACCTCTTACTAGGTATGTCCCTCCCTTGACACATGGGAATTACAATTAGAGATGAGATTTAGGTGGAGACACAGAGCCAAACCATATCACATGTTATTCAATAATACCAATAAAATTGCTCTGCAAAAGAAAAAAAAAATATGAAGCTAACTAATTTTGCTTATAATTTTACAGGAGTATTGGAAGTTTTTATTCCTACTGCCAACAAAGACTATTTATCTGGTGTACTTTTAGTGCCTTTAAAAAATTACACAGCATTTCCCTGTTTACTTTTAGTTTTGTAACAGAATTCCGTAGAATTGGTTGCTCATAGTCTTTACTATGGCATCATGAACCTTCAGGAAAGAACCAGGAGATTTCTGAGAGTCCTAGCAGGTTATACTGTGAATTTTACTCATGTTATTCTTACACTGGGAGCAGCAAGGAACTTGACTTCACTTTTATCCTGGCAGACAATCTTGAAACAGTTTTGTCAAATAAAATATGTTATTTTTAACAGGAAACAACTGATACTAAAGATCTGACTCAGACTTTACTCTCCTTCAAATGATATTTGAAGTTGAGCTTGTCTGCAGCTCTTCATTGTGTGCCTACTATATGTAGACATGGAGGTAAACAAGACTCAGCCTTCATCATCAGGGGCTCATACTCCAGTGGAGAAGCCAAATTCATCAGCAGACGATTTCTAAGAAGCATGGGGAGCACACATGGTCCCAGAAACTGGGAATCCAGGAGATACTCACTGCACTGTCATTTAGGCTGAAATTCAAGTTGGAATCCTTGAGTCCCTTGTCAGTTTCTTCCTCTATGTAGCTGACTGTCCATCTGAGAGGATGCATCCCCTATCTGAGGTCATCAAAACACCCGTGGTAGCCAGGATTCAAGCCCAAGTGTCCTGTCTCCTAGCTCTGTGCTCAGGCACACCATAATGGTAGAGATGGGACAAAAACCAAACCAACCAAACAAAAAACCCAGTTCTTACATTTAAGGATCCCTAGAGCCTACAACATAGTTTTGTGTCTCAAATTTAAGCCACAAAGTTCTGTTAACCCTCATTCATTTATTTAGCATATAGTTGTTAAATTTCTCCTATGTGGCAGGCATTTTTTCCAGGTCCTAGAATTTAGAATAGGGAACAATGAATTAATCAGAGATTGCTGAGATAGAGACCAACCAACCAACCAACCAGTCAGCCAGCAAGCAATTAGCCCTCACTGTGCACATCCTTCAGTGATTATGGTCAGCAGAATGTGGAAGGAATTCATTTGTTTATTTCCTTTGAGGGATGAGAGAGTTGAGGATTAGCCTCTCCAGGAATTCACATCGAGAATCAACAGGGCAAAGCTGAAGGATAAGCCGCAATTAGGCAGGATGCAGAGGTGAGACCGAAGGGAGAGAGGTCAGAACCCAGAAAGGAATGTATGCATAGATCATTAAAGACCAGAACTGGCAAACATCTTTGTAAATAATAACGGAAAACTAGGAATAAACGAGGGAAAACGAGGAAACTAGGTGCATTCTGATAGAGAGTCCGTTGTCGCCTTGGGAAGTGTGTTTTTTTCTTTGACTTACCACCACAGAGTGGCTCACAAGGAGCACCGGGCCACTGAAATGCCTGACGATTAGGGGAAATGAAATCTCTGTTGTCTGTTCATATTCTTATTTTATTAGGTCTACTTTATGTCTTCAAGATCCACGAGTGTAGGACATGATGCCATTTCCCCTGTATGTCTTTGGTTTCTAAGCAATTAAGAAATATAATTTCTTTCTCAACATTTACTAATGTGGAAATTTGGGGATCTGAGCCAGGGGGCTTGCCGTCATCAGGTCATTGGAAAAGTGTATAAGGGAACACAAAGCTAGAGTACCTAAGTTGGGAAATCTGCTTGCCTGCAAATCCAGCTCAAGTTGGCAAGGAAACCCCGCCGTATAGATGGCAAAATGTAAATCCCCTGAGACTAGTTAAGGACAAACACATTTCATTGAGTTAGGGTTTTGTTACAAAATAGATAAATGTGCACGGTTTCCAGGCCAACGTTATTCAAACTACTAAGGTCTTGACCAAGTTGGCAGTTCTTTCTAGAGGCCTCTTAGTTCCACTGGAATTAGCAGGTTCATTAAAACTAAAACTCAAAGAGAGACATGTCAGCTAGCCAGGAAACTGAGTAAACCAGTTCCTCTAGAAGGTTTCATTGTAACATTGGGTAACCATCCAAATCCTAGTGGCCTTTGTCTCAAAAGAGATTGCTGCATAAAAGTGGCTCGACACGAAGGCTGGTGTGAAGGCATATTGGATAAGGGAAGTCATTTCTGTTTCTGTCTGCCACTGCCCCTCATTTATTTTATTACCATAGAGATATAATTTACATATCATAATATCAACTTTTAAAAGGTGTATAGTTCAGTAGTTGTTAGCATATTCACAAAGTTGGCAACCATCTTCACCATCTAATTTCAGAATGTTTCATCATCCCAAAGAGAAGCCCCAAAGTCATGATACCCATTTCCCTGGACTTCTAGTCCCTTACAACTTCTAATACAGTTCCTGTCATGACTGACTTGGGTACTGTGGATAAATGGAATCATACGTTGTATGTTGTGTCTGGCTTCTTTCCCTTAACATAATGTTTAAAGGTTCATCCATGTTGTAGTGTGTGCTAGCACTTCATTCGTTTTTTATGACTAAATAATATTCCATTAAAGATATATATAATATATAATACCACATTATATATGATATATCATATATAATATATATGATATCATATATGATATATCATATATAAATATATATGATATATCATATATATATCATATATCATATATAAATATATATGATATATCATATATATATCATATATCATATATAAATATATATGATATATCATATATATCATATATCATATATAATATATATGATATATCATATATATATCATATATCATATATAAAGATATATTCTATATCATATATATATCATATATCATAGTATAAATATATAGGATAATCAATATATATATCATATATCATATATAAATATATATGATATATCATATATATATCATATATCATATATAAAATATATATGATATATCATATATATATGATGATTTATATATATATGCTATATTGTATGAAGTTCCCCATTATATGTTGGGTATGAGAGGAGCAGACAACTTGACTCTTTAGTCATAGGTCTTCGGAATGACACTCAAGTGGCTGTACCCAATGTTGTAGTAGGATGAGACTTGGGGGTCTTGGGAGAAGGGTATGAGTATATTTTGCATAAAAATTGGCATGAATTATAGTGGCCATGAATCATCATATATATATAAATATATATGATATATCATATATAAATATATAAATGTAATATATATTATATATTATATATAATACCACATTATATATATTTTATATATATAAAATACCACATTTTGTTTCCTCATTTTCGAATTTTTCAATAAGAATTTTAAAAAACACACCAAGACAAAATGCTGTCTTTTAACACGCTAGCCCTCACATGGTAATGCCTGGAATATTGTCCATGAATTTCTCTGGTGTTTCTTTGGTGACTTGTTTACTTCCTCAGTGATGTTACACTGTTGTGTTCTGACCCTGTCTGAGTCCTGTCTGTTCTGCTGGCTTGAGAGTGGCATTGATTGAGCCTTGGGATAGGGCTGCTGTTGGTCTGCAGTTATCATGTTCAGACTTTATCTGAGATGCGGTCTTTGGGCCAAATAAATGCAGGATTTTCTGAACTCACTGGTGAGGAAAAGCATTTGCTATCACTGGTTCTTTGACAGCATATAATTTTCCCTAAGTCAGGAGTGCGTGTGTGTGGTTGCTGGGTGTGGGTGAAGATAATCAATTTTATGCCTCTGATAGTCTTTCAAGAAGTTCAGCAAAAGAACTTGGTGGCCCTGAAGAATCTTTTTCCTCCTTCCCATTCCTGGGTCTAACAAGTCACAGTCATGTTCTGTTCTGAAGCTGAGGACCTGGTAGGGTCCATGGCTTTAATACCATGTGTGCTGGGCACAGTGGCTCATGCCTGTAATCTCAGCACTTTGGGAGGCCGAGGTGGGCGGATCACTTGAAGCCAGGAGTTCGAGACCAGCCTGGCCAACATGCTGAAACCCCTTCTCTGCTAAGAATACAAAAGTTAGCTGGGCATGGTGGTAGACGCCTGTCATCCCAGCTACTTGGGAGGCTGAGGGAGGTGAATCGCTTGAACCCAGGAGGCAGATGTTGTAGTGAGCCGAGATGGCGCCACTGCACTTCAGCCTGGGCCACCGAGGGAGACTCTGTCTCAAAACAAAACAAAACAAAAACCGTGAAAAAAACCCAAAACATGTGCTGGGGACAAGACACCACAACCTAACAGGACATCTCCTCTGTGAAGCCACAGAGGTAGGTAGTGGGTGTCTGAGTTGGGGGCAGAAAGGCAAGATTGTTGCTGGGCAAAGTGGAGACAGTGAGGCCCAAGCCACCATGCATCCCAGCGGGTGTGGAGGTCACACCACTCAGCAGGTGGAGGGTGCACCTTCACCCACTGGGAGGCAGGGACCGTCCTGTGGGTTCACAGAGGAGCCCTCCACCAATGGAGTGATGCTGCCGCTGGCTGCTCTGCTTGGGGTTGCAGCCCAGGGTAGAGTGGAAGACAGAGGAGCAGGCTGGTGGAGGACAGGCTGCTACAGGATTCCACTTTAGTCTTCACGTCTAACTCGGGGCAGCTGCATAGGAGGGGGATAGTCAGCAAGAACTTCCAAATCATTTTCAAAGTCTATCAGGAACGTTTCTGGCCTAGAATCTCACACTCCCTCCTTTCCAGAGCCACGTTCCTTTGTAGTTTCTGTAGAAGCAGACATAGGATCTAAGCATATGTCTCTGAGGGTGCCTGGACTAAGAAATCCAGGAGATTCATTGAAGAATTCTCTTTATTATTATTATTATTATTATTATTATTATTACTGCGGTATGCTAAGCAGAGAGCAGGTAATTGGGCACATCATTATTTAGGGCTAAAAATTTCTTGATTTGAGATTTTTCAGGATTGGCTAAAACCTACTTCAGAACAACACGGGAAGGAAACGTTCTCTTTGTTTCAGGAATGCCAGCTTCGGCTTCCCTGGTGAGTCAATGAAGAAACTGCCTACGACTGCTTGGCCTCAGACTGCCTTGCGAAGGCTCCTTCTGGCACAGTTTGGGCTTTGAACTTCTCCCTTAATTTCTGAATCCGTGTTGTGATCATTGGCTTTGGAAAGGTTACCAGAGGTTGAGTCTGGCCTGACAGGAGACTCTAGCCAATGCCAGAGAAATAGGTTTGGTGTCTGAGCTCACCTCAGACCCACATCTCCAGGGAGTGGACAGGAACAGAAAATCCGCCAAGCTACTGTGACCCAGTCCTTCCACAAATGTTGGAGCGTTGCAATGCCTGCCCCCACCCTACCCCGGAGCGAGGCTAGGCACCTGAACACTCTGTGGGGTACCCTGCGTCTGTGTTCTGGGGAAGGAGGCCGTGAAATTCACCCAGAGATCTGTTTAAGACCTGCCCTTTCGAAATGCCCTCAAACTCTTTTATCAGGACAGCACAGCTTGGACAAATGGCCACAACAGAGAGGCGGTGACATCCCTTGGACCTCCGGGAACAGCAGCCCTGTCTGCCTGTGAACGGACCTTCCCCCGTCAGGCTCCTCTCACCCCTCCAGGCTGCCCTCAGCGGAGGATGGCCTCACCCAGTGAAGGTTAACTGGGCCCTTTGTTTGCAAATGGCAGGACCCGAGCTGGTGCTAGTAGATCATCAGGCTTTTTACAGCATCAAAGTGCTGCAGTTTACTAAGAAATCAGGAAAGCATATTCCAAAACAGGGTTGTCTTCTAGGAAGGAACAGAGAGGACTCTGCCTTTCTACTTTCAGGCATGCAGCCCTGTATGTTCCACCTGGGTATCTGTGAGGAGAGGCGGCGTGAGCAGGCCCAGTGGAAGCAGGGATGGAGAAGGAGGGGTCTCCCATAACTCACTGCAGACGTTGGGTATAATGAAAATGTGAATTACATGTGTCTAACATGGTACAGAGGCGCAGGTAACTGAGCCAGGTTTTCTTCTTGAATGTAGAAATGTCTGTGTAAGGAGATCATTCCACCTTTTGGGCTACCTTTAACTGTGTATTTTCAAAGAAGTATTCTTTTTGTAAAAAAAAAAAAAATTTTAAATGCAATCTGTCCTTGTTCTCTTTAAAGCAAATATCTACAGAGATGTTTATCACATTATCATACCTCTGGTTGTAAACAATGTTTTTGACTTGATGGATTTTATGTTTTCACTATTAGAAGCTACTCCTTTATTCCCAAGTATAAAATTCTAGCTTCAAAGTAAATGCTTAGCCAATCAACACCAAATAAGGCTGGAAAGAAAGAAAGAAAAAAAAAAAAAACCCAGAAAACTCACAAAGCCTCAGATTATAAGGGGCCTAGTCAGGTTTCAGAAACGCTAGTCCAAACAGGCATTCCTAACCTAGCCCAGGCAGCTCTTACCTCAGGCACTTAGCAACACGCAGGCCTTTTGAATTTGCTTAAAACTATTAAGAAGTAATTAAGTAGTTAGAGGGTCTTTTTCAGCCCTGAGGTCCAGGAGGTGGGCTAAATGAAAGAAAACAAGTACAATCGCTCAGCCTTGTCTTCCTTTTAGCTGACCTTGCACGCTAATAAATTCATCCTGTATTTTTCTGCTACTGCCAATTTATGGCCTACAGGAAACTAATCTTGTACAATAACTACCTTCCTGTACTTAGTTCCTAAATAGAGCCAAATGGATTTGGTGGCGGAAGAGCTCCCCAGCAGTTCCTGTGAAGCAGTGCTGAGCCCAGCAAGATCTGATAGGGGCATGATGCTCTTATCGACTCTGACGATATAATTATGTTCTTGTTTTGGCTGCCCTGCACTTAAGCACAGAAAATAAAAAGCAATCCTCTATACAACGCCTACCGCAAGGATTTAAACTTCAGACTGGAGAGTAAGATGTGTATTTGAAGCAAGCCACATAGGCACAGTTATTGTGAACTGAGGGAGTGAAACACACACAGGCGATCAATATTTCACTGGAGTCTTTGATATAGAATATATATCTGCTCTGTGATTTCAAAATATGCACAAAGGAGTAAATTTTTTAATGAGCTAATGAAAGAACTGTGTTCTCATTTCAAACAGGGGAAGAGAGATAGAAAGACAGAGAGAGGAGAGAGAGAGAATAGAAATATAGAGCCATTTCTTCAGTAATAGTTTACAATCAGGTTGCCACAGGCTTGGATTAAAGTAAGGAAAGACTGTCAAAAGGCAGGGTAACCTGTATGATATCTTTTCAGACCCTCAAATAGCTCAAATACTACGCTGGGAAAACTCAGACTTTGTCCTTTAAAGAACCCGAAAGTGTTTAGTCTTTGATAAGTACTGGCTCCTCAGGGTTTCCGCTTCCCCGCAGCGGATGTGCCTGCCACCTGCCCACACCGATCTGATGACTTCATGTGGACATGGATCGGTCCCGTAGGACAGCGTCTTCTTCCTGTGCTCATTTGTTCTGGAACTATAGCAAAGCTGCTAATGCAAAGGGAAGCCTTCTACAAAAAGGCTGAAGACCAAGAGACAGAAGCAAAGATGAAAGGAAGGCATAAATAATCGCAGCTCGGGTCCAATGAGACTTATTGCTGAGGCTTTTAAACCTAGAGAGGTGGTGGGGGCGGGGTGGGGGTGTCTCTACGTGGGGGCTGGGGGGTCCCACCCAGTTGAACTGTATTAGAGCCCGTGGGGCTGCATCCCGGGCTTTTGTGTTTCCCAAAGTTCTGTGGTGGCGGGGGGCCTGGCTGTTAAGGATCTGAGGATGTGGTTACCTATGGCCTCTGAGGATGACACCAGCTATCCATCACTGTGAAATCAAACAATGGTAGTGGGCCAGAAAGATGGCTCAGCTTCCTCCTGAGTATGAGCAAGTTTCAATAACTATGAATCATCCTTCTCCAACCATAAAAGTGGGCATAGTAATACCTGTCTTGTAAGAATCCTGTGAAGATCAGGGATAACAAATGCAACTTAATAAAAATAACCTGTTATATGTTGGCTGGTGATGACATAAATGTATTTTGTAAAATCTTTATAATGGTGACTAACCAGAATATTATTATCATTATTAATAGCAATAGGAGTATTGTCTGATTCAAAGGGTGCATTTAGATTGTGGTAATTCTGTGTGTGATTGGATGGGAGACTGGAGGGGGCTGGAGGGGTTAGGATGAGTGGGACAGTGTTTATTGGAAGTGAGTAACAAAGACATCAAAGAAGTAACTTTGTTCCTATTTTTTAAAATCATCATTCTACCTCACTCTCCTAAAAGTGATGAGGATCATAATATTTATACCGTACGTTTATACAGGACTTTATACTTGAATAGCCCTTTTATATCTCTGGTCTATTTTAGAAATTTGAGCCTAAACATGGAAAGCAGAAAAAAAGTAAATGTGAAAGAGCACTGTGCTCATCCCAGTTTGGCCAGAATGATTTCAGATTGTTATCAAGAAAGGGAATAGTAGCAGCATAGTTTGGTTTTCCTCCCTCAAGAGGACTGGACACAAGGAAGGAACAGGAAAAAATCTCCTGAGCAAAGCAAGATTCAAGAACAGAGACTGACTCAAAGCCTACACGTGGTTAGTGCACAGCAGAGGTGCCAGCTCATGGTTAGTGCACCGTGGAGATGCCAACTCATGGTTAGTGCACAGCGGAGGTGCTGACTCATGGTTCATGCACAGCAGAGGCTCTGCATTTTGGGATTCATCTGTTCTAATTTTAGCCTTTCACTTACTGCCCTAAGACTGGCATGGAAACTGTGTCTTTGAGTGGTGAAAGGGCATCAGATGTGTGGAAGCTCCTTGCAGCGTTTCTCCACATTGTCTCCTTGACAGAATTTAGCTTGCTGCTGGCTTGCTTTGCACATGGCAGTCACTCAGTGCATGCTGGTGGAATAACTGAACGGAAGCTCCAGAGCCATCACCTACACCTAACTCTCTGGAGGCCCTTTCTTCTCTCATATCTCAGCTTCCCACTGCTGCCAGGAGGAGTAACTCGGCCGCCGCTCAGCTTGATGTCAGGGAGACATCCTTGGTCTCCGGGAGGTGAGAGGGAACAGAATACTAACACCCCAGTGAAACACAGATTGACTCACTGTTTAGCAGCAACCAGCCAGGCATGGGCTCCCTCCCCGCTGCCAGCATCCACATGCACCTCCTCCGTATCCATGGTAATATTTTCCACATGCCACACAGTCCCTGACATGGTCCTAATGAATATAATACTTTATGTTTAGCCCAGAACATGGACATTATCCATATATTTCAAAGAAAAGGCTCAAATAAAAACAAGTATGCCTGATGCGAAGCTCCCAGCCTGTGGGTTCTTTTTCATGGGCCTATTGGATGGGAGGTTTGGGCTGCAAGACGAGCTGCGACTTTACCTCCTTGAATGTGCTGATTTTAAAGAGTCGATTTCAATCTAAGGAAGGACGTTGGGGGATTGGAAAAAGTGAAGAGATTGTACAAAAGCTCACAGCTAGCGGGTGATGGAGGCTGAACCCAGGAGTGCTTTTTCCACTCTCCCAGGCTGCTTAAAAAATAAATTGTATCTGAATGTGCTCCCATTAGTTTTGCTACCCATTTACTTTCGTCAAGATAGTGTCAATGAACACAAGTTCTTAAAACACCTGCAAGTCCCACCTGGGAGGTGGGGCAGCACAGGACATGAGGAGTTGGTTGTGAGTGAGAATTTGAGAATGTTCAGTTCATCCCTCATTAGCCATATGACCTCAGGCAGCCCACTGATCATTTCTGTGTCTCAGGTTCCTATTCTGTGAGGGAGAGAGAGATAATGATTGCACCCCCTTTGAATGCAAGCATCTCCCTTAAGAGATGAATACACACAGTGGAGTGACAGTAGCCAGGTTTTTAACCTTTCTGAGCTTTCAGTTTCTCTTGCCCCATATGAGATAGCAACGGTACTCACTTCCCCAGACTATTGCGACGACAGCATGCAATAGGGTGAGTGGAAGCGTCATCACATAGATTAAATGATAGCTTTGGTTATTTTTAGTGCTGCCATTATCCTGGGTGCTAAGATTCTCTGGTCTCTTCCTACTGGGTGTTCATTTGACTAGATTCCAAGAACAAAAAATACTTGACCCGCACTGGTAGGGCTAGGCAATCTTTCCAACCCTCCTGGGTTGGCAGCTAAAGGATATCATCTGTTGGTCTCACTGTCCTTTACTGAGGACACTGGCAAACTTGGGGGGGGGGTTCATCACCCTGCTATGCACTGGCATCGTGGAGCATGCCTGTCTCATTACAGCAGAGACTCAAGTGACCTGGGAACCACTGCAGGTCAAAACTACAGGGCATGAAAGCCAGGAGTTTACCAAATGGGTGCAGAGGCTGCCCAAGTGTTTGGGGAATTTATTTTCATTGGAAATATTTGTTGTCTCTCCATGCATAAAGGTACCAGTTACAAGAAGTCTGAAAATTTTTTTTTCTAACAAGTACAAATTACTTACAAAATAGTTGCAAGGACAACACAAATAATTTTTTTGCTGGACCTTTTGAGAGTAAGTTGCCTACAGGAATCCTGTCATCCCTGAATACTGTAGTGTGTATTTTGTACAAACACAAATATGCTTCTACACAACCACAGCAGAGTTAACAGAATCAGATAACCAACGTTGATATATTACTAATGCCTAATTCTCAGACCCTGTTCATATTTGCCCCCAAACACTCTTTAAAACAAAAGGAACCATCTCAGAGCCACACGCTGCATTTGGCTCTTGTGTTTCATTAGGCTCCATTCACCTGGAAAAGTTCCTTGGTTTTTCTGTGACTTTCATGGCCTTGACACTCTAATGGCTCTAGGCCAGTTACATTGCAGGATTTGCCCCAGTGCAGGGCTGCCTGATGCTTCCTGATGAGCAGATTCTTTGGCAGGAGAACCCAGGAGCGACCCTGGGAACTCCTCACCCCATGCTCTCAGGTCGGCAGGACGGCGATTTGCCCGGTTACTGAGGATGTTCACACTGGCGACCTGATGGAGGTGGTGTCTGTGGCTTCTTCACTGCTTTCTTCTTTTGTAATTATTTAGTATTACATGGGGAACTAGCTTAAAACTGGATAAACACTCTGCTCTTCATTCCATATTTAATGTATTCATTTATGTTGTATCTATGTCAGTATGGACATATAGTTTCTATCTTATTTAATGGATTTTAACCAGGAATTATCATTGCTGATCTTCCTGCTCACGTTTGCTGGGGTCTGGAAGCTCTTCCCGCTGGCCTGTGTGTGGTCATTCTCTGAGCAGGTCCTCAAGACGTTTCTGAGTCATTGCGGACCCTCCCTGCTTTGGACCATGGGTCAGGTGGTTCTCCAAAAAGAGCTGGTTCCCAAGAGGAGAATGGGATTTAGGCACCATGATCTGGGTGCACCTCAGTGCACAGAGCTGGACAGCATATGTGCATAAACACACACACACACACACACACATTTACATCTGTGTTTGTCTCTAACTCTGTACGGAAAGCCATGAGTTTGTGCTAATATCTTCAGTTCACTCAAGCACCTCAGAGTCCACTCCCACTTTCTTCCTTTGTATATTTGTGACTCTCATTCACACCCTGTGCCACCCCTGCCATTTTCTATCAACACTGCCACCTCCCCCTGCATAGATCCATTCCAAATTCTGTATGATCTCTGAGGCCAGGCACTGGCCTGCATCCCAGGCCGGCATCTTCCCTGCCCAGTAATGCTGTGCCATTCCTGTCTGGACCATCCGCCCACATGAAAGCCCCTTTCCCTGCCCTTCCTATACCAATGCCCTCCTTGCCTTGCCCAGAGGCACACTTTGCTCCAGCTGCTTCCCCCTTAAACCCTAGTCATTTTTCTGGGGGTCTGCCACCCTTCCATTCAGTCCCTTCCCCTGCTTGGACACTCTCTCTACCCTACTCAGGCTGAAAGTCCCATGGTCCTACTCCCGCAGGGGCCCAGTCCTCATTCCACCGGGGCTCTGATACCACGGCCCAGCCATGTGGACCGCCACTGCACCCTACCAATGCCCAGCTCGGGCTCTTGCAAACCTCCCCCAATCCCATCCTGGCTCACTCTGTTCCTCTGTGGTCCCTTCCATTGGTGTGGATGTCCCCATTGTTTGGATACACACAGTGGCTTTAGGATCAGATTGTTCAGGAAGTGGAAGACCTGAAAAAATGTTTTATAGTTGGAGCTAACTTCTAGAACACACTGTCACTAGAAATTTGTCAGTGAGCCCTGGGGAGTAGCAGGCAGGAAGGTTGGTAAGGATGAGCCATTTCCCTCCAATCTGCATGTCACTCAGCAAGGTCTCTGCTTGTGTAACCAGGCATGGGAGTCACCCTGTCCCACCGCCTGCTAGAGACTCAGTGGCAGTGACCCAGCCAGTAGCCTCCATCAAAGTATTCTGCATTTAGATAGACTCTACCACACCAAGCTATTTCTGGAAATCCCATGCCTTCTTTATATATATATATATATATATATATATTTTTTACATATATTTGTATTTATATTTATATAAATTTATATTGTATTTATATATATTTATATATGTGAATTTATATTGTAAGATATATATATCACAAAAGGTACCTGGAATTTATATTGTATTTATATATAAATTTATATTGTAAGATATCTATCTATATATCACAAAAGGTACATGAAAATAGTGGTTTGTTGATTTTTTTTTTTATTCTACTTTAAGTTCTTACTGCTCCTCTTTACGCAGTGGGTGGATGGTGACGATTCCCCGGGGCAGGGGAAGGCAGTAATGTCAGCTCTTA
Source organism: Rhinopithecus roxellana (assembly GCF_007565055.1). Lineage (NCBI taxonomy): Eukaryota > Metazoa > Chordata > Mammalia > Primates > Cercopithecidae > Rhinopithecus > Rhinopithecus roxellana. The sequence continues at coordinate 2,572,610 of NC_044566.1, read as the reverse complement.
CTCCAGTGTGGTTAGGGCCCTTAGTGTCCTCATTTCGTGCCTGAAGTCTCTAGAGGTGTTCATCTTGCATATGGGCTACATTGTATCCTCTAACCTGCATCTCCCTACAACCCTGTTCTATTTTCTTTTTTTCTTTTTTTCTTTTTTTTTTTTTTTTTTGAGACGGAGTCTCGCTCTGTCGCCCAGGCTGGAGTGCAGTGGCCGGATCTCAGCTCACTGCAAGCTCTGCCTCCCAGGTTTACGCCATTCTCCTGCCTCAGCCTCCGGAGTAGCTAGGACTACAGGCGCCCGCCACCGCGCCCGTCTAGATTTTTGTATTTTTTTGGTAGAGACGGGGTTTCACCGTGTTAGCCAGGATGGTCTCGATCTCCTGACCTCGTGATCCGCCCGTCTCGGCCTCCCAAAGTGCTGGGATCACAGGCTTGAGCCACCGCGCCCGGCCCCCTGTTTTATTTTCTATCTCCATTTGAATTTTTCTTTTTAGATTCCACATATGAGTGAGATCATGCAATATTTTTCTTGTTGTGTCTGGCTTATTCCACTTAGCATAATGTCCTCTAGCCTCATCTACGTTGTGGCATATGGTATGGGATCTTATTCTTTATGAGGGCCAAATAACATTCTGTTGTACATATGTGACATTATTTATTTTAGTTTATTATTTTATTTTTCCGTAAGGAATTGTGAAACAGGTGATATTTGGTTACATGAGTATGTTCTTTAGTGGTGATTTGTGAGATTTGGGTGCACCCATCACCCGAGCAGTATACACTGCACCATATTTGTAGTCCTTTATCCCTTGTTCTCTTCCCACTCTTCCCCCCAAGTCCCCAAAGTCCATTGTGTCATTCTTATGTCTTTGCATCCTCATAGCTTAACTCCCATATATCAGAGGGAACACACGATGTTTGGTTTTCCATTCCTGAGTTACTTCAGTTAGAATAATCGTCTCCGAGACGGGCGGATCACGAGGTCAGGAGATCGAGACCATCCTGGCTAACATGGTGAAACCCCGTCTCTACTAAAAATACAAAAACTAGCCGGGCGAGGTGGCGGGCGCCTGTAGTCCCAGCTACTCCGCAGGCTGAGGCAAGAGAATGGCGTGAACCCGGGAGGCGGAGCTTGCAGTGAGCCGAGATCCGGCCACTGCACTCCAGTCCGGGTGACAGAGCGAGACTCCGCCTCAAAAAAAAAAAAAAAAAAAAAAAAAGAATAATAGTCTCCAGTCTCATCCAGGAATTTCTTCATCCATTTGTCTGTCAATGGACACTTAGGTGGTTTCCATACCTTGGCTATTGTAAATAATGCTGCAATGCACATGAAGGTGCCAATATTTTTGTAAGGTAGCTATTTCCTCTCCCTTGGGTATATACCCAGAAGAGGGATCCTGGGTCACGTGGTAGTTCTATTTTTCATTTATTTAAGAAAGTTCCATTTTGTTTTCCGTAATGGTCTTCCAATCTACATTCCTACCAACAGTGTACAAGAATTTCCTTTTCTCCACACTCTGCAAACATTTGTCCCTTGTCTCTGGTAATAGCCATCCTAAAGGGTGTAGGTGATATCGCACAGTGGTTTTGAATTGCATTTCCTTGATGATTAATGATGTGGAACACCTTTTCATATACCTGTTGGCTGATTTCTATGTATTCTTTGGAGAAATGTCTATTCAGGTCTTTTGCCTATTTAAAAAAATAGGTTATTTGTTTTTCCACTCTTGAGTTGTATGAGTTTTTTTTATATATATATTTTGGATATTAATTCCTGATCAGATATATGGTTTGCAAATATTTTTTTCCCAGTCTGTTAGTTGCGGTTTCATTTTGTTGATTGTTTCCTTTGCTGTGCAGAAAGCAATTCTTTTTAGTTTGATGTAGTGCTATATATTCATTTTTGCTTTTGTGGCTTGAGCTTCTGGTGTGATAACCAAAAACGTCCTTGCCAAGGCCAATGTCCAGGAAGTTTTCCCCTATGTTCTTTTCTAGGAGTTTTATAGTTTTTGGTCTTATGTTAAGAATTTTTAATTCATTTGGAGTTGATTTTTCTGTCTTGCATAAGAAAAGATTCCCATTTCACTCTTTTGCACACAAAAATTCAGTTTTCTCAGTGCCTTTTATTGGCCAGACTACTGTTTCCTCATTGTGTCCGTGTATTTCCCCTGTGAAAAATTAGTTGATCCTGTATGTTTGGATTTATTTCTAGGCTTTTCATTCTGTTCCACTGGACTATTATGTGTGTTTTTATACCAGTTACTGAAGTATTAGATGATAATAGTTTTGTAATACAATTTTAAGTGAGGGAATGTGATGTCTCCAACTTGGTTTTTCTTTCTTAGAACTGTTTTGGCTATTTGCTGTCTTTCATGGCTCCATATGAATTTTAGGATAAGTTTTTCTATTTCTGTGAAGAATGCCATTGGGGTTTTGATAGGGATTGCATTGAATCTCCATATTGCTTTGGTAGTATAGACATTTTAATCATATTGATTTTTTGAAATTATCTTTTCATGTATTTTTGTCTTCTCCATTTCTTTCATTCATATTTTGTAGTTTTCAGTGTCCAGACCTTTTACCTCCTTGGTTAAATTTAGTTTCTGATGCTATCATAAATGGGAAGTTTAAAATTTCTTTTTCAGTTAGGTTGTTACTTCTTGTTGGTAACTTCATTAACTTCTACAACTTACACCTGTTTTCAGAGGCTCACTAGATAATCTCAATGTACTGCCCCTCAACCAAGCTGCCTCCCACCCTATTTCCATGTCTCTAACACCCATTTATTCCTCTTATGAAGGAAAAGCCACTTATGTTCAAGAAAGATAAAATACAAAATATAGAAAATAAAAAGAAAGAAAAACACCCCACAATTCCCTTGCCAGAGCTAATCACAGTTAAAACTCTGGTAATTATTATTCCAGAGTTTTATGTATTTTGTTTATTTTTATAAAAAAGCAATCATACCTTGCATAATGTTTCGTAACCAGATTTTCTTCTCTCCATTTAACATTATGTGAGAAACAGCTTTCCGTCATCAAATAAATGTGTCCAACACTATTTTGGTGACTTAGAATTACTCAATTGTGGAATATACGCTCATTTATTCAAGTAATTTTCTGACTGCCTGACTGGTTTATTTTACCTAGCTCTATGGGATGGCCACAGTGCTTTGAATGTTTGTCCCTCAAAACTCATGTTGAACCTTAATCTCCAATGTAACAGTATTAAGAGGTAGGACCTTTAAGAGATGATTGGATCATGAGGGCTTTGCTATCATGAATGGGTTAATCCATTCACGGATTAGTGAATTAGTGGGTGACTGGATTAAGGGGTTATCACGGGAGTGGGTCCGTTTAAAAGCCAGTTTGGCTTGCTCTTGCCCTCACTGGTGTGTGCTCTGCTGAGTGACGGTGCAGGAAGGCGCCCTCACTGGATGCCTGTGCCTTCATGTTAGACTTTCCAGCCTCCAAAATAGTAAGAAATGTTTTTTTTTTTCTTTATAAACTCTTCAGTCTGTGGTATTCTGTTATAGCCACAGAAAATGGAATAAGACAATCCCTCTTTTATATCTTTGCTAAATTCTTGACTTTCAGGTTTGGGATTATATATATGCGTGTATGTATGCATGTCTATACATTTCTATCTATATGTATATGTAATGTTTAAAATTTATTTTTTATTAACATTTTGGCCTGTTTGGAGGCCCAGAACTATAACATGCTACAGGTTATGGGTATGTTAAAAACCATGGAATACACGCTACATTTGCATATAGTTCCTATATTTGTACCAAAAAAACTTGATTACCTGTATTGCAAGAATTTCAGAGCAACTGCTTCTTCCACTCCTCAAATATACTGTGTACAATAAAAGCATAGTCAGTAGGCTCAAGATTACCATGCCCATTTCAGAACCAATAAGGTTGTGGTTTGACATCTAAATGGACTGATTACCTTAAAACAACAACAACAATGACAACGATGTCTATTTATTATATTTTTCTCAATTTTCTCTGGAATCTGACTCTTTTTAATATGCCCTTACTGAACAGGTACACACTAAATATGCTTTGTAGATTGATCTCCTGAGACAAGAACATGATGTTTCGGAGACGTGGCTGTCGTTATTGTAAAGCAGTTACGAGAAATCACACGAGCTTGTTGGGGAAAGCTGATATGTTTATCTGCACCAGCATTCATCAGGGACAGATACCAGATCCACATGTAATTATTTTCCACGAACATTGGCGAGACATTACCAAAATCAGAATTGAGTTGGTGTGAGTTAGTTTGGAGACTGATTTGAGTTAGTTTGATACAGATACACACAGAGAGACAGATTTTTTATTTTTAAATGATATTTTAAAATCACAGCTGGAGCCTATGGGCTCCAGTCCCAGAGCACCACATCCTTCTCCATGGCAGAACTGCTGTGTTTGTTCTATTAAGATTTGCTTTTAGGATTTCCAAATTTGTAATTTACAAGAGTCCATCTAGGAAGATGAACAGGTTTTATAATTCAGTTTATCCTGGTAAGCAAACATATACCATTATGTGTGGAACATATTGATATTGTCAACTTAGAGGTTCATAAATACAAAATAAAGGCTTTTATTTATGTTCTTTGATACGGGGCTTAAGATAAGAGAGAACAAAGAAAATGCACTATTTTGTCTGCTTCCCTCTGAATCCCCTGAGACTCCTTCTTCCATCAAATTAAACAATTTCACCTTTACTATAATGCTTGATAGGGCTTGAGTTTTTAAAGAATATAAGCCAAAGCTGTGCATTACACATCCGAGACTCAGGAGCCTGCAGAAGTGCAGTGTTTGGATTCTGACTGTGTGACAACCTCAAGCACGGGCCCACTCCTCAGACGCTCCCCCGACATGCAGTGACAGATGCTGTGCTTGTGCATTCAGTTGTCACCAGCAAAAATGGACAACCATTTTCTATTATTTGCATTTTTAAATACAAAGATAGGATAGTGGGAAGGAGAGAATTAGAGGCAGAAGAAGAAAGATGTCAAGTATGAAATTCATGGGAATATGAGAGCTAAGCGATCCGGTCAGGTGGCAGGGCTTCGTAAGCCTTTGCAGTTTAAATTGTGGGGAACATATTAAACATTGTGAGGTTCCTCCCACTTGCAGATTATCCATGGGACAGGTATTTCCATCAAAATTAGCACATACAGAACCCATGGGTGAAGGAAGTTTTACTGTTTTAAACATCACCACTTAACCAACTTCATGATGATATTGTTCCTGTCATCTGAATTAGCAGAAGTCTCTCCAAACACATTAAACTCCCACAGTTTAAAAGAAAATGCAGAAGGGGAACTTTCAGGATGTGGGAAGTAGCTATCTTATGCTTCTCCTTTTAGAAATTTTGGAGGAGTCTAGAGGAATTGTGTATCATGGTGGAAGCATCCGTGGTATCCTACCATTTCTTACTTCCTGGTTTTTGTTCCTCTTCTTGCTCTTTTCTATGCATTATCAATACTTCCCACTTTGCATCTGGCTGGCTCTTTTCTTTCCCAGCAAGGGCCTTCCAGGGCGTCTAGCTGATAGAGTCTCTGTGGAGTCCAGATGGAAAGCAGGGTCTGTAGGAAGCCATCTATTCACTGGTAAGTGCTAGGCCCTGCCCTGAGCTCTTGCAGTCACTTTCTTTCTTTTTCCTCACAAAAGTAGTTTTACATATTCCTTGTTCATAAAGGAGGAAACTAAGTCCTAGAGAGGCAAACATGTATTTGACTTTTAGGTAGGGGGAGCCAAAATTCAAGCCCAGGTGTTTAACTCCAGAGCGCTTGCTCTTAACCAAGTTAGCAGCCTTCAGTGTGTTCCCGTGCACCACGCCTGATCTCCCTGGAGTGGCTCTTGAGGGACTGTGAGAACCCCAGGAAAGCCCAGGGGGAATTAGCCAGGGCCAGAAGAAGACAGCCAGCTGGTCTGTGCGAACCCTGATTCTCAGGCTCCCTTGGATACTCCAGAGTGACCTGGAATCTCAGGTGCAGGTATCCTGCCATCTCCGGTGCGGGTATCCTGCAGTCAGGACGGAGTTCTTTGAGTGGACCTTAAAGAGCTTTACTTGGAAGGCATGATATAAACAAGGGTTTCCATATCTAGGATTAAACCTAGTTCAGCTTCTGCATAGTTGCTTTGGGACTCATTCCTCCCCATTTTGCTCATGATATATGTTTTTCTCTTGTTATCCATCGCTGCTGTGGGAGAAGCCACTGAGAAATTTCCTACTTGTCATTCGATGGCTCTGTTATTTCTAAACTCAAGAGGAAGAGAAGGAAAAAAAGGGAAATGAAGACATCCTTGGTTTAGAATTGAACTCTTCCCCTGAAACTGGAAACAAATGTGTCATTTATGTTGAAACATCAGCCTGCCTTAGCTCACAAAATACCATTTATCAAAATTCCTAGCTTGCACAGTTACTCTGCCAGACTCAATTACAGAGTGAATTCCACCCTAACTGGAAACAGAGGTTTTGCTTCATTTCCTCTCCAAAATCTCTGGGGATGCCTTTGATATAATTCCAGTGTGTTCAAGTTCAAGCCAGTTCAGTTCGATCAATGGGCAGTTTTTGGCACATCTCCGATGAATGTAGAAACACATGCTCACACGCACACACATGCACACATCACACACACACGCTCACAGGCACGTGCATACACCACACCACACATGCGCACACACACACGCTCACAGGCATGTGCATACACCACACCACACAGGCACACACACACATGCTCACAGGCACGTGCGTACACCACACCACACATGCGCACACACACATGCTCACAGGCACGTGCGTACACCACACCACACACGCACACACACACACACATGCACACAGTCCCAGGGTCCCTTCCAACACTTGGTAAGCATATCGTTAGCCAATTACATTCTAAATCTGCATCATTTGCAAGCCCTGTATGTTCACTTTTTGCACTTTTTTCTCACAAATTGTTTTCTTGGATTGTTGCCTTCTTCCTCGTTGCAGAAGTCACATTCAGATTCACAGGAACTGTTGAGAACAGAACAGTGTGTCTCAGAGAGACCCATCACAGACGCCTATTACAACATCACTATCATCACCATTGCTTCCTTAGACCAAAACACTGTTTGCCAGTTCTGATACACAACTGAATTGTGGTTTTAACTCCTCATGCTAAGAATACCTTGGGCAGTCTAATGTAAAGTATATCACTATTCAGAGGCATGTAGAAAAGTATATTTGCATAAGTATATAAAACATATCTACAATATTACTTTTATTCATTAGCTTTAAGATATTTATAAGACTTTCCGCTTTTTGTTCAACAAGATGTAGTGAGCAAAACTGTATGAAATTATAATTTTGGTAGGTAAAAATGACTGAATATCATGAATTTTTTGTGTTTTCCTTAGAGATAAGTTAACATGGGTGGAAATTTCAGATATAAGAAGACTCTGACTTTGGACCTTTTTGTAAGAATTGTAACAACTAGCTCAAAGTAAAGCAGAAAACCTTAAAATATATTGTTAATAAATTAAGATAAGGTAAACAAATTCCTAACATATGAATGAAAAATAGCAATGTAGTCATATAAGGCGAATATATTCCTGAATAAGAAAAACAGTTTTGCAAATTTTGTCTAGTATTGCCACCGGAGATCCAGGATGACAGATTAAATGGGAACCACAGAAAAAACAGATTATGTAACTATCATTTAATGAGAGGAGAAAAAAGGTAGTTGTGTCTTTCTTATGAGAAAATGAGGCATTTTTATTCTAAATGAAGCTTCCATGACCAAGTCTCATGTGAGTTTTTCTTGTAACTGAGAAGTTATATAGCAAATGTTTAACCCCAGTTCTCAAATAGCCAGTTGCTCATAAGGTCAGCTCATCTTAGGAAGCCCCCCAGAACAACCCAGGTGGTATTCTGAGATGGGTGAGTTGGCTAATGGGAACTCTTAGGAATCCTGTAGGATGGAGGAACTCCAGCCTGAGCCATCCAGGACTGTAGTGAAGAAAGGGAGATTTGCCTTAGTCCAAACTTCATTTCTGTGAAAGAAAGTAGAATTGTTGGCTGGGTATGGTGGCTCAGGTCTGTAATCCCAGTACTTTGGGAGGCTGACGTAGGTGGATTAGTTGAGGCCAGGAGTTGGAGAGCAGCCTGAGCAACATGGCGAAGCCCTGTCTCTACTAAAAATACAAAAATTAGCTGGGTGTGGTGACGTGTACCTGTAGTCCCAGCTACTTGGGAAGCTCAGGCATGAGAATTTCCTGAAGTCGGGAGGTGGAGGTTGCTGTGAGCTAAGATTGTGCCATTTGGGAGGCTGAGGCACGATAATCACTTGAAGCTGGGAGGCAGATGTTGTAGTGAGCCGAGACCGTGCCACTGCACTCCAGCCTGGGCAACAGAGCAAGATTCTGCCTCAAAAAAAAAAAAAAAAAAAAAAAACCCAAAAATCAAACAAACAAAAAAACTGAAAGTAGAATTTTCATGTAGTAGGACAGATGTTTGGGACGGTAATTCTGGGCATTTGCATCGTATGTCCTTGGGTTCAGGTGGATATTAGCAGTTGAGAATACAGACTATGACCTCCAGGCCACTTGGGTTTGAGATCCTTCTTAGTTCTGTGACCTTGGGTGAGTTGCTAAACCTGAGTCAGTTTCCTCTTGTGTAAAGCTGGGGTAACAACAATCTTTTCTTCATCAAGTTGATGTGAGGAGTTAAATTAGAAAATTTATATAAAGCTTTTTGCGCTGTACCTGTCACACGTTGAGTACTCCAACATTTCCTGGGGAAATTCTACATGCCACTGAATCACTTTCCATCCTGAGCCTTTTAACCCTATATCTCAGGTCTTTGGCAATAAGGAAATACTTCATTTCCGGCATGGGAGAGAAAATCATGGCTGCAGCTTTATGACAGGAAATAGTATCCAAACAATAACATTTTCCCCCTGGACTCAAATTTCCTCTCTGAGAACTCCGTAGCTGCCTTTGCTGAATCTTGGCTGGTTATTACAACAGTGGCTTCCAAAGGCTGCATTCATACAAACATCCCATGCATTTCAGGACTTGTATATACACATACTTTGAATGTCTCAATTACCTTGCCCAAATGATTTGAGTAGCCTCTAACTCTCCACTTTGTTATTTTTCCTATGAGGAGGAATCCTAATGGGGTAAAAGAGATGCCCAAACTCATTGGTCCCACCTATAGTATCATAAATCTCAGGATGGAAGGGGACATTCATTACCATTATTCTAATCTGTTCAATTTGCAGGTGATGAAACGGACTGAGAAGGGAGAGGGCAAGTGTATGTGGATGTCCCTCTTAACTTTGCAGAGTCTGAATACCAGAGTCTAAATCTTAGGAGTGAGACATGGGAATGTGCTCTTCTAAACAACTGGTCCCTGTAACTCTTATCCCAGTATCCTGTGGGCAGCAGAGCTATTTACCTATCCATGTGTGGACAGTCATTAGGCAGAAAAGAGTTCCTAATTTGTGCAACTGATAAGAAAGTAAAACCCCAGGACTTTGCAAAATCTCCCTATGCGGGCACTGCTGTCATGTTGTTTACTTCCTTTTGGCATCTGTCTGGCCAGCTTGAGGGCCCGTCCTGGTCTCACCATTCAGTTATTCCCCTGTGTGCGTTTTCATTCCCACCTGCGTGGCCTCCCATCATCCAAAATACCATTTGAATGTTGCATAATGTTGTATTTTTTTTGGCCAGGGTTATAAGCAATTTCTCTCTGATCTGCTGTCACACAACAGGGTATATCCAGACTGGTCCCTGAGCCTGGGTAATTTGGGTTTACTCCCGGTGAGTGAATGACTTCTTGGTGCTTAGGTCTGACAGGCACCATGAGAGGAGACACACAACCTGTGCAAAGAGCAGATGTTCAAAGATGCTTGTTTTAACTTGTATTTTAAGTTCAGGGGTTCCTGTGGAGGTTTGTTGCCTGGGAAAACTCGTGTCACGGGGGTTTGCTGTACAGATTATTTCATCATCCAGGTACTAAGCCTAGCACCCAATAGTTATTTTTTTCTGCTCCTGTCCCTCCTCCCAACCTCCATCCTAGAACCCAGTGTCTGTTGTTCCCCAATTTGTGCCCTAAATGAGTTCTTATTATTTAGCTCCCACTCATAAGCATGTGGTATTTGGTTTTCTGTTCCTGCATTAGTTTGCTAAAGATAGTGGCCTCCAACTCCATCCATGTTCCTGCAAAAGACATGACATCGTTCTTTTCTATGGCTGCATAGTTTTCCATGGTGTGTATGTACCACATTTTCTCTATCCAATGAACTAAAAGTAGAACTGTCATTGGACCGAGCAATCCCATTACTAGGTATATACCTAGAGGAACATAGATTATTCTGCCATAAAGACATATGTATTCGAATGTTTATTGCAGCCCTATTCATAACAGCAAAGACATGGAATCAACCTTAATGTCCATCAGTGACAGACTGGATAAGCAAAGATGCTTTTAACCTTCTCCTCTCATAGTACTACTTTAAGGAAGTAGTATTCATTTCATATTTCTTTTTGTAGACTTCCTCTAGGATGGTGAAAAATGAAAGTCCTTAGTATTACTTTGGTCTCTGAATTAGTTGTGACGTGCCCATCTATAGCTCCTGCTTACAATGTGATTGTCATTTTTCTTCTTCATTTACTTTTATATTATTAACTGTATCAGCGATATTTTTATAGTTTCTAACATACGGCTGGGATAAAATTGCCAAGATTAGGGAAGCAAGCTGATTTTTATCCGTATATTTGTTAAGTAGTTTTTTCGTTATTGTTGTTGCAATTTCTCAGTAAATGTTTATTGAATAAAAGAATGACTCCCATAGCCACATGATTGTTGTGATTAGAGACAGACTTATTTCACACTCTGCATGTTTATTGCAAATATCTGTTTGCTGAGGAGTTTTTCTTTAAAGCCTATTTAAAAATTTTGGAAAAATTTTAGATTTACAAAAACATTGAAGGCGAGTACAGAGAGGTCTTCTAACATTAACATCTTATGTAACCATGGTACATTTATTAAAATCCAGACACTAGCATTGCTATGTTATTTTTAACTCACCTACAGACTTTATTCAGATTTGACTAGGTTAGCAGTGAATGCGCTTCCTTCAGGAAACCACATTGCATTTAGGACCTTTCTTCATAAAATTAAAAAGAGCAGAAATTTCTCCTTTAAAAAAATGACGAACTTTGTAAAGACTTGACAGAATTAGTCTGTAAATAGCAAGAGAGTTGGTCAGGCATTGTTCTTCATGTCTGTAATGCTGGCATTTTGGGAGGCCAAGGAGGGCAGATCACTTGAGGCCAGGAGTTTGAGACCAGCTTGGCCAACATGGTGAAACCCTGTCTCTATTAAAAATACAAAAATTAGCTGGGTGTGGTGGCGGGCACCTGTGTTCTCAGCTACATGGGAGGCTGAGGCACAAGAGTCGCTTGAGCCTGGGTGGCTGAGATTGCAGCGAGCCGAGATAGTGCCGCTGCACTCCAGCCTGGGTAACAGAGTGAGACTCTATCTCAAAAAAATAAAAATAAAAAATAAAAAAAGGAAAAAACAAGTCTGTACGTATTTCAGGCTTTGTGGTCCATATAATCTCTGTTGCAACTACTTAGCTCTGCCTTTGTAGTACAAAAACAGACACAGACATAAGTAAACAAATGGGCGTGGCCATATTCTAATAAAATTTTATTTACAAAAACATGTGGGGGGCCATATTGAAGCAATAGTTTGGCAGTCTCTGACTTCATTGAGCTGTGGTTTAGCGTCAAGCCTGATGTACTAGTCAGTCACATATACCTTCTCTTATTGCTACCAAAGCGTTTAGGGTCTTTTTTGTATTGTCCTGGACTGAGGGTGTTTTGTGCTGAAGGATCTAAATAGGCCTCCTGTCCTGTGGTCTAGACTGGAGGGGGCTGAATTCCTTACACTGAAGATTTCTCCTTCTCCCTCTGTTTATATCCAGAAATCCTCATCCACAATGCTAATAGAATAATCATTATAGACATTTAAGTTGCTCATTTACTATTATCTTCATGTGATAAGGAAAGGTGTGAGTTAACACCTGCTTTGGGGGGCAGTTTTGAACAGTCAGTTAAATCTAGCTAATCAATTCCATTTAACTAAAATGTATTTCTGTAAGATTCATTCACTTTTCATGTAGTTACATTTGGAGATTACTTTTTTGAAGAGTGCTATTCTTTCTGAGTTAAGCTTTTTTTTTTTTATATGGATTTTATTTTTAGAGCAGTTTTTTAGGTTTACAGAAAAATTGAACGGAAGATACAGAGGGTTTCTGTACACCCCCTTCCCCTCTACATGCACAGAGTCCCCCACTGTAATAGTGAACCTTATGTTTCAAGTTGACTGGGCCAGAGTGTGCCCAGATATTTGGTCGAGCATTATTCTGGGTGTTTTGGGAAGAGAGTTTCTGGATGAGATTGACATTTGAATCAGTGGACTGAGTAAAGCAGAGGGCCCTCCCCAGTGTGGGTGGGCCTGGTAAAATCAGTTGAAAGCTTGAACAGAACAGAAAGGCTGACTTCCCCCAAGTAAGAGGGAACTGCACCACTCACTTTCCTTGATGAATTAACCCCCTTCTTATAATGAAACATCCTCATTTCTCTTTGCCCATTTTTAAAACTTGGACTGTTCCATCAGTGATAGACTGGATAAAGAACATGTGGTACATATACATCACAGAATATTATGCAGCCATAAACAGGAATGAGATAATGTCTTTTGCAGGGACATGGATGTAGCTAGAGGCCATTATCCTTAGCAAACTATTTAATAACACAGGAACAGAAAACCAAATACTGTGTGTTCTCACTTGTCAGTGGGACCTGAATGATGAGAACAAATGGACATACTGTGGAGAACAACACACATTGGTGCCTGTCAGAGGGTTGGGGTTGGGAGGAGGGAGAGGATCAGGAAGAATCGTTAACGGATGCCGGGCTGAATTCCCGGGTGATGGGATAATCTGTGCAGCCAACCACCACAGCACACATTTACCTATGTAACAAACCTGTACATCCTGCACATGTACCCTTGAACTTAAAATATAAGTTGGAAATAAAAAAGAAGTCACAAAAAAATAAAAATTTGGCTGTTCATTTTCTTACTGGCAAGTTTTAAGAGTTCTTTATATATTTTGGATAACACTCCTTTATCAGGTAAGTTATTTGCAAATAGTTTTTCCGTGTTTTTGGCTTACCTTTTCTCATTGTCTTGGCAGTATCTGGCCACAGACTGAAGTTTTTAATTTTAATAAAGTCCAGCTTATTTCTTTCATGGATTGTATCTTTGGTGTTGTATCTAAAAATAATTGCCAAAACCTAAGGTCATTTGGATTTTCTCTGATGTTTTTCTTCAAGGAGTCTTATAGTTTTGCGTTTTACATTTAGATCTATGATCCATTATGAGTTAATTTTTGTAAAACTTGTAAGGTATGTGTTAATATTCTTTCTTTTTTCTCTTTCTCTTTCTTTCTTTCCTTCCTTTCTTCTTTCTTTCCTCTTTTCTTTTCTTTCTGTTTTTTTTTTTTTTTTTTTTTTTTTTTTTTTTTTTTTTTTTTGCATGTGGATGTCCAGTTTTTTCAACACCCTTTGTTGGAAAGTCTATCTTCACTCCATTATATTACCTTTGTCACATTGTCAAAGATCAGTTGACTGTATTTACATGGGTCAGTTTCAGGGCTATCTGTTCTGCTTTATTCTGATCTATTTTTCTATTACTTTGCCAGCACCACAGCATCTTGATCACAGTAGCTTCACAGGAACTCGTGAGGTTTGGGTATTTTTAGTTCTGCAATTTTGTTCTTCAATATCATGCTATTTGGAGTTTATTGATCATTTAAAAAATTTTATAACATTTGGAGATATGGCTTTTCCACTCTATTTTTTACGTGACAAATTGTGATATTATATACACAAATTTCTTGAAAATCTTTGCATGTAAGCCTTCTCTGAATCTCTTTAAATTGTGTCTCACTGACTTAGAATCTCTTGATTTTGCTTTATTTTTCCTACTGGGGTGACGATGTGCACAATGCTGTTTTTAAACAAATTTTTATAAGTTTTTAATGCCACAGTTAGATCATCTGTAAGAACCACAGTTTTTGGTTTAAATAGTTCTTGATATAGCTGGGGAAGATGAATTTCCCAGAGTTACAAGGTGTGGTTTTTGGCATGTTCAGTAAAAAACAAAACAATAGTCAAAAGGAATTTCTAAGACCATTCTCCTACCTATGAGTAATCCAGTTTTATTTCCTGCTTGGCCTGTCTGAAAGGAATTGATCCTCCTGGGAATACCCCCCGACACCCCCCCCCCCCCGCAAGTTTTGCTACACCCTAAGGGGATTGTGCGGTTTGTGAGGAGGAGGAGCTGAAAGGAGGAGATGAGCTTGGGCGTTATGGAAGAAGAACTCCATGGGTTTGCGATGGAGGCTCATTTTGCCCTTTTCCTGCCTTCCCTGTGAAGGTTGTGGGGCCCAGGAATGTGACTGGGGAAATCAACTAGGCTAGAAAATGTCATTACTAATGGTTAAACACATGCTTTTCTAGATTACAGTTTTATAGAGTACCGCAACTATTGTTATAAGAAAGAAATCGTTAAATTGTCCATTTTGAGTTTGAGATTTACTTTTAAACCAGTGTTTCTCATCTTTTTTTTTTTTTTTTTTTTTTTAACCCTTTGGGAATCTCCTGACAATTATGATTGAGTCCCTAGAAAAATGCAGTTACACACAATTTTGCTTACAATTTTGAGGGATTCAAGCAATCTCCGTACCCCCAAATGAGAATCCATACTTTAAAATCCTACTCAATAACTTACATTTTGAAAGGCATGTCTTATATACTGTATAATTGCTGCTAAGTCTTATTTCACAGATGTGTACTGTGTTAACCATGACAGTTTGGTTTCAACGCTATATAAATCCAGAGTCAGCAAAGTATGGCCTACGGCCTAATGTGACCCAGTACCTGATTTTATAAATAAGGTTTCCTTGGCCACACCATTTGCCTATGCATTGCCCATGGCTGCTTTCTTGCCACAAAAGGAAAGTTGAATAGTTGCAAGGGAGACTGCATGGCCTGCAAAACTGAAAACATTTACTTTCTTGATGTTTTTAGAAAAAGCTGGCTGACCCCATCTATAAAAATGAAATTTGAGAAAATGGATGTTATGGCTTTATATTTTATGAATTCCAATAATTAACTATATTTAAGAGATTCTCCAAATCACATGACCCTGACATTTCTGCAGGAGCATGCTCAATGCTGCTTTTCCTGTTTTTTCCGAATTTGATTGAAGTCTCCAAGCTGAAGGTGATGTGCGCGCCCTCCCCATATTATGCAGAGAAATACAAAACTCAGGCATGCAGCACTTGCAAAACGATAAGTAAATTGTTCTTATGGTCCCCACCTCAAAGAGCTTGTCTAAGAAAATGCTCAACATTTATTTTACGAGATAGCAACTTATTTATGTGATTTTGTAAAGTGAACCTTGCTGGGCACTTCTCTGCTCCCACGTGTGAGTGAGATCTTAGGGCCTGTGAGAATCCCAGGGAGAGATCTGAGGGTTTGCGAGAAGCGCAGAATCACTATGGTTGCTAGCTGGTCGCTTACTGAGCTCAATGGCCTGCAGGCCAGCTCAGTGCTCCTGCTGAAGTGAGGCCTGAGAATGGTTTTGGCAGATGTGGAACTGTGTCTTCTAGTGCAGTGATCCTAGGGACCAGTGCCTGTCCCCGTCCTGAAGGTAGAAGGATGCCTGTAGCATGGAGAAGAGAGAGAAGTCAACAGGTGGCCAAGCTGTTTGAAAGGACCATGAATTTAGAAAGGACCATGGACCATGAGTTTTTCTGTGGGTAGTGAAGGCCAGGGAAGGGAATAGAGTCCATCCACCTCAGAAAGACCTGACTCAGGAGGGAGGGTTTCTGGAGAAAAAGGACTCCAGCAAAGAGGACCTGAAGGGAGACCACAGGGCAGGAGCTGAGGGCTGGGAAAGGCAAGAGAGCTGGAAGTCCCTTGACCCTGCCAGAGGATCGTGGAGAAGGGGAGCTCCTGGGTGAGGAATCAAAAGGACCCTCAACTGCACCCAATGCAGAAGCCAGTCTTGAATGGCTGCCGTGACTCAGGGCCTCGGCCAGTGAGAGAGAGAGGCTCAGCATCAGCTAAGTGGAAAGTACGTTTCCATGTTCCCTTTCATTCCTTCTCACACGGCCTCCCTCTCCCCAGCCTCCAGGGGAAGCTCTGGGGTATGAAGAGTAGGAAGCCTCACAGGGGTTTAGGAAGGAGGTTGAACTGCAGCATGAAGGACCTTTCGCTCCTCACCCCTTGAGGTCAAGCCAGAGTGAATGGAGGGAAAATGCACTGAGACAGATACAAAATGGAAGAACAAACTGGGGTGAACTTTCTAATCCTGGAAAGTGTGTGGGAAGCTAAAAGATCCAGCCAGGGAAGGGCCCCTGGTTGGATCAAGTGCATGTGAAGATGAGGATGGGATGGAAGCAGAGCTGTTTCTGAGTGTGTCCTTCCAGTCAGTGGATTAGATCAGCGGAATCTCCCCCCTATTTTTTTCTTTCTTCCAAGTTCTACATTCAATAACTTAACAAGAATTATCTCTGCCACCCCTTTCATCCCTTCCCCCCCTTTCCTTAATTATATTATTATTATTATTATTTTTCCTGTCACTCAGGCTGGAGTGCAGTAGTACCATCACAGCTCACTGCAGCCTCAACTTCCCAGGCTCAGATGATCCTCCTGCCTCAGCCTCGCTGAGAGCTGGGACTACAGGTGCATGCCACCATATCCAGCTAACTTTTTGTATTTGTAGTAGAGATGGGGCTTTGCCATGTTGCCAAGTCTGGTGTCGAACTCTTGGGATCAAACAATCCTCCAACCTCAGCCTGCCAGAGTTGGGATTACAGGCATGAGACACTGCGCCTGGTCTCCTTACTATTTTGCAAAGATTTCTTGTAAGCATTGCTGAATATCCAATTACAGATTCTTTCCACTAGATATTTGCTTGCAATTATCCAATACTCCAGTACTTTTGTCTTTGCCTCTGGTCTCAGAATGTCCCCAGCCTCAGTACATTCTCCCCAGTGATGCTGGAGTGACATTCTGAACTGCAAATATGACTACTTTAGGCCTCTCCCTCCTGTTTAATTAATAGGGAGCCCACTCTTCTAACTGTGGAAAACAAGGCCCTCTCAGGCCCCCACGTCCTTGCCAGTCTCTTTTCTATGTCACTGTGGACCTGGACCTGTGTCTCAAATGATAACAACTGTCCTGCCTGTCTGGTTTCTCTCTATATATTCCTCGCTCTTTAAGCTTGACACATGATGTTTAACAAATAGTTGCTGAGTAAACAAATGGGTAAAATACAACAAGTCACCGTCATCTCATATTACCGGGGTATAACGTATGCCCAGCTTCCTCTCGTAACTGCTCTGAGAATCCAGTGGGAGTATGTGTCTTAGCCCCTAGCCATCACTCTTAGCAAATGTTTCTCAAGGATCTAGAACCAGAACTACCCTTTGACCCAGCAATCCCATTACTGGGTGTATACCCAAAGGCTTACAAATCATTCTTCTATAAAGAGACATGCACACATATGTTTATTGCTGCACTATTCACAATACCAAAGACTTGGAATCAACCCAAATGCCCATCAGTGATAGATTGGATAAAGAACATGTGGCACATATACACCATGGAATACTATGCAGCCATAAAAAAGGATGAGTTCATGTCCTTTGCAGGGACGTGGATGAAGCTGGAAACCATCATTCTCAGCAAACTAACACAGGAACAGAAAACCAAACACCACATGTTCTCACTCATAAGTGGCAGCTGAACAATGAGAACACTTGGACACAGGGAGGGGAACATCACACACTGGAGCCTGTCAGGGGGTGGGGGGCTAGGGGAGGGAGAGCATTAGGAGAAATACCTAATGTGGATGATGGGTTGATGGGTGCAGCAAACCACCAAGGCACGTGTATACCTATGTAACAAAACTGCATGTTCTGTACATGTATCCCAGAACTTAAAGTATAATAATAATAATTTAAAAAGTAGAAACTGTCAGAACTCACCTCACCGGGGAAAGCATCGGGAGCTTGTGAGAGTTTCTTTCATTCATTTACTCAGCAAGTGTTTATTGAACAGCTCCCACATGTGCAACTCTGTGGTTGGTGCTGGAAATGGAAAGCAGGTTCCAACATTGCTGAAGGTCATTGCAGTCAGTGGGAGGGTCTGTGAGCTGTCATTCCAGCTCCCTGTCTTCTTTCTCTTGACCAAACATCAGGATGGGGGCTGCCCTACTGGCTGGGTTTGCTTTCATCAGTGAATGAGGAAGGCCCAGTGCTACAGGTGTCTTGTGGGTGGGGACCTGGTCATCCTTGTTTGAATCAACTCACAAGAGTTTCAATGCATCTGGAATGAGCAGAACCAATATGAGAAGTGAATCTGCCATCTTGGCCAGTTTATGTCTCATAGTGAGAGAAGATTCCAAACACACAAACTGCAGATGGTGAGAACCTGTAATGACAGGCCAGCCTCATGCGGTTGGGCTGTAGCATCCCAGAAGGGTCCCTAGGTTTCTTAAAGGAACACACATGTGGGCGATTACCATCCTGCACAATAGCCTATGGGTCTTTCACCATGGGGAGCAGCACCAACTGCCAGGAGATAGGGCAGAGCCACGGAATCTACTACTATCCACAGACGTTTGCTGGGAAGAGTGGTCTCAGGAAGGGAAACCATGATAAGCCCCTTCACCCAAGCTTGATTTGTCAGAGCCACAAGAGTTGCAGCTGGAAGTTTTTGTTCCGATCGTTTGCAGGGTTAAGCCAGTGCTCAGCACAGGTTAAGATGGCACAGCTCTCACCTCTCATGTGAGGACAAGCTGTAAGAATCACACCTGTGACCTGTAAGAGACAGACAGTTTTTGATTAATGATCACATGAGCTGCACATACCTGCTACTGGACATATGCTTATCATTTTGGCCATCTGCTGGCCTGGCATCTGGCCCACCCTCAAACTTCAGTGACAAACACAGAGGGCAGAGGCATCAACCGAGGACAGATACAAGTGTGCATCAGTAGGGAATACACTCTGTTCCTGGCCGGGCTGATTGCTTCATGGAAACAAACTAAATGGGGTCTGCTTCCTTCTGCAAATAGGCCAGGAAGCCTCCCTTGTTGAGGGGTGGTGAGATACTGTGAGTCTTTGCATTAAAAAATTAATATGTATTTTATTTATTAATTTCGAACACCTATGATATTTAAATATTCTTTATCATGGTGTTACATAGTGAATTTTCTTTTCTGATTTATAATGTAAAGTGACTAATATGGTACTTGTCACTCAACAACATAGGCTCAACAGCATACTTGCCTGTTCCTCACCTTCTTACCTCTCTTGTTCAATCCCCAACCAAAGTCAGAGACAGGGAAGACATGCTCAGCCAGCAATACATTTCGAAACTCTTCCATCCTCCAAGGGAAGATGCTGACATTTCTATCCACAGGAAAGTACACACACATCTCACCAAATTTTAAGATCAAGATGATTGCATGTTAATAACTATTCAGTTGGAAATAGAAGACGGAATTTCAAAAGGTGTAGTTGATCTCCATGCACCTTTCCTAAACACGGAATAGAAAAATCATTGATTATGTAAATCATACATTCTCAAAAGGTGTGATATTATCCCCAGGAGGCAAAAGTTGATGCTTGGCTGGCAAGAAAGCCCTTAGATTGTGCAGTAGTTTGTGGGCCTTCAAGTGACCACAGCACACACACAGATATACATCTATGATATTAAAATTTCATGAGGAGGGTTAAGAAAAAATGTCTTAAAAGGCTCCTTAAGGAGGTAATAACGAAAGCAGCTGAGGGACACTGATGCAGAGGGAGAGCGTGCTGGTGACACTAAGCTACATGCATACTGCTGAAATGGAGCCCATATGCAAATGTTGCAGCCTGCACCTCTCTGTCTTCCAGGAATGGGTTAAGCAGGACACAAAGACATTTGGTCAATTACCTAACCATTGATTGATCCCAAGACTGATCAAAGGAGAGCTTCACCTGCTGGGCCACGCACTGGGATAATACAGTGAACATCACAAACAAATGTCTGCCTCCAAGGAGATTATACTCCAGCTGGAAAAAGGAGAGGAAATAACAAGTAAAATGTCAATTAAAAAAATAGAATGTCCTATCCTAGGTAGGTGAGCAGGAAATCTTCTTTGGAATAGTGACACTTAAGTTGAAATTCAAACAATGAGAAGGAACCAGCCACAAGATGTGGATGAGGAGAACATCCCGAGCCCAGGGCCAGTGGGATGTCCTGAGGAGCAAAGAACCACAGAAGGAGCTGAGCAGAGCCCAATGTGGCTGAAGATGGCAGAGAAGGCACAAATACGACCTCTGAAGCTGGATAGTTGTGCTGGGTAGAATAGTGTCCTTGCAGAAATTCATCCATCCTGAACATGTGAATGAGATCTTGTTCAGAAATAGGGTCTCTGCTGATGCCATGAAGTTAAAAGAGGTGGACTAGAGTGGGCCCTAATCCAATGTGTGATGTTTTTATGAGAAGAGGGAAACTGGGCACAAGAGGAAGAAGAGGAAGGCAGACATCGTAGCAGTGCACCTGCAAGTCAAGGGATGCCACATCTGCTGGCAACCATGGAGGCTGCAAGAGGCAAGTAAGAGTCCTCCCTTGAGCCTGCAGTGGGAGCATGGCCCTGAAAACACATTGGTTTTGGACTTCCAGCTTTTAGAACTGTGGGAGGATATGTTTCTATTCTTTAAGCCACCAAGCTTGTGGTTGTATGTGTCAGCCCCAGGAAAAGATGCAGGAACTAAAGAGCAGGAGCTCAGTCAGGGCTGACCCTATAGGCTATGGGAAAAGTTTGGATTTTGTTCTAAAAGCAAAGAGAAATCAGGTAAGGATTTTCAAATAATGTAGTCCTATGATCTGATTTTCATTTTAAGAAGGCCATTTGCTGCTGAGTGGCAAAATATTATAAACAGGGTAAAAAAGCAATGAGGAGGCTGGCAGGCCTCTGCCCAGACAAGGCAGTGATGCTGCTCTATGGTGGGTGGGGTGGTGGGGATGGTGGGGGTTGACTGCAGCTGTGAGACCGAGCTTGTAGGTGGGGTAGATATACCTGTCATGGGGATGATGGACTGTCAGGGGCAGCAGTGAACCAGGGCAGCTGGCAATTCTGGGGAGAGCTGGTGGAGTCACAGACAAGGGTGGTCATGGTGGGACATGGACAGATGACTGGGGATGGGCTGGGTTTTAGGGTGATGGTGAAGGAGGCAAGAAGGATGATTCCTGTGCTCCTGGCTCTAGGTACTGAGTGTGAACCAAGCTGGTAGAGAGACGGGGGTGAAACCAGACTGGAGGAAGAACGTCAAGTGTTCTGCGTTAGCCTTGTTGATTTTCAGATGCCTATAAATGTCAACGTAGAGTGTGTTCCCTTTTCTGTCCCACTCACCTCTCAATTTCCAGTTGCACTAATTCCCCCTCCCCCCTCCCCACCTTTTTTTTTTTTTTTAGTGTACTGGAGAAAGTAACTTTCCTCTTTGCCCTAACGTGTTTATTTTGCAAGTTGTATTTGGTGTTCAAGGCTGGGAAGCATCTTACTCTTATTCTCAACCTGGGGAAAGACAAACACGTAATGCTCCCCCAAAACATTAGCCCAGGCCCGGTCAGGTGTGGTGGCTCACGCCTGTAATCCCAGCACTTTGGGAGGCTGAGGTGGGTGGATCACTTGGGGTCAGCCTGACCAACATGGCGAAACCTCGTCTCTACTAAAAATACAAAAAAAAAAAAAAAAACAAATTAGCCAAGCATGGTGGTGAGTGCCTGTAATCCCAACTACTCAGGAGGCTGAGGCAGGAGAATCGCTTGAACCCAGGATGCAAAGATTGGAGTGAGCTGAGATCGCACCACTGCATGCCAGCCTGGGCGACAGAGTGAGATACCATCTCCAAAAACAAAACAAAACAAAACAAAACAAAACAAAACAAAACAAAACAAAACAAAACAGACATTAGCCCAGGCCCAGCTAGCTGTAAGGCAGGCCCTCCTCAAGCAAGGCGGGCCTTCAGTGGTGGCAGGAAACTGTGGTGACTTTAGTCTTGAAAATCTTAACTTCAGCTTATGGCCTGACTTAGCATAAAAGATCTGTCTGCCTTTTCATGCTTGTGCGCCTTTGTGTATGTGCCGCCTCACACCTGGCTGCTTTCCTTTGCAAGCCAGGATTTCAGCAGACGATGTGGTTGCCAGAAACACTCTACCAGAACCCTCACAATATTTGCAAATGTGTCTCAACTCTCTTGTCACAATCAAGATTCTTTCATGTGGAGGCAATAAGGAAAATTTATAATTTCTAATAAATTGATTTTCCCCAGAAACATAATAATCACATAAAATTAAGTCAAACAAACAATGCCACATTTATAATTATTTTTAATGTCTTTGATGAGTCTTCCTTTTTTCAAAAACAGGAGCATTTAAGTGCTAAAACATTCTTTAAGTTGCCAGACACCAATTCACATTTTGTGTATCATGATGCAGGGGTTTCACCAGGGCAATTGTATGAGTCTGTTCTCACACTGCTAATAAAGACATATCCATGGCTGGGTAATTTATAAAGGAAAGAGGTTTAATTGACTCACAATTCAGTATGGCTGGGGAGGCCTTAAGAAACTTACAATCATGGTGGAAGAGGAAGCAAATACGTCCTTCTTCACATGGTGGTAGGAAGGAGAAGTGCTGAGCAAAGAGAGGGAAAACCCTTTACAGAACCATCATATTTCATGAAAACTCACTATCACGAGAACAGCATGGGGGTAAACCACCCCCATGATTCAATTACCTCCCACTGGGTCCCCACCACAACACTTGGGGATTATGGGAGTTATGATTCAAGATGAGATTTGGGTGGGGACACAGCCAACTCATATCAGCAATTGTCCTCTTTAGGCAGTCATTTTCCATGTAGAGAGAAATTTCTAAAAGTATCAGAAAAGTAGAGGTCTTCTCATTTTCTGACCTAGAAGAGCTGATTCAGATTCATTTATGTTGAATTTGACTGGGTCAGTGAACATTTGTGCAAATAGAGTGCTCTGAAGTGTTAGACCTGATGGCAATTGCATAAGCAAAACAACTGCATCAAAACAAACCAAAATATTTTTGGTGTCTGTGAAAACCTGTTGCACGGTTTGAATTCATTGTACAGACCATATAATCAGTTGTAAAAAAGCTTGATATAAAAGATAATGAGTGGTGTGGGGCAGGGCAGATGCAGAAAAGGGACTAATATCACTAATGAAAAACTGCTTGTTTCTGCATCACCTAACTTGGTCTTCATTTCTCCCAAAGAGTAGCTCATTTGGACAAATTATGTTCCCAACTTCCAAACTCTAAGAGTTTGCTAATTCAGTGAAACCAAGAAAAATGGAAAGATTGGTGGAGAAAGGAAATTCAAATCAATTCAACAATATAAAGAGATTGAAAAAAAAATAGGTGGTGGGCCGTGTGAAAAGTAATGAAACATAAGAATAACATACAACTCTAGCCATCTCTCTTCAACCTTGGTCAGCCTGAGCCTCCTTTTCGAATGTGACACGAGTGTTGGAAAAACGAAAACGAAATATGGCAAATTGGTACCCTGTGTTTCTTCTGCTTCTGAACAGCACAGACTTTTTGCTTATGATGGAAATCAGTGCATGACAAGAAATCAATCTGTCAATATGTTCTTGTTTTTCTCTACCAGCAAGGAGCTCAGCTCATTTTCAAAAGCCAAAAGGAACATGGACTGCCTTTTATAATTAAGTCCCTCCAGGAAGCTTAGACTTTGGAAGTCACACTTTCTTGGGGGACGATCATAGCTACTTAGCTTGTCTGACCTTGTAATGTTGGTGAAAGCACAACCACTTTGATGAGATGTGCTTCCTCCGGTGCTGCTGAAGCTGGTCCTGTTGCCCACTGTGGAGAGTGAGTCAGGCAGAGGAATCAATAGGACCCCATGCTGTCTAGAGGAACACACGCTTCTGCACAATAAGAGGGATTTCAGGGAAGACAGGTCACCAGAGATCTGGGTCACCTTCTTAAACTCCCTTCCGAGGAGCTGTGTGATTGACACCTGGCTTACCTAGACAAATATACTAGGTGACAATTATCAAGTCCCCTGAGAGTTTAGGGAGTAGAGCAAAATGAGGCTACTCTAATGCCAACTCAATGGTTTGTTTTTTAAAAAAACGTAGCCTTAATCTGTCTTCTGTCTACAATTCCCTTTGTCCCTGAGCGCCATTCTACCCCAGACTTCTCATCTTGAAGAAAGGAAAAAAGAATTTTATATCAAGCTGTAGGGTATTCTTGCCAGACCCAGTAGACTTAGTGTTCAAAGCTCTTGGACTTGTGTAAAAAAAAACATGAAAAGCAAAACCATAAAACCCCAAGCAATTTGAAATACACAATAAATGAGTGACAATATTTATCTTTTGGAAAAGACCTTTAAATAAAGGCTCCGAGGAAAAACAAAGAAAAATAATCATTTGGTATATTTTCCCAACATATTGACTTTTTAATTGTCAGTGCATGCATTTTAACTTTGGCCAAGAAATCTGCATCTGTGCTTATTACTAAGGATTGAGCATCCCCAGGAAAGTCTGTTACTATGGCAAACACTTTTATCAGAAGAGGAATGGAAATGAGAGTAACGCTGACAAAATGTACGAGTAAACCATGAACACTGAAAAAAACTTCATCATCCTTGGGCCTTAGGATCTTAAAGGAGATAGTAACAATTAAATTAGAGCCACAAATATTTAGCGGTTATCTATTATGTAAACAACCCATTTTAAGAGCTGTAGGAGATACAAAGGCAAAAATAAGATCTGGTCTCAAAGAGCTGCGATTCTAATTGGGGAATGCAGACATAATCACACAAGAAGTTAAAGATAAGCTCAAGACAACGGGCAGACAATTATCTTAATGCAGTACATCCATGATTAACTGAGAAATAAATTATTTAGACAATAGCTGCCCTGGGAGTCCAGATGAGAGATAGATAATGCACAATGTTTGATCAAGAAAAATCTCACTGGGGAAGAGGTGTAGAAATTGATTTTTAATGGCGGGTTGCATTGAGATAATTCTGAGCGAGCATATGGATTATAAGAAGGTTAAAATGTGTATTTGGGGGCTCAGGAAGTAAGGCAAAATAGAGAATCTATGTTTTATCTAAGAGATAAATTGGGATCCTAGATTTAAAAGATAAACAAGTTTATATTCTAAGGTCTCCCTTTTGAAATGCTAGGGAATTTGGATATTATCCTACAGAAAAGGAGTCGATGCTGATGGGTTTTGAATACGTTTTGGTTTCCCACTTCTTTCTAGATAGTGATGACTGTCTAATGATGACAGTTGGGTGTACGCATCTGGAATCAGCTATACCCAGTCTAGCTCCAGGCAGGGCAATTGAAGGATGTCTTGATTCTGCAGAGCATTTGCTCATCATTCAGCCTTGTTCCAGGTACTGCTCTGAGCCTGGGAAACTAACCCCTGCATTGTATTGTACTTCATGCTTTCTAGGTCACCCTTCACATAGCTCAGCCTCTGCAGAGTTTAGGTTTGCTGCCAACATGTCCTAAAGCACCCATAAAGCAACCCTCAGTACCTCCTTCGGTATCTCTAAACTTCCTGCCCATCTGCTCTAACCTGCCAGTTTCCAATGGTATAGGCACAGCCAGTTCCCTGTTCCTGCCATGCTGACTGTTGTGGACAATTCCTGGTTTTTATTTGCAAGGCATGTACACTTCACACACCTTGACCCATCTTCAGACAGTTTTCCCACTGCTACTCAACTTTTGAGACTCACATTTCCAAGTGCCTATTGCTAGAAAAGTAGAAGCTTAATCATAGTTCTATAGCTAAATGTTTAGGCTTAATGAATACTCTGTTTCCACCTGAAATCTTGGCTTAGCTCTTCCCCACCCAAGCCATCTTTTAGTTAACCAACCAGTGGCAAGGAATACAATATGTAAAGCAATGTGTTAAAAGTGTTAAATGTACAACATGGTTCAAAATGTATTAGTAGAAGAAAAATTGGAAGTAAGGAAACTAGTTAAGAGGGTTTAAAAGTCTTGTGAGGTAATAAAAAGATCTGGGTTACGGAGGTAGTGCTGATGTTGAAAAAATATTGATGGATATGAGAGGTATAAAAAATTTAAAGATAATAGACAAGGTTTGGTTATTTCCTAGCTCTAAGGAATGTAAAGATAATGGAAGAGTTTCTAGGATGGGAGATGGACAGAATGCTAGTGCCATTAATCAAAACAGGGAAATGGATGGAAGGGATGGCCACCTTGGGATGGAAAGGATGGTGACCTTGGGATGGAATGGGTGGACACCTTGGGATGGAAGGCGTAGTCATATTGGGATGGAAGGGATGGTCATCTTGGTGAAAGGGATACTCACCTTGGAATGAAAGGGACAGTCACCTTGGGATGGAAGGGATAGTCATCTTGGGATGAAAGGAGAATGATCACCTTGGGACGGAAGTGGTAGTCATATTGGGGTAAAAGGGATAGTCACCTTCATATGGAGGGGATGGTCACCTTGGGTTGGAAGGGACGGTCATCTTTGGATGGAAGGGATGGATACCGTGGGATGGAATAGGTGGTCACCCTGGGATGGAATAGGTGGTCACCTTGGGATGGAATGGGTGGTCACCTTGGGATGGAAGAGATGGTCATCTTGGGATGGAAGAGATTGTCACCTTGAGATGGAATGGTTGGTCACGTTGGGGTGGAAGGCATGGTCACTTTTGGATGGAAGGGATGGTCGCCTTTGGATGGAAGGGATGGTCATCTTTGGATGGAAGGGATGGTCATCTTTGGATGGAAGGAATGGTCACTTTTGGATGGAAGGGATGGTCATCTTTGGATGGAAGGGATGGTCACCTTGGATTGGATGGATTAAATTTAAGTCACAATAAAGTAAAAACGGATTTTTTTTTTTAATATCTTCAAGTAAGAAGCTGACTTGTGGATAATTTTTCTAGTGAAGAAAGTATGGGAACAAACCAGTAAAAGGTAAATGAATTTGCTTGGAAAAATGTGAGTATTTAGAAGTTGTTAGAGGGAGGAAGCAGAGGGAGAACCAATGAAGTGAAACAGAAGTGAGAACCAAAGAGGTTAAAATTGAACCAAGGTAATTTGGGGCGATGGAAGTCAAGTAAATAGCTCAACATTTTAAAATAGGTTAGCCATGTCAAGTTTTGAGAGGTTATTGTGAATATGAATTAAACACAGATTTTGGAAGTGAGAAGTTTACTGAAGATCATTGGTACAGTTTCTCTCTAGTGGCAGAGACAGAAGTCAGGCCAAGCTAGCCAGGAAGTCAATACTTGTAAATAGCTCTCTATGTTTGCCACCTAGATTTTGGTGTAAATAAATAGGAATAATACAGAACTTTGTCAATGACAAGAATGAGGATGAGATAAATAAAAATTGCTCTGGGTGTGTGAAAAAAATAAGTTGCTGAAATCATAAAAACTGAAAAGACAAGCGCTAAAGAGTACGGTTATTTAGACAGGAAAAAGGAGTGCAATTCTTCTGTCTCTCCACTTCTGCTTTGTAAATAAGAGCAAAATATTAAGGAAACTGCAGCTGTACCAGACCAATCTGGCTCAGCGTTTATGTAACAAAGTTGTGAGTTGTTTCTTAGCTGCCATAGAACCCCAGGTTGAAGGTCATGGAAACTGAGCATGTCCAGATAGCCCAAGCTGGCAAAGCATGGGCAGAACCTAAGTGTTCATACTGAGGAGCAGGGACAGAATTTGGAAGTGGACACAGCATGGCAGGATCCAGCATCCAATCAGATCAAACCCTGGTGTCACCACATGGCAGGATCCAGTCAGATCATGTCTCCTGGCTTCACCTCATTTGAATATCCAATTAGATCACATCTCATTATCTTATGCCCATGAAATCCAACACATCCCCCAGCTCTGGAGACAGATTTGAGCCTTTCCTCATGTCTCCTTACCAGTCAACTCACAATAAAGTTTTCTTTCCTGAAAAGCTAGTGCCACCGTATTGGCTTCTATGTGCATGGGGCAGTGAGCTCATTGATGGCTTAGTGACAAAATTAAAGCAGTAAAGCAGTAAAGGCCAATTAATCCTAGAGAATATACATTCAGAGTGGGGTCAAGCAGCTTTATATAAAAACAAGTTGAGTCCAGCAGCCGAGATAAAATATAACAATAAAGATCACACAAAGTGCGACGTTGCCCTTGCAGACGTGACTGAATTTCAGAGGGAAGGAAGGCCATGGTAGTAAAGGTTAAAGAAGTGACCGTTCAGACTAATCTGGACACACTTGGAAGTTCAGGGTTATCAACTTGGGGCTAGAGAGTAAGGTGGACTTAGGTGACAGGAAGACAAAGAAGACATAGAGTAGAGGATCTCCTGTGTGGCAGAAGGTAAGAGGGCAAGGAGGAAGGGGAAGTTGAGTTGGGTCAGATGGTGGATGTGCGGTTCCTCGGCTGGTGTGGAGCATTTGGAATGGTCTGTGGAATAATGAAGTAAAGAAACACTTAGGCTGCGGTACTAAATGATCCACTAAATGATCC
This sequence comes from Rhinopithecus roxellana, assembly GCF_007565055.1. NCBI lineage: Eukaryota > Metazoa > Chordata > Mammalia > Primates > Cercopithecidae > Rhinopithecus > Rhinopithecus roxellana. Next base: position 2,543,914 of record NC_044566.1, on the reverse strand, counting down.
TGTTTGTTTGTTTGTTTATTTATTTATTTATTTATTTACTTACTTACTTACTTGAGACTGAGTCTCACTCTGTTGCCCTGGTGTCACCACATGGCAGGATCCAGTCAGATGATGCCAATCAGATGAGCCCAGGCTGGAGTGCACTGGCATCATCTCTGTTCACTGCAACCTCTGCCTTGTGGGTTCAAGCGATTCCCATGCCTCAGCCTCCCAAGTAGCTGGGATTAACCACACCTGGCTAATTTTTGTATTTTTTGTAGAGACGGGGTTTCACCATGTTGGCCAGGCTGGTCTTGAACTCCTGACTCAAGTGATCCACACGTCGGCCTTTCAAAATGCTGGGATTACAGGCGTGAGCCACCGTTTTAAAGTGGGCCAATCCTATGTTAAATACTGACATTATAGATCAAGATTTCTCAGCCTTGGGGGATTGACACTTTGGGCTGGATAATTTTCTGCTGTAGGGCTGTCCTGTGCCTTGCAGGGTATTCAGCAGCATCCCTGGGCTCTTCCTACTAGATGTCAGAGGCACTCCCCAGCTGTGAGAGTAAAAATGTCTCCAGAGGTTCCCAAATGTGCTGGGGGTTGGGGGGTAGTTGGGCAGAATCACCCTGGGATTGAGAACCACTGTGGTAGATGCTGAAGGATTTCAAGGAAAAGAAAAAGAAGCTACCTAAGTAAGAGAAAGGAGTTAACAAACGACACGGTTTGGCTGTGTCCCCACCCGAATCTCATCTTGAATTGTAGTTCCCATAATCCCCTTATGCAGTGGGAGGAACTCGGTGGGAGGTAATTAAATCACTGGGGCAGTCATCCCCATGCTGCTTTTCTCGTGACAGTGAGTTCTCACAAAATCTGATGGTTTTATAAGGGGCTTTTCCCTCTTTGCTTGGGACTTCTCATTCCTGCCATCATGTGAAGAAGGATGTGTTTGCTTCCCCTTCTGCCACGATTGTAGGTTTTTTGAGACTTCCCCAGCCATGCAAAACTGTGAGTCAATTAAACCTCTTCCCTTTATAAATTACCCAGTCTCAGGCAGTTCTTTATAGCAGCGTGAGAATGGATTAATACAACGTATAAAGTGACTCACTGAGTGGACAAACAAAATCACACACACACACACACACACATGCATACACACACACACACACAGGAATATTATTCAAGCTCAAAAAGGGAGGAAATTCTAATACATATCACCACATGAATGGAATTTGAAGACATTATGCTAAGTAAAATAACTCAGACACAAAAAGACAAATTGAGTTTCATTTACAGGAAGTCCCTTGAGTGGTCAACTTGATAGGGACAGAAAGTAGAATAATGGTGACTAGGAACTGGGGTGAGGGGAGAATGCAGAGTTATTGTTCAGTGGGTTCAGAGTTTTAGTTTGGGAAGATGAAAGAGTTTTGGAGATAGATGGCGGCGATGGTAGTATGACAAGATGAACGTGCTTAATGCCACTGAACTAGGCAGTCCAAAATAGCTAAAATGGTACATTTTATATTGTGTATATTTATCATAATACAAAGTTATTTGCATGTGCCAGCCAGGCAGCATACTACATTTGTGAGAGTCTCTGGTGTAATAATTCTCAAAGGACAAATAAGCCCCAGGATGGTGATCTGGGAGGAGCGGAGCAGAATGATCAAGTACTTGCCATGGGAGTGAGTGTCACGTGCACCTCTGCATGAGCGAACCCAGGCGGCCATAACAAAACACCACAGATGAGGGCTTCAGCAACAGAAATGTATTTCGTCACAGCTCCAGAGGCTGGAAGTTCGAGATCAGGGTGCCAGCAGGCTCAGGTTCTGATGCGACCTTTCTTCCCGCCTGCAGCCTTCTAACTGTGTCTTCATGTAGCCTTTTCTCCATGCATGAAAGCTCCTGGTGTCCTTTCCTCTTCTTGCAAAAGGACACACACCAGTCTTATTGGGTCGGCGTCCCACACCAACGACCTCTTTTTACCTTAATTACCTCTTTAAAGGCCTTTTTCCAAATGCAGTCACATGGAGGTTTAGGACTTCAACCTATGGATTTGTGGGGGCACAGTTCAGTCTCTAACAGCTTTCTGCCCCTTTTTCTTTTAGATTGGGCAATGGGCAAAGGCAAACTTCAGAGCAACCAGCAGCAGCTACTTCAGCGTGCTGGTGAGTGCGGCACAGATTTTCCTTCAGGGAAGGGGCTGCTGGGGAGCACTGATGGCAGTGCAAGGAAGACCGCTTGAGCCCAGGAGTACAGGACTAGCCTGGGCAATGTAGTGAGACTGTGTCTCTATGAAAAATAAAACAAAATTAGCTGGGTGTTATGGTGCACATCTGTGGTCCCAGCTACTCGGGAGGCTGAGGTGGGAGGATTGCTGGAGCCTGGGAGGTCGAGGCTGTGACTGCCACTGCACTCCAGCCTGGTGATGGATTGAGACCCCGCCTTAAACAAAGAGAAAAAAAAGGAAGACAAAGCTGCTGCCATCCATGAGAGCAGAAACTACAGACTTGCCCATGCATGATAATGAGAACTAAATGCTGCCAGTAAAATGCATCATGGTTCATAACTTCAGGAATAAATGATGACCAAGGCGTTTGTTTACATAGCACAGAGCAGCTTAAAGCCTACAGATATTTACAACATTTAAAATATATAATTCCTTCAAGGGGAGTAAGATAACCCACGATTTCCCAAAGTCATTAAATATTAATAAGTGAGAGATAGCCTACCCTTTTAAAGCACTCATGCAGATTTCTGCATAGCAGGTGACGGAATTTGAGTTAGTCTCTTGACTAGTCAGACTGAAAGTACTTGAAGCAGCAATCTGTACTGGCCCAGTGTTTTTCCCTATTTATGCTAAAGGGTTAATCTTTCTATGCTTATATTCTCATGAAGCTATGTTGAAATAAGTGGTACTTAGCTGTTGAATAAGATGGAATGCTAAATATGTTTTATGCCAGATTTAATTGCAACTACAAATGACACCAAGACTCTGTCCCTTGGCATGAAATTGGATGGCAGCTTGGCTGATCTCATTTTGGTCATTCCTGTGATTGGTGCAGATTGCTGCAAGATTGATTTGACTGGTATTGATCGTGATGAGAGCAGGAGTGAACAGTTTGGCTGGACTAAGTCTAGTTCAGATGCTCAATACAAACACAACCATAACGTAGATGTACATTTTAAACTACCAAATTTCAGAAAAGAACACTTAAGGAGAAAAGATTGTATAGAAAAACTATTTATTTAAATATTCTTCTAGGCGAATTGAATGAGGCGGTATAGTGTCGACATTCCAGAGCATGCAGGCACTCCTTGAGTGATGACTGGGCTACTGGGAACTTTCATTCATTCATTTATGCTACGAGCCCTGAGCCCTGATTGTTCCCCCTTGAACATTCCCTCCCCTCTTAAGTAAATTACCAAAGCTTATGTGTGAAACTGTTGGCCCAGCTCCTCGCACCGCCACTCTATTTAATTACAGTGGGTTTCCTTTCATTTGGTCTTCACTGCTCACAACTCAGTTAATTGTCCTCACAGGCGACCTCCTATGTCTGTTCCCATTCACCTCTTCCTTTCCCAACTCTTGCTCGCTGACATCAGGAACACCTTCCTTTCTCCCTGTGTGATTCCGTTTCCCACACACAATAGAAACTGGGTTCTTGGAACTGAAGAGCTGTGTCTCCAGACTATCACTGAAAAAACTGAGAAGCAAAAATTAGACTTGCACTGGCCTTTCCTTCCTAGGGAAAAGAAGGGCTTCTCAACAGCCTGGGATTCTATGTCCCTTCACTCAGGTGCTGAGAACACACTATCAGTTAAGTTACAGAGTTTCTTGGAAAAACCTGTTGGCATCTGTGTTAGTTCCTTCTCGTATTGCTCTAAAGAGCTACCTGAGACCGGGAAATTTATAAAGAAAAGAGGTTTAATTGGCTCACAATTCCACAGGCTGTACAAGAAGCATGGCTGGGGAGGCCTCAGGAAACTTAAAATCATGGTGAAGGGGAAGCAGACACCTCCTACATGGCTGGAGCAGGAGGAAGAGAGCAAAGGGAAAGGTGCCACACACTTTTAAACAACCAGACCTCATGAGAACTCACTCACTATCACGAGAACAGCAAAGGGGAAGTCCGCCCTGTTGATAAAACCACCTCCCACCAGGCTCCTATTGCAACATTGGGGATTGCAATCGAAGATGAGAATTGGGAAGGGACACAAATCCAGACCATATCAGCATCATCTTATAAGTGCACAATAACAGCTTTAGCTGATTCTCTCTCTTTTCCATAACACACTGAGTCCTGATTAGGTAACCATTTCTGCTTTGGCAGTTAGGTCATTTGTACTTTATATTATGGGGTTAAAATGACAACAGCTCTGTAAGAAACCTGTGGACATGTATCACGATATCATTAGCAGCATTATCCTGGACATATTTCCTGTGGTCTCGGATATTAAAAATACATAAGGCCTGTGAATCACTCAAGTTCTATATCTGTACTAGACCTCTGGTTTAAATCCATGAGGATATTAACTCTTCACTCTTTTTATAGAATGTTGCTTTTTATTGTGAGGGTGTCATTCATTGGGCTTGAAGTTGCTGTCAAACCTTCAGGAATGAGAGCTCTGTGCTAGTGCAATCCGTGTGATTCATAGTAGTCAAATGGTCACAAGCTGAAGAGTCAACTGGAGCATTCCTTGTGCCTATGACTCTCCTGCTTATTTATGTTCCTGTTTCCTCACCCCAAATTCTCGTAACAAAGAGGAATGGCATCCATGAACCAAAATAGCAGTAGCAGGCACTGAGGCAGTTCTATCAGTGGATTTTTGAGGGATATCATGTGGTTCTGAAATTTGGACCTTGAGGTTGTGCCAGTCCCCACTGAGTGGTTTTAGTCCTTCAGTTCACTTCCATCTGTGTGCTGCTACTCTTCTAGGTCCAGGAGAGACACCAGAGAGAAACCAGACTTGAAAGCTTAGAGCTTAACTGATAAGCTGGAGATTAAATAAACGATGAAAAAAGTGATAATCATAACTATGGGGGTAAATGTTGCAGTGTGAGCCCATCAGTGAGATCCCTAAATTAGCTTGAAGGTTCAGAAAATGCCATCCTAAGGAAGGGACTTTGAAGTGGAGACTTGAGGGTGAGAAGGAGTTGGCTGGGTGAAGAGGTGGAGAGCTGGCTGAGAGAACACTCTGGGCAGAAAGATGCAGAGCACATACATCTCAGATCTGAAACTGTATGAGGTTCAGTTTCAAGAAAATTAAAAAAAATACAGTATCGCTTAAAGCACAAATCGGAATGAAAAAGAGAGTGGCATGAGATCATAGGACAGAAGAGTTAGGCACAAGATCATAGAATAACTTGTAAGAACCAGACTAAGGATGTCAGATTTTAATCATATTGGGAAGCTACTGAAGAGTTTTAAGTAAGACATATTTGTATTACAACCTGGCAAATGGACTGTAGGAATTATGAGTGAACTCAGGCAGACTCGTGCTGCCACAATCAGTGAGAAAGGTGTGGTCTAGCCTGCGACAGAAAAGCTGACTGAAGAACGTGGTAGACTTGCGTTATCATGCTGTGTGCAGTTAAAGTTGCGAGCGTGAATTTCTTATGGTCTAATACACATGGTTGTGAGATATTCTCTAGCATCACTCAATATCTTATACGGGTGCAGATCAGATGGAAATTTAGACTCATCCCACCCCTACCGCATCATTTTCTAGTTGGATTGATGAATAGAAATTGGTTAGGATATTGGGAAGAGAGCAACTGAAATTGCTGACAAGAGAATATAAGCTGAAAAGATGGGGAAATGAAGAGGGAGAGAGATGATGGGGAGAAGAAGAGTAGAAGGGTAACTGGACTAGAAGCATGGTTTTTGTGGCAGAGCAGCTTCAGGAGTTAACAAGTGGAAAATGAAGTAGAGATGAAGAGGTAAAGTAATGAGTGGTCGAGATACTGATGGTCTGTCTGCACAGTCACAGAATTCCTGCAGACTGCTGGCAAGAGTAGTTAGTGTGGAGGACTCTGACTCAGCAAAATCTCCAGTCAGTGAGCAGGACTGATTAGGAAAATGGCAGGAAGCAAGCTGCAGAGTTTGGGTATGTTGCTATGGTTACTATGAGCCAGGCGTTATTCTGGGGGCTTCAGATATAGCTCAAGACAAGGCAGCTGATGCCCGGCTTGCATGGAGTTTCCATTCTCAAGGGGAAAGGAGGACGGTTGCTCACCATGCAAATAAATAAATGGAGTGGCAGGAGGGCAGAATGCATGCAGAGAAGCTAAATATGGTGACAGGAGAGCCAATGACTTAAGAATTACCATTTAAGCTGAAATCTAAATGACAAGATGGAGTTGGCCACGTTGAGTTTTGCACTGCTCTAGGTAGTGCGAGGCTCTTACTCAGAGACACTGTCAGTCTCCTTGCAGGCTCAGCTGTCTTTCTTGCTCAAACAGCAGGGAGCTTGGCTTTCTGATGATGTTCTGTCTGACTTAAGGATTTCCCTGACAAGAATTGCTGTTGGCCCAAGGTGTTTCATGGGCAGAAGATCGCTCTTGCCAGGTTGGATTTCATGTTCGAGTGGGAGAAGAGAGATGGTGACCGTCCCTCTTTGGGTATTTGTCCTTCACTAAAATGGTATAGAGTGATAGGCTTAGAATAAAACCAGCAATGGCAACCTGCCTTTGTAGACAGACTTACCCTTTGCAAATATTTAACAAGACCCTTTCAGAAACTTTTTTAAAAAGTGAAAATGTGGATTTCATTTATTATCCCCTTAAGAATGATCTTTCTAAAAATAAGCCTAACTTTGTGACATCCCTGTTGATTCTAGGACAAGTCCCAGCCCCACAGCACGACATCGAAAGGCCTCCAGGTTGGTCCTATAAATCTTTCCAACCACTTCCCACGAGACATCTACACCCCAGGCATCCAAATGCTTATCCGTGATAACACAGCTACAATCTGTGATTCCAGAAAACTGTCCCCCTGCCCGGAGTCCACGCTCCTCCTCTTTCTGTCTAGTGAATGGAATTCATCCTTCAAAATCAACCCAAGCATCCTCACTAAACCTCCTCAGACCTTCCGGCAGTTAGTGCTTGCTCACTAGTCTTCTCTGCATGCACAATTCTGAGTTATAATGTGTGCTGCACTATGGGGCCAAGACCACTCTTAGAATGAAGTATGTGAAACCGGCTCTTTGAAGATGAAAAACAATCAGATATTAGCAATTTCATATGTTAATAGTTCAACCTAGTGGTTGTTTCTCATTGTCTGTATTTCATCTTAATAGAAATGGAATCCCTAATTTTTATGTGAGCCAGTGGCTACCCATTAGAAAGATTACATTTTGTGGCCAGGCGCGGTGGCTCACGCCTGTAATCCCAGCACTTTGGGAGGCTGAGGTGGGCGAATCACGAGGTCAGGAGATTGAGACCATCCTGGCTAACATGATGAAACCCCGTCTCTGCTAAAAATAAAAAAAGTTAGCCGGGTGTGGTGGCGGGCGCCTGTAGTCCCAGCTACTCTGGAGGCTGAGGCAGGAGAATGGCTTGAACCTGGGAGATGGAATTTGCAGTGAGCTGAGATCGCACCACTGCACTCCAGCCTGGGCGACAGAGCGAGACTCCGTCTCAAAAAAAAAAAAAAAAAAGAAAGAAAAAAGAAAGAAAAAAAATAACATTAGAATAAATTCTGGCCAATGAGATATAAGCAGATACATTGGCCAGCAGCTTCTAAGAATCTTAAAAGATAGCTCGTGCATGTCATTTGTCATTTCATATTTCTTCATAGTCCCGACTGAACGCAGTAGCTCACACCCAGAATCCCAGCACTTTGGGAGGCCCAGGCAGGAGGATCACTTGAGTCCAGGAGTTTGAGACCAGTCCTGGCAACATAGCAAGACCCCCATCTCTACAAAATGGAAAAATTAGCTGGGCATGGTGGCACATACCTGTAGTCCCAGTTACTCTGGAAGGAGGCTGAGGTGGGAGGATTGCTTGAGCCTGAGAGGTTGAGTGAGGCTGCAGTGAGCCATGGTTGCCCACTGTACTCCAGCCTGGGCAATAGATCAAGACTTTGTCTCAAAAATTTTTTTCTTCATAGTCCTTCCTCCATCCTGCTGCCTGGAACGCACTTAGAATCACCAGAGCTCTGGCAGCTTTTTTAGAATATGAAGTTAAAGGGATACACCCTAGAAATTATGGAATGGAACTAGAAGTAATGTGAGTTTCTAAGGTCTTTGGTGATAAAGCCACCATATCAGCCTTGGACAAATAGAGAATTTCTATTTAATAAGCCAATTTATTTGCAATGGAATCTACTCCTAACTGATGTATAATGAATTTTAATTATTTCTGTATATTTTGCTTTGTCACTGGACTGTGAGTTCTTCAATGGCAGGGGATACATTTTTAAATCTCTGTTCCATCAAGCATCAGGCAGCAAGTACTGGGCATGACACATGCTATATACTCAACAACATTTGTAATCTACAACACTTCGTTGTCATTTTGAACAGAGTGAGTCAAGTACAGATTATATGAATAAAGATAACTTTTAAATAGTATAAAAAATAAAGACAAACTCTTTCAAAGAATACCAGTAAATGAATGGGAAAATAGATCAAAAGTACAGTCCATAAGCATTTTTCACACAAGGCAATGTCAATGCATAACAAAGCATGACAATATTTATTTTATATTGGTGGGAAAAACTCACCTAAGGCTCTTATTCCGAGACTCAAAGGATTAAGGCCAATAAATAATAAACAAAGTAATAATCAATAAACCCTTCTGGAGAAAAATGGAGGGAAAAAAGGAATGATAGTTGGCGATACATGTAACTTCTTCCGGTAATTGACTTTGATGGGCCTAAACCTAAGTAAAAACTGCAGACTTAGCTTCAATGGGAATCAATAATGTCTGAGCTTATGTAACTCCAGCAACCATCATCTCCAAAATCGAGAAGGTTAGAAACTCTAAATCTTCCCTTTGTAAATTATGGCTTTGTGTTTAACTGCCAGGAACATTATAAACTCTGCAAATAACAGACCGTAAAATTATTATAAATCAGAAATCAAGCACACAGCTTCTCAATAACCGTATGTTATGGGATATTGCAGCCTGCACCCAATTCAATGCAGTCCACTAGGCATAGGCTTAATAATGAAATTATAGCAACTCCATTTTCACTTGATGTGAAAAGTTTATTAGTACAACGAAAACTATCAAAATAATCAATTTATAAGTCTAAACAAACCATTAGGGTAAAGGAGTCCTAGTGAATATTAGGGTCAATGTCTAAATCAATAACATTGTACGTAACTAGTGACAAGTCAGATGCACAGTAGAACATCAGTTTTGCTGCTACAAATAAAATGAGTAGCAATCAAATATAATTTAGTATCGCAAAAGGCATGTGGCAGTGCTAACAGATCTAATTCCCCTCCTCTGATCAAGGAAGAAGCAGGAGCTCAATCATTATCCCAGTCACTGGAAAACAACTTGCTAAAGAAAATATGTTTTTGCTACATAAGAGAGAGAGAAATGCAAAGATGGCTGTGGCAGTATAGCATTACAGAAATGGAAATTGATGAGGGCAAGAGAACCTGAGATTCTAATTTGGTCCTTCTTCTTCCTAGCTGGCTGACCCTGGGCAAACCATTTGACTTTTCTTGGAGTTCGTGTTTTCCTGTGTGAAGTAAGGGAATAATGGTTTCAGAGAAGAGAAAATGTAATGAGTTGTAAAATGTTTTAGGAGGCAGCATTTCACCTGGCTAGGAGTCATGTGCAAGATTTGGAATTGTAGTGAGAGGGCTGGCTGTAGCGCAACTCAGAGCTCCTATAGCATCTGGAAAGTAGGGATAAGCACCTGTGTTAGAGAACAGGAAGGAAACCAAACTGGCCAAGTAACCCATTCAAGCTCCAGTGTAGTAGCCACTAACATTTAAATGAGAAGATGGGCCAGTGTGCTGGATCCCTCTTGGGCACCATGGTGAAGGCCTCCCTTTCTTCCTACTCACTTTCAACAACCTACTCTGCACAATCTTCAGGTAGCTGGGTAAAGCTTCCCCCTAACAGCACCCCGTTTGGGACCCACACCATGTATATTTGTTTCCAAGAGATACTGTCACAAATGACCACAAACTGGGTGGCTTAAAACCATAGAAATTTATATTCTTGCAATTCCGGAGGCCAGAACTCTGAAAATCAAGGTGTCAACAGGGCCATGTCTCTCTGAAGGCTCTAGGGAAGAATGGAATTCTTCCTTGCCTCTTGCCAGCTCCTGGTGTCTCCTGGCATTCCCCAGCTTTCCCAGCTTGTGGGAGCAGTGGTCCCAACCTTTTTGGCACCAGGGACTGGTTTCATGGAAGACAATTTTTCCATGAATAGGGATGGGGAATAGGGGGGAATCGCACGGTTGGGGGTTGGTGGGGAGATGCTTTGGCGATGAAACTGTTTCACCTCCGATTGTCAGGCATTGGTTCAGTTTTTATAAGGAGCACACAACCTAGATCCTCACGTGCACAGTTCACAGTAGGGTTCATGCTCCTATTAGAATCTAATGCCCACTGATCTGACTGGAGGCGGAGCTCAGGTGGTCATGCTCGCTCACCCACCACTCACCTACTGCTGTGCAGCCTGATTACTAACAGACCACAGACCAGTACAGGTCTGCGCCCTGGGGGTTGGGGACTCCTGTTGTAAAGGCGTCACTCCAATCTCTGTGTCCATTTTCACACGGTCTTCCCTCCTTGTGTCTCTTTGCGTCCCCTCTTCTTCTTATAAAGACACCTGGATTTAGGCCCACCTTTATCCAGTATGAGTTCATCTTAATTTACCCAATTATATCTGCAAAGACCTTATTTCCAAGTAAGTTCATATTCTGAGGTTCTGGATGGACACGAATTCTGGAAACATGGTATTCAACCTATTATGCCATGTTTGCTTTGGTTTGTTTTCTGCCCAGTGGCTTCTCTGACATTGCATCAGGTGCCTGCAGAATCCGGGGAGACACATGTGTGAACGCTGGACATGACCTCTGAGGGGCTGGGCATGTGGAACTTGCTCCTTAGGCACTGGCAGAGCTGTCAGATTGGCAAAGTCATCAGAAATTGAGCAGCAGGTGGCACTGGGCTTCCCTCCATGTTCCTTCTTCCTGGAATCTTAGATCTTTAGGTCCTGGCTGCCTTGGTTGCTCTGGAATGCCTTTACACTGGTCTTCTTTGGAACTGTATTCAGCTTTTATAGTTATTCTTGGAAGGATTGTCGTAATACAGGCTACTTGTCATAGCTGGGAGCGGAAGAAGCCTGATGTCTTTGCAATCTCTCTTTCCTTCCGTATGTCTTACATTTAGAAAGAGATAAACGAGTACTTCATTAAATTTATATGCACTACACCTCTCCTCGATTATCATAATTTTAGGACTATTTCCAATCCATAAAAATCTGATAAAGCGGTGCTGGTAACTTACTTCATATCACCATTCTCAATCCGTTCTGCAAAGTTAATGTAGGTATCGTGTTCTCATTTCAAACGTCGGTAAATTATGATGCGAAAAGTTACATTATTGTTGCAGGGACTGTCACTAATCAATGGAAGGGCAAATCCACATATCCATGCTTCCTAGCTTCAATACAGTGCTGCAGGGAAGATTTATTAAATGACGTTATCGGGTGGCAAAATAAAAACTAAAAATTAAGATGGATTCCAATACTTGTTTTACGCAAAACAACTGATGGATACATTTTTCTCCTGTAGTTCTGTACCTGTAAGTTTCCATTTTGTTTAGGACACATCTAACTAATTAAACATTATTTAGTTAACATGCAGAAGATAGTGCTTCCATTGGAAATAATGATTTATTCCTCCCCATAATTAAATTGGTTTTTGAGCACTTTTCTCATTTATGGTCTAGGTAACCCAATATCTCCAGGGAAATGATTCCATTTTGAGCCTACATTTTTTGTGATTTTGGAAAATGTAACTCACAGTAAATTGCAAGTCAGCCATTTAACCTTTTTGCCTCGGTTATTCAATTTACAAAAGAGTGGTAATGAGGCCTTTTTTAAAAAGAAAGGAGAGAAGAGAGGAAGGAAAAGAGGTGGGGAAATAAACCAAATATTCGATTTCATAGGAATGTGTGAGGAACTAGCATGCTGAATGTATGAAAACACTATATATGTATGTAATGTTACCATGTGAAAATATTTACGTGAACTAACATTATGTTAAAAATGGTATGTACTCATAATATGACTGAACTTTAAAGATAGGAGAAAACAGAATTGATAATGATTTTCCTGTTGCAATCAGAAAGTAATAGTAGTATTCAAAACGGCATGACCCTTACAGTTTATAACGACTGTGCGGAAGTCCTTTCTCAGTCTCCTCAGTGGAAAGGCCATTGGAAAACGGGGGATGGCAAGGTGAAGTACAAGTTTTTAAGAGCAAACAGTTACTTTTCTCTTTGGATAATTTCTTTAGCTATTTTCCCGTGACTATGGAAACTCCCTTTTTTCAGCATCTCCCAAAATGCGACAGAGCATATGGCTTGCCAGGTGATTTTAGGTGCTTTGGGGGTTATTGGTTATGCTTTTATTTATATTGCTACCCTCCACTTATGGCAAGTGGTAATGCCATATGGCAATATAGCAATGAATGTGGAGGCTCCATTTAAATCAACCTTAAGTAAAACATTACCAATATAAAGAAATACATTGACTGGGTGCGGTGGCTCATACCTGTAATCCCAGCACTTTGGGAAGCTGAGGAAGGTGGATCATGAGGTCAGGAGGTAGAGACCATCCTGGCTAACACAGTGAAACCCTGTCTCTACTTAAAACAAAAAACAAAAAAATTAGCCTGGTGTGGTGGTGGGCGCCTGTAGTCCCAGCTACTCGGGCGGCTGAGGCAGGAGAATGGCATGAACCTGGGAGGCAGAGCTTGCAGTAAGCCAAGATCACGCAACTGCACTGTAGCCTGGGCGACAGAGCGAGACTCAGAAAAAAAAAAAAAAGATATATTAAGTAGGTACGGTGGCTCATGCCTGTAATCCCAGCACTTTGGGAGGCCCAGGTGGGTGGATCACCTGAGGGCAGGAGGTTGAGACCAGCCTGGCCAACATGGCGAAACCTTGTATCTACTAAAAATACAAAAATTAGCCAGGCATGGTTGCAGGCACCTGTAATCCCAGCCACTCAGAAGTCTGAGGCAGGAGAATCGCTTGAAGCCGGGAAACAGAGGTTGCTGTGAGCTGACATTGCATCACTGCACTCCAGACTGGGTGACAAGAGAGAAACTCCGTCTCAAAAAAAAAAAAAAAAAAGAAATATATTAAGTAAATAATAGTATCAGTGCTGTGCGGATGTGGCAAAAATTATGTAGTCCTACTCAGATGATGCAGTTGGGTAAGCATCATTTTACCCCATTCCTGAGTGAGGCTCTACATCATGGCAAACTGATTAAAAAGAAACTATGGACATTTTCAATATGAACTGTCTAAGAAGGAGCTACACCCACTGCATTATGGGTACAACAGCCTGGAAATTCAGGGAGGCATCTAGAACTGGTTCTCGTGCCTTAGAAAAGAGATTTTAATCTATAAGTCATATTGCAAAGATTCTACCAGTGACTTTCAACAAACTTGAAAAGAAATACATACAAAGAGGAAAAATGAAATGCAGGGTAAGTGACACAATTTAAAGTTTTTTTTTTTTTAAGGATTTTTCTTTTGGCTTAGAAAATCATATCTTTTACTTATATATTAGGTGAGCTTGTTTCCAAGTCTTTGATTTTAGTGTGGTAACTTTTACTTTGTGCCATCTGTTTCTTGGGATTCAACAGAAGATGGGATGGGCAGGTAGAAGAAAGAGAAGAATGGTGGGCAATTTTGGACATGAGGCTTCGTCATAGTAGAGTGTGGGTGATATGGTTTGGCTCTGTGTCCCCCACCCAAATCTCACCTTGAATTGTAATAATCCCCACATGTCATGGGAGGGACCAGGTGGAAAGCAATTGAATCATGGAGGTGGCTTTTTCCCGTGCTGTTCTTGTGATAGTGAATAAGTCTCATGAGATCTGATCGTTTTATAAAGGGCAGTTCCCCTGCACATGTTCTTTCACTTGCCTGCTGCCATGTAAGATGGGACTTTGCTTTTCCTTCGCTTTCTGCCATGATTGTGAGGCCTCCCCAGTCATGTGAAACAGTGAGTCCGTTAAACTTCTTTTTCTTTATAAATTACCCAGTCTCAGGTATGTCTTTATTAGCAGTGTGAGAACAGACTAATACAGTGGGTAAGTGCTGGAGACTGGGCATAGGAGGGGGTGCAGTTTGGTGATGCTGGGGGATAACTAGGGGGTGTGACACAAACGGGAAAGTGGTGAATGTGTTGAGTGAGCTAAACATAAGAACAGAAACTCCACAATCTAACTTATTACGCCACAGGCTCGTAGAAAGACCGTAGTCTTGGTGTCCCATCTTTACTGGGACACAGGTTAGGTGGCCCAAACATACGGGATGAGCTGAATAACTAAAGCATATAATCAGATAACTCTATGGAAGAAAACCCAAACCATGATCCGTTTTGGTTGTAACATTCTTCTGAAGAACTGGCTGGGAATTTAATTTATACATGTACTTCAACATTCTACATGTACTTCAACATTCATTAGTGACCTCCTGTATGGATGATACCAAGGTCTTTCTCGTTTTTTCTTTCAATCTGTGCCTTTGTGCACATGTTTCTTCTCAATGGACTTTTGTTTCTCCGTGGTCACCTTTTGCCCACATTCCTCTGTAACCCCAAAGGAAAAGGTGATAATGTTTTATTTACATTTTAATTTTTTAAAATCCCTCTAATTTTATCAAAGGTACTCATAGTTCTGTGGTGTATTTCTCTTTTGAAGTTTATTTTTTGCTGCTTGTCTTACTGTAGTGGAGAGACAAACAATACATTGGGTTTTGAATTTACTTTTTCAATTTATTTTCTCAAAAGTGCTGTTTCCTCACTAATAGCCAATTAGCCAGGTTGATTTATTGATTTTGTATATTGAGTTATGGAATATGCTAGTCACTGAGCTATAAAATAAATAAATATATAAAATAAATGAGAACAATGAAAAAGTTGATGCTTTTTATGTACAGAAATTGGTCTTGGAGACAGGGTTAACATGCACTGAGTGACTAGGAAAGATAACAAATCATGATGTAATCCAACACCACACTGTGCGAGGAGATTTCAGGACTGTAGAAACTGAGAAAAAAAATAAAATCTTCAATATTTTATTAGATTGGAATTTGGAATGGAAGGAATGGAGAAATGGGCATTTAAAATGAGAGCATTTGACTCCGTAAATACTAGGAATGAGAGAATAAGAAAGTGGGCAAAAGAATCTAAAAAATAAAGTGGGTTTGAGAAAGATCATGGTGTTTGAGTGTGACCTTAAAAGGTTGTCTTTAAATGCTCGTCTGTAAAAGGCCTTCCTCAGGAGACAGGTAGAGGGAATGTGATTAGAAGTGGTGGTAGTCGACAGGCAGTTGGAGGGGTTCCTCCCTGCCTGGGTGAAATGTTAGATTTGCCTTGTGAACAACTAAGTGAAACTTTGTTATCTTATCAGTATTTTCTGATATTAAAAGAAACACCTATTTTATTGCAGAAAATTTAGAAAACACAGAAAAGCCCAATGGAACATAGAAGTCCCTTGTGAACATGTCACCAAGGAAGATGCACTAGAACAGTTTCACTGTTTTTTTCATCATGTCTTTTTTGTTTGTTTGTTTGCATATAGATACATATAGTTTTGGCATAAAAGTAGAATTATTCTCCATATACTTTTAATATCCTGATTTTTAAAATTAATATTATCCCATAATTATCATTAAGCCACTATTCTCAGAAACGTGTTGACTAGCATTCATAAGTTCCCTAATGTTTAACTGTTCTTATATTCTTGGAATAAATTTTACTTGATGATAATGTAATATTCATTGACGATGCTCCTGGATTAAATTTGCAAATTAAAAAAAGTCTATTGATAAGGGAAATTGGCCAGTAGTTTCTCCTTTTAATGTATGTATGTATTTATTAATTTACTTATTTTGAGACAGAGTCTTGCTCTGTCACCCAGGCTGGAGTGCGGTGGTGTCATCATAGCTCACTGCAATTTCTAACTCCTCGGCTCAAGCAATCCTCCTGCTTTGGCCTCCCAAAGTGCCGGACTATAGGTGTGAGCCATCGCTGTGCCTGGCCATGAGTACAGTTTTTAAAAATGCAACAGGATGGTGTCACTGAGTTGATTAAGAAGATTTTCATATTGCTATGCTCTGGAAAAGTTAACTACAAATTAGGCACTCATTGCCAGTATTGGGACTTCTTGTTCCAGCATCATGTTTGGCAAAGTTAACATAGAACATGCCTTCTACAAATACCTAGATATGCTAAGTAAAAATACAAGCACAGAAATTTAATGCATAGCTAAGCTCCAAGAGAGAAAGGGAACCTTGAAGACGCCAGAATGAAAGCCAGCACCGAAAAGACATAGCAGTAAGTAGGTGAGCCAGTGCTACAGAAGGTAGTCAACAGAGCCAGAGATGGCCCAGGCGTTGGCGCTAGTGTAAACTCAAGGATTGGAGATTAAAATGTCCCTGCATGGTTGGGGCTTGAAATTGTTTGCTTTGCATAAACCTGGGGCCTTGGAATATCAATACCCCTGTGAAACGGGCAGTATAAACCCACATTCTCTGCATTTCAGGTTCAAATTGTATATCTGAAGGAATAACAGAATTATTTCTGTTATCTCAACAGTAACAATATTAGGAGGATGATAATAGGATATCTTCAATGTTCTGGGAAAAAATACTTTAGAATTCTGATCCAGAAAAATCTCTTAAAATAATAGAGACAAAATAAATTTATTTTTAGAAAAACAAATGGTGAGAAAATTTGAGGCCAAAATACCCAAATTAAGAAAAATTCTAAAAAAAAAAAAAAATACTTTAAGCAAAAAGAAAGGTATACCAGATAGAATATCTGAGATTTAGGAAAAGATAAAATTCTTGTGACTCATTTTGGACATGATGCCCTAAGTGGAAAATTCCACAATTGACTTCAAGTGACAAGTTGCCGTCAAAACGCCGACATGCCAGTTTATTCAGCATCCCCATGGGAAAATAAAAGTGATCTTAGCCCCTTTCAGCTGTGTAATATCTTTTCCACACAAGCCCAGATTTCCCCACACTAGCAGCCCGCAAAGGGTAACAAACTGTCATGTGTACAGGCTGGACTTGCCAGTGGCAGATTCCCCACTGCACGCCATGTGGTGCAAAGACCTGCGTGCATTACCCATTGTGGATTTCTCTCTTTCTTTCTTTCTTTTTTGCTTAGTTTCTACTCTGTGGTGTGAAGATATTGTTAAATATCTGAAGCTGGAAGTCATCACTCTCAGCAAACTAACACAGGAACAGAAAACCAAACACCGCATGTTCTCACTCATAAGTGGGAGCTGAACAATGAGAACACATGGACACAGGGAGAGGAACATCGTACACCGGGGCCTTTTGGGGCGTGGGAGGCAAAGAGAGGGAGAGCATTAGGACAAATACCTAATGCATCTAGGGCTTAGATGATGCGTTGATAGGGGTGCAGCAAACCACCATGGCAGATGTATACCTATGTAACAAACCTGCATGTTCTGCACATGTATCCTATACCTTAAAGTAAAATAAACAAATAAAATAAAAGGCCTGCAGATACCTCCATGGGTAACAGTGACTAAACAAAGAGGAAGCACTTATGTTTATCTCTAGCACAGAAAGTCAAGCTGCTGGAGAAACTGCACAGCAGTGCCAGCGTAAAACATCTTATAGAAGAGCATGGTGTGGAAATGACCATACGGGACTTACAGAAACAGCAGGATAAAACTGTTGAAGTTCTATGCTGAAAGTGGTAAACAGAAGTTAATGAAAACTTTTTTTAAAACACTGCATAAAGCTAAAAATGAAGATCTCAATTGTGTATTGGGAGATTGGATCTGTCAGCATGGCAATGAACACAGGCCACTTAATGATATTCTGATTATGAAACAAGCGAGGTTCTATCATGATGAAATGAAAATTGAAGGGAATTGTGGATATTTAACAGGCCGGCTGCAGACATTTAAGAAAAGACATGACGTTTGATTTTTAAGGCTTCATGATGATAAATCATCTGCTGATCATGAAGCAGTGAAGAAATCATTGATGAGTTTGCCAAGGTTATTGCTGATACAAATCTGACACCAGAAAAAGTCTGTAATGCTGAGGAAACATCACTATTGTGGCATTATTGCCCCAGAAAGACACCGACTACAGGTGGGAAGACAACCCCTGGTCTGAGGATGCCAAGGACAGAATAACTGTGCTGGGGTGCACTAATGCAGCAGGCATGCATTAAGGGTAAACTTGCCTGGTAGGCAAAGCTTGCATCCTCTCTGTTTTTAAAGAGGGAATTTCTTATCCATCAATTATTCTGCTAACAAAAAGGCATAGGTCACCAGGGATATATTTTATGATTGGTTCCACAAACATTTCATACCAGTGGTTTATGCTCACTGCAGGGAAGCTAGACTGTATCACAACTACAAGATTTCGGCTTCCCTAGACAACTGTTCCATTCATCCCCCAGCTGAAATTCTCATGAAAAATAATGATGCCATGGACTTTCCTTCAAATGTGACTTTATTAATTCAGTCATGTGACTAGGATATCCTGAGATTAATGAAGAGTAAACGTGAAATGCTATCTTGAGCAGCATTCCAGCAGCAGTGAACAGAGGTGTAGGTGTGGAAGGTTTTCACAATGAGTTTAGCATAAAGGACGCCCCATATGCTGTTGCCAATGGCTGGAACACAGTGACTAAAGATGCAGTGGTGCTGAGACTATGTTCAGTGATGATGATGAATAAGGTGGTGACTTTGTAGGATTCTGTGTATCAAGTGAGAAAAAAGTGTCTTTTGATCTCCTTACATATGCAAAAAATATGCTTTCAGAGCCCATCAGTGACCTGGGAGAAGTGAATATCAAAAAAGTTTTTAACAACAATAATGAGGCTCCAGTTGTTCATTGACTGACAACTACTGAAATAGCCAAAATGGTTCTGAATCCGGGTGATTATGATCATGGTGATGATGAAGATGTTGTTGTCAACAATGCAGAAACAATGCCTACAGATGACACTGTGAAAGTGTGTCACGGTCTCACTGAAGGAACAGCACAGCATGCATTCATCGCAGAGCAAAACATCATGTTAGTTTATAAAGTCAAAGAGAGATGTTGGAGACACAAAACATCGTTAATGAGGCGGATGACTGTGGTGGAAACACTTTGAAAAGCCACCCAGTAGAATGCCTCCTCATCCCTAGAGGACCCACTTTCTGGTCCTTTAACTGCTTCTGAGGTTTCTTCTGCTCTAAAAAAATAAAACACAGTGTACAGTAACCTTTTAATCAAAACACAGCACTGTAGATGGAGGCTGGAAGCTGTGTTGTTTGTTGCTGCCATTGTCTGACAGCTGATGCAGGTGTTCTGGGGATGTTGCAGTGCTGGTTAGCTACCAGGAACACATATTGTTTTCACTCTATTCATGGTATGTCATATTTTTTACCGTTAAATACTTACGTGAGAATAAGGGTAAGAAAACGGTTGCTTATCTGTAGCATGTAGCATGTAAATTTAGTCAGGAATAATGGTGATGCCAAATAACTACAGATTGTCCACAGTGGGGGGGTGGTGGCTGAGATGGACACCTTTGCTTTGTGCTGGTTCACTGTATACAAACTTTGTTTTATGTACAAAATTCTTAAAAATGATGTATAAACTTACCTTCAGGCTATGTGTATAAGGTGTGTATGAAACACAAATGAATTTATGTTTAGGCTTTAGTCCCATTCCCAAGATGTCTCATTATGTATATGCAAATATTCCAAAATCCAAAGCACTTCTGGTCCCAAGCACTTTGCACAAGGGACACTGAACCTGTATTACTAAAGTGAATTAAGTCATGCTGTAAAGAAGATATTTGTAATATAGCTCATCAACAAAAGACTCATGCCAGAACATGTTAGTCCATAAAAAACAAACTAAAACTGGTGATCCAATAGACAAATGGTCAGGAATCTGAAGAGACACCTCAAAAACACATGTCTAAATGGCCAGCAAACATATTCAAATAGGCTTGACCTTATAATCAATAAGATAAGTGCAAATTAAAACCAAAATGAGAACCAATTACCCATAAAACTAGCAAAAATATAAAAAAGAAAAAGAAAAGAAGTCAGAGGCAACACTGTGAGTGAAGATATGGGGCAAAGGGGTCTCTGACACAATGTCGGTGGGAATGTTAAACCTACTTCGGAAAATAGTTTGGCAATATCTAACATATTTGAAGATGTTCACATCTTTTGACAAAGCAGTCCTACTCTTAAATATATATTCAGAAAAGCAATTGCCTTTGTGCATGAGAATACACATTTGAAAAAACTGTACAAAGCAGTGTTTTTTTATAAAATCAAATTTGAAAATAACTTAGATGTCCACCAAGAAAACAGATATAGTAAATTTGTTTGGACATGTGTTATGGAATTCTAGCCAACAGTGAAAATGAACAAACTATAACTGTTTTCAACAAAATGGATCAACTTCACAAAAATAATTTGGGGCGGGGGCAACATCACAAAAGAACACGTTATGGACTGAACGATGTCCCGCCATCCTCCCAAAGTTCATATGTCGAAGCTGTAACCCCTCATGGGGTTGACAGCAGTCCTCCCTTATCCATGGTTTTGCTTTCTGTGGTTTCAGTTACGTGCAGTTAAACAGGGTCCAAAAATAGGTGAATCAGAACAATAAGATGAGAGAGAGAGAGACAGAGGGAGAGAGAGCACATACACATAGCTTTTACTACAGTATATTGTTATAATTATTATTAGTTATTGCAAATTTCTTACTGTACCTAATTTATAAATTAAACTTTATGATACATATGTATGTTTAGGAAAAACAGCATGTCTAGGGTTTGGTACTGTCTGTGGTTTCAGGCATCCACTGGGGTTTTAATACAAATTCCCCTTGGATATGGGGGTAACTGCTGTATTAGGGTCTTTAAGGAGGTAATTAAGGTTAAGGGAGGTCATAATGGTGTGGCCCAACATGACTGGTGTCCTTACAAGAAAAGAATAGGACACAGGCGCCTGTGCTCACAGATTCAGGACCATGTGAGGACACAGTGAGAAGGCGGCTGTCTGCAAGCCAAGGAGAGAGGCCTCAGGAGAAACCAAATCTGCTGGCACCTTGATCTTGGGCTTCCAGCCTCCAGAATTGTGAGACAATACACTCCTGTTGTTTTAAGTGCCTCCACCTAAGTCAGTGGCATTTTGGTATGGTATTTGGTGTGGTATTCCCACCACACTAATACAGAAAACACACTTTTAGGTGTTTTTATATAAATTTATATATAAATTTCAGGAACAGGTAAACTTAAATTATCTTGTTTAGGAATGTAGATGAGGATGATAAAACAAGAAAATGATTTTCACAAAGAGTCTAGATAGTGGTTTTCTCTAGGAGGAAGGAGCTGAATACAATGGAGGAAGAATTCATGGGAACTTCTGGGGTCTGACAAGGAACAAATTCTTGGCCTGGATGGTAGCTATATAGATTTTTCTGCACAATTCCTTATACTGTATATATGTTTTATGTAGTATTACATATGGATGGTAAATTGCACAACTAATCCAAGGGACTGCTAAGTAGGCAATTTAAGATGGTGTTTGATTTTGTGGGAAGAGTCAATAAATATTTTATGGTGAATATGCATTTTCTTAAACTAGTAGGCAGTGGGTATAAAAATGATCATCTCATTGTGGTTATTCATAAGCTATATATATTTTACATTCATTTTGTAGGCACTTAACATTTTAGAAATGCAGTTTTTCTTTTAAAAAGGGTAAAAAGAACAATGGTATCTAGTGGCCACAGAATTCAATGACTATTTAGCTTACAAAGGTGCCTAACAGTGTTTAAAAAAAACACAGAACACCCAGTGAAATTTTAAATTTAGAGAAAATATGAAAAAAAATTTAGTGTAGTTGATCCCAAATATTGCATGTGATATACTTATGCTTAAATTATTCACTATTTAGAGAAAATTCATGTTTAACTGAGAATCCTCTACTTTTATTGATCCAATCTGGTGAGCCTAGTAAATTTCAGAGCTGGAACGACTCTCCAGGAATCCTCCCTCCTGCATTCTCAGTTCAGGGCAAAGCATCAGTATCCATCCTACAATTTAATTCCCTGACCACATCATCAATTCTTCTCTCTCTTAGCAAAGGGCTGTCTACAGATTTATGCATTCCTTGGGCATCTCTACCTAAATGTGTCTAAGAACAAACTCATTATCTTTTCTCTAAAATGAGATAATGGTCTACCCTGAACTTTCCTGTTTATGTCAAGGATCCTGTGTTAGGATTCTTTGTCATAAGTGAGGGAATCCCAGATGGAGCAACTGGCAAGTGACAGTTTAGGGCTGGGTGTCAATGGCCCACCTGAGGGGTGGGAAGCAGTAGGGTCCTCATGGTACGTGGGACATGGACAGGAACCCACTGCACTCCCCACCTCTACCCTCTGCTGTGTGGCCTCATTCTCATGGGGCTTCCAGCAGCTCTTGGGTGGGGCTCCCACAAGACAGCCTGGGTTCCATTCTGTCTCTGCCACGTAAGAGTTATGGCCCTAGAACAAGTCGTTGAACTTTTCTGTGCCTCGATTTCCTCATCTGTAAACTCCTTTTTAAGTCAAGTCCTGTGGAAGCAGAGCCTGAGATGGGTTTGGTCCACTGAGAAATGCTCTCAGGAGAAAGGGAGGGACGGATGCAAGACCGTCCTGGCGAAAGCATGGTCTCAGCTGGAGTCTACGTTCTGCCTGGTTCCATGGGAGCTCTGGAGAACAATCGCTGTACAAAGTTGATCCCAGCTTGGGGCACAGACTGGCCTTTGTGCCCCAGTGTTAGTAGACTGCAGGTTGTCAGCTGCCTCTTGTGGGGGCCAGGAGGTGTGGAAATAGCCTCCCAGGAAAAGTGTTTTTGTTTTGTCTAAGGCAACTGGGAAGAAGGGAATATCTCTGAGTTATTAGCAGTCAGCTGTGTGTCGGGGGGTGATGAGTGCGCCAGCCCCGTGTGGGGTCCGCCAGTTTCCACGATGTTGGGCACGACTGCAGAACCCACTCTGGGGTTGGCTGGAATGACTGAGTGGATGAATTTATGTGAAGTGCTGAGATCATCATCTGGAATGCAGTAAGCACTCAATGCATGTGACATGATGACAATTATTTTTTATTTTCACTAGTAGCTCATGAGAGGTATTATGTCTAGGAAAACAAAACAAAACAAAACAAAAAACAGGAAAAAATAACCCAGACGCCAGTATTTTCCCAGCAGTCCAGGATCCAAAGCTTAAAGGTCTGGTTGGTTCCCCCTTTGGTGTCTATCAGAATCAACTGGTCTGAGGGCTGGATCTGGGCTTCACACACTGGAGATGCTGTATTGTGTCCAGGCCCACGTGGCTGAATCCCTTCACTCAGCAGTGCCCTCTACACACACACATCCTCAGCCACAGGTGTTTTTCTCATGGCTTTCCCTCTGTCTCTCTCTGTCTCTTCCTCTGACTCTCTTCCTCTCTCCCTATCTGTTTGCTTTCTGAGGTATGCTATGATGTTGGTTTTAAATATTTATTTTTACCCAGGTAATATGTGCATGGTTAAATAAAATCAAAGAGAAAGAAGGCATATGACAAAACCCAGCAACCCCCAGGCCAACACTCCCCAGGCCTTGATCCCACTTGCTAGGGCCAATCACTTTTCACTCTTGTGGATGTTTCCTTTTTCTTTTTTAACCTCTTCCATGTATTTATAATCTCGACTCATCATTTATTAACTTAGGCATGACTTGTTTTCTTTCTTCTATCATGAACGAGCTCCCATAAGCAACACCTCACCTTCTCTATCACATCCTCGCCAACGCATTCTATCACAGTGTTAATAGACAGATCAGGAACACGGGCACATATGTGCATTTCCATTATCCCTTGCAGAGCCAGGTGGTATACTGCAATTATATTTCCTTTCTGATATCACCATTTTAGCTGGAGAAAAATGTCTTTCTTTGCTTTTTTTTTTTCCCCATTACGTTTGTGTTGAATTCCATCCCCAGGCCCTCACATGTCTTCAGATGTCATTATTTTTCCTTTGTACTTGATATGTTGACTAATTTTAGAATTCTAAATGGAAGATTATTCTCTGTCTGAATTTTAAATGCATTGTTCTCTCTTCTTCAGTAGCAGACGTCACTGTTAGGAAGTGCTGTACCTTTTGATTTCTATTCTCAGTATGTTGTTCTTGTTTGCTTTTGTGTTTAAAATTCAGTTGCATGAGCATGTTATAAAGAGGGTGTGTATTGCGTGGGGAAGGGATCTCTGAAGCCACCTTCCACCCATCATACACATTCACAGCAACTTGGATCTGTCCATAGATGACGGGCTCACAATATGACTTCTTTCCTACATCCCTCCCTGCTCCTAAGTCCTGTTACTTCTTCCTGTGCAACTCTCTATGTCTTAGCATGCAGCACATTTTACAGTGAGTTACTTTTTAGTGAATGCCTCCAGTACATCAGTTACACCCTCCTGCTTCAGAGCTTGGGCAGAGTGCACTACACTTCTTTATATCCCAGCTTTTAGTTTTTGCTCATAAAGCTATGTTGATTCATAGTCCAGCAGTCTTTTTTGTACAACTGAAGAAAATCTCAGATATTCAACAAGGTCAACATGTATTATAATCTTTTAACTACTGTTTGTTTTTAAACAGTTTTAAACTCTGTATCAGAGGCCATTTGTTTTTGTTGTTGTGAGTCAGGGTTTAATGTATGGACAAAGGAGACAGTATTATCCTGTTCCGACTCATTCATCGGCAATCAGTCCTCAGTTTTTGTTCTGGTGACAGTCCTAATGTACACAAATGTGTTTTGCAAGTGGGATTTTGTGCAACACTGTATCAAGTGTATTACAATCATCATTCTAATGTATTACATCAACTACCTTGCTTTCATCTGTAAATCTGGCAATTCCATCAAAAAAGCAATCAAGTTGTCTATGGGATGATTTGTGCCTCACAAACATCTAGTGATTATGGTTTCTGGTTCCATTATCCTATGGATGCTTTCAGAATTCCACATCTCCTTCCTCCATTATTTACTGGAGATACAAGTTGTGCACAGATAATTCAAATTTGCCAGGTTTCACTGATGATTTTATAATGCCATTAAGTAGGAAGATGGTGTTGTATTTCACAAATGAAGCTAAAACAAATAAATGTGTGAATTGAAGAGCAATGATTCAATCATAATTTCAATCTTAAAAATCCTCAGTTTTCCTGTAATTGAAAATTCCGTTTTGGCAGAGCTAACTTTGTCCATAGCTTTTTCTGAGGTCTCTCAAGCCCTTCCAATTTAGCAAGGTTTATAAAGAACCACCATATTTTATCTGCCTACGTAAAACCAGAGAAATA
Source organism: Rhinopithecus roxellana (assembly GCF_007565055.1). Taxonomy (NCBI): domain Eukaryota; kingdom Metazoa; phylum Chordata; class Mammalia; order Primates; family Cercopithecidae; genus Rhinopithecus; species Rhinopithecus roxellana. Next base: position 2,518,330 of record NC_044566.1, on the reverse strand, counting down.
CGTAGGGTTTGCTTCAAACTACTTACTTATTTTGCAGCCATAATTTTTCACACTTTCTCTCCTTTGTAGAATTTGGGAACAGTTCAAATATTGTAATTTACACAATCACATGAGCCAAAACACATGAATGTGCGTGGGTTATGGGTGGCCCTCAGCCTTAACAGTCAAGGGGAGGAAGCCACAGAAAGGAGGGAATGTTTCTGTGTAGCCAGCTCTGCTGCCCTCCTCCTGGGGACAGAGCACCCCAAGATGTGTGTGTGCATCCACCCCTTTCCTGACAGATGATAGGAGAGGTTTAGGGGGATGCCTCCAGTTCTATTCACAAGAGCAAATACATGAAATCCACTTAAATACCCATCAGTGGTAGACTGCCTAAAGAAAATGTGGACATATACATCATGGAATACTATGCAGCCATTAAAAAGAATGAGATCATGTCCTTTGCAGGAACACGGATGAAGCTGGAGGTCATTATCCTTAGCAAACTAATGCAGAAACAGAAAACAAAATATCCCGTGTTCTCACTTATATGTGAGAGCTAAATGATGAGAACACATGGACACAAAGAGGGGAATGACAGACATGGGGGCCAACCTGAGGGTAGAGGGTGGGAGGAGGAGGGAGAGGAGCAGAAAAAATAACTATTTGGTACTAAGCTTAGTAACAGGGGACAAAATAATCTGTACAACAACACCCCCATGACACAAGTTTATCTATATAACAAACTTTCACATGTAGCCCTGAATCTAAAATAAAAGTTTTTTTTTTTTTTTTTTTAATGGCCATTCTAGAAATAAAAATCAAAAAGACAGTGTTGGGGGGAAAACGTGGCCACAATCTTTTCCAGCTTGAATGGTAGGTGGTAAGCAGTACAGGCCCATAGCAGTTACTATCTTCAGGGTGATCTTCAGTTACTATCTTTGAGTACTTTTCATGTAAAACAGCTCTTTATTGCCTAAGGGAGTAGAAATTGGTGTGGACAGTTAAGAATAGAGGGTTGGGCTGTATCAGTAAGGGAGGTTTTGCAATATCAAGTTTAGAGACTAAAGCTCAAATTGCAGTCAGAGCAATTCTAGAAAACTATTGGCACAATTGCTTCATGACATTGTATTTTGTTGAAAGATGGACAGAGTGAAGTGACTATCTGGGGACGCTGAGGAAGTCCCTAAGATTCTGGGTGACAAAGGAATCTGAGTGCAGGAAGCACGTGGCTTACCTACCTGGCCTGAGTCTTATGAAGAGTGCAGGTGTTGACAGTTTCTGAAGACAGAGCAGAGGAGGCTCTGGACCTGATGTCTATTTGATGGCAGAAGTGAGTAAGGGTACCTAGTCACATTGCTTTGTAAGAACCATTTTTACATGTGGGTGACTGTCTGTAGTTGTAAGTCAAATTTGACAAACCACAGTATAGGTTTATAGTTAGAACTTACACGTATATATTTACTCTCATTTGATTTTTTTTCCCTAGGAGAATGATATCATTTAGTTTTTCTCATTTTCACACTGATCACAAAACACACATGCAATTCCTGAAACTAAAGGCAGAGAAGAACTTCCAAAAACACCGGACTGAAGAGATACCACAGATAAAGATGTGATGCATGGACATCAGCCAGTTTGTATAAAAAATTCTGCCATTTGTTGGGTTTTATTGGTGCCATAATAGCAATCAATGGGCTACATAAACACTTTATATATTTGTAACAGAAGTGCTCTGAACCAAATATGCTAAATTCACTGTGGGGTCAAATATTTCCAGCTGCGTGTGCTCTCCTGCATGTACTTTGCACATAATTTGAGCCATGTGCTTTTGAGTGTATATAATGTATAACGTATTTATTCTTAAAAACAAGTAAGATTTGCCCCTATTTACTACAATTCAGCCAACTACAAGTTAGAGATTGTGAAACTGGATGTTTCAGATTCCTCCTTTCATGTCCATAATAGCAACTGCCTTTTGGAAATGAAATCATATTCCAGAGAGGGGAGAGAGCTGGTGAGCGACACAGACGCCTTTTGGGACTGGGCTCAGGTCAGGCTAGCCATAGCCCAATGGTGCCAAGGCTTAGGATTTGGCCCTCCGGCTGTTAGGGTGAAGACATCCATGTCATTGAGATGATGAATGTCATTGAGAACGGGCAGACCAGTGTGCTGTTTTCTGTGCCAGTCTACAAGGTTGGGTTGGGAACCCTTGGTGGGCCTGTGTGACACGTCACGTCTGTTGTTTCCGTTTGTGGAAATGACGCCCCTGCAGGTTCTTGATTCCTCTTCTCCATGAATGGACACAGTTAGGTGAAAACACTACGACTCTGAAGTTAAACAGATACGTGTTTTAATCCCAGCTTTGCCTCTACGTGATGTTCGTCCACTCATCTAATTTGTGTGAAACCTGTTCTCTTCTGACTAAATTGGTGTTCATGACGACAAGCTTGCAAGATTGTCAAGCGCATTATCAACAATGTATGTGAAGTAGTCAGCACAGCGTGGTTGTTCTATAAATTGTAGTAATTATTGCTTCTTTAATCAAAGCAGGTAAATAAATAAGGAAGCATGTTAGATTTTCTGGATCTTTTCTGCTTTACTTTGATCTTTAGCACTAGGCACAAATTATCCTGAAGAGCAAAGAAATGCAAATAGCTTTGCAAAGCTGATTAAGTTTATATTTCTTGTAAAACCACGGAATCAAAAGGCTATCGATTAGCTCTGATGTCGGGTGACCTTTGACTCTTTGAATCAACATGCCCTGCCTGAGAAAGGTCAACTTGGTTAGTTCTTTCACCAAGATCAAGCATGAGAGAGAGAAGATATTTCTTTAGTAGAAGGCTATAGAGAAACTTTAAATGCTTTCTAACCCCCGCCCTCCCCTGCCCCCTGGCTTTTTGTTTTACAAAAAAGAAAAAGTAGAAGTTATTCAAAGGAAATTCAAGGTAACTAGAAATTCAAGAGGATAGGAAAAAGGTGGTTACATCATTGATCAGGATCTAAACTTAATCTGCTTAATTTCTCTCCCATTTTATTAGTGCTAAGGATGAGAATAACTGTTATTTCTGATAGATATTTGCATTTTATTCATAGTTGAAGTTGGAGATCTTAGGAGGTGTTTAGTAGTAATGTTGGGGTGGTTCTAGTCAACAGAAATGTATGTCCAAGGAGCAGAGAAGCAGCCATGCTTGCTAGAGTCCATGCGGATGTGCCCTTAGATGTGCAATCTCACAGGAACTGCTGCGGGAGGCCCAGTGGGGCAGCATGGGAACAGGAAGGTGATCGGGAAGTGTTTCTGTCCATGCCGTGGCTCCCCCGCCTCCAAGGCTCTCACCTCCAGTCATCTGTGAGTGTAAACATCTAGACTCTGGCCCTCTCTGCAGGTCAGGATTCCTTGCTTCTACCTGGCTTGACCAGTTTCTAGTTGATTCTCATTCTTCACAGTAGTTATCTGCTATAAAGTTGCCATGAATTCTAAATTAGTGAATACTAAATCACTGCTTCCAGGGAAAATAGAAGGGTACCTTCCTGTGAACCTCCAGTCACAAGATTTTCATTCCCTGGTAAGTAATAAACTTGCTTTATGTGTGTTTCTGTTTCACAACACCATATTTAATACATAGTCACTGATTCATAAGCACTGAGCTCACGGCCAGCAGAGCTGTCACTCACTCTTGAACCAAGTTCCTCTAACTCATATCCATTCTCCATCAGCCACATCACTGCCTTCCTGAATGAAGGAACATTAGACGGTACTTCATTACTATACTTGGGAGCCGTTCTAAACAGTGAAACCACCAACAAAAAGCACAAAAATGCAAAAAATGTGGTATGAAATGGGCTGCAAAAGCAAAAGGCACTTATTTATATAGGATGACCAATGAAACAAGAAGCCAGGGTGTTGCTCTGTTTGACCTCAGGTGATATCATGAGCGGCCAGTGGCTAAATGTTTTGTTGCTCTGTGCGCACCCTCATATGGTCAAGAAAGCACTAAGGGTATTGATTTTGGGGCTCTAAGCAAATGCAGTGAGTCTGAAGATTGGCAGATAAGGAATTCACCAACAATGAGGATGATCTCTGACTTCACAGCTCTCATGGCCTCAGCCTCTGTATTTTAACACCAAATCTGTGGGAAAAAATCTGATTTGCTCCACTTGGATCAGGGTGCAGTCAACTGTGGCTGGCAGCAGACAGGGATGGGCAGCTTTGTAGGGGAGGGCCCTTTCTCCAGGACTGTTAAGGACAGAGCTGTACTTCAGCAGGAAGTGTGGCTGAGGAGGAAGAAACTGAGATTCCTGGCACATGAGTTAATGGAAGGGCCCTTCATCTTTTTACACTGCTTAGAAAGATGTACTTAGCACCCTAAATATTGAGTGAGTTTTAGAGGCAAAAAGTGACAGGACCTCATTTTTGTAATGGACGGTGCCGTTAACCTTGGAACAACACAGGGGTTAGGGGCACTGACCTCCACACAGTAGAAAATCTAAGTATAGTTTTGACTCCCCCAAAACTGTGAGCAGCAGCCTACTGTTCACCAGAAGCCACACTGATAGCATAAAGAGCTGATTACACATATTTGTATTTATTACATGTATTATACACTGTATTCTTACAATAAAGTAACCTAGAGAAAAAATGTTACTATGAAAACCATAAGGAAGAGAAAATATATTTACTACTTATTCAGTGGAAGTGGGTCATCATAAAGGTCTCCGTTCTCATCTTCTTCATGGGGAGCAGGCTGAGGAGCGGGAAGAGGTCTTGCTGTTTCAGGGATGGCATTCACGGAGGAAAATTCACATGTGAGTCAACCCGCACAGTTCAAACACTTGTTATTGAAGGGTCAGCTGTAGTTTCTCACTTTTCCTTGCCACAGAAGTTGTCATGGGAACCAAGAGAAAGGTAGCTCACAAGCTGTACAGTTGAAAACAATGTGCCCCCTGGTCTGGAACCTTGGCGTTACCTCTGTAGGATGCTAAGGCCAATCCTCTGGGTAGCTGTGAGGATCCGTCGAAAGCTTTCCAGCTTCCAAGTCTATATAGCTATGAGACATGGGATGGGTGGAGTTGGGGCTTCTGACCACACCACTGTGACAATATTGACTTACAGCCTTGGCAGCAAATAAAAACAAAAAAGCACTGAAGATACTTCCACCCTGAGACTCTTAACAGAAGTGCTTTTATGGAAAAGATAATGGCCATAGCTACGCTGTGTCTGACCCTCTCTTCTTCGACTGGGGTGTGGCCAAGGCCTCTGCGTAAGACACGCTCTGCACCCCAAGGGTAGAATGATGAATGAATCACCTCTCAACCACAAAGATGAGGAGAGGATAAAGTAAGAGAAGTTGTGTCTTTTTCTTCCTTGCATCAACAAAGAGGTTTTTGAATTTTCTAAATAGATTTCTTTCTGGGCTCTGCAGGTAGAGGAATGGAGTGAAAGGCCCTCCCAGGGATCCTCCAAGCTCTCAAGCCTGAGATTTAAATATGCAGACACAGACATAAACACACACATTGACTGATGCCACACACCGTGTCAGGCAGCCCACCTGTGCAGAGCTGGGTGGTCTCGCGGAGAGGCACTGGGAGGGGCTGCCGGCTCACTGGGGTCCTGGCATGGCGGTAGAGTTCACAGTGGGATTTCGTCGCAGAACTAAGATCCTCACACATACATGAAGTTATAAATGAGACCAATGACATCCGAACTAGTCACAGTCCAGCACGAGTCTGTAAGTTTTGTTTGTTTGAGTCTACTATGGTTTGAATCATGGTGTCTCCACCAAAATTCCCATTGAAACTTAACCCCCGGAGTGGTGGTATTAGGACATGGGGCCTTTGGGGAAGTGATTAAGTCATGAGGACTGGAGGGAGCTAGCTCAGGACCATCTTTGCCCTTGCATCCTTTTGGCCATGTCAGGACACAGAGTTCACGGCGCCATCTTGCAGGCAGAAGTGAGTCCTCACCAGCCACAAACCTGCAGGTGCCTTGATCTCAGATTTTCCAGCCTCCAGAACTGTGATATAGATTTTTATGACTCATAAATTACCCAGCCTCTGGTATTTTGTTGTAGCAGCACAAAAAGACTCACAGAGTCAGATATTTGTCTCACCAAAATCTCAGATGGGATGACAAAGGGATTTAAAGAAATCAAGTCTGATAGCTGCTCAAAATCTTGAAGGTCCACCCTTAGTGATAGAGGCAGTCCTCAAATTCATATGAGAGGAGATGTACTGTTCAAAAACTGCGCTTGGAAGCCACTGTCCAAATGTTTAGAACACATCTATCTGCCTGTCATAAAGAGCGAGAAGCCCCGTTTTTAAGAGGAAGCTCCAGGTATCTTTTCAGTTCCTTCTCCCAGGACCCCGCCCTGCTTCTGGGGGTCCAGGCCCCCTGCTTCTCCTGCCCTGTCAGCTGTGATCTGCTCCTCTTGAGAGGGCGGGTGTGGCAATACCTTCCCCAGGGACTCAGCCCCACTCAGCTCCTGGCCATCCTGAGAACAAGGTGGCTTTGCCTCTGAATGTTACACTTTTCTTCCAGAATTGCTATGTATCTGGAGGTAGAGGGGAAAAATTGTTGTTCTCCTTTCAGAAAGCAATGTTCATATTTGGGCTTGATAATCCCAAGGCACGTGTTCAAGCTGCCAGCCCACAGCCCATGGCACATCTGAAGCAGTGAGGGTGCTGGCTGGGCACGGCTGGGGATAGAAAGCTTCTGTGATTTGAGGGAGCACCGCCTTCCTTGTTCAGGGGACCCAGTGAGGAAGAGACCTCCAAGTCCTCTGGGTTGGGGGAAGGAGAACGTCGTGACCAGTCTCTGTCAAGCCTATTCCAAGAGAGGGGACGTATCTGGGTTAACATTTACTGAGATGCCTCAAGGCCCGGAGCTGGAGGCAGTTGAGAGGCTGGAAAAGAGAAGCGGAGAAGACCAACAACAGATTTTGCTACCTCCAAGGCTGATGCAGTATTGAAGCACTTTTAGCACGGCCCCAAGTCCCTGGCGCTCTCCCAAATTCCGCAGTCTCAGCATCCCTCTTCCTCTCTAGGCACCCCAGAACCTGAAGACCCAGTAACTAAGGGATAAGAAGGATTTAGCTGGAAACTGTGTCCTTTCTCATAGATCCGTTTCTGGGACATACCAGTTAACTATTTTGAACATCACCCTTGTCTCTGACAAAATACTGCCTTGGAGGGCAGGGGTACTTAATTCACAGAGCACATTGCAGAAATGGAATTGTCAGCAGCCGAATGATGAGAAAGCTGGAAATAAAGAGATGATATTAGGGGCATCCATGGACTGGGGGGCTTGGCGGTCATCTTAACTGAGATGGTGTCTGCTCTCCGTAGTGCTCCTAAGAGGACTCTCATCCAGTCAGTGACAGCTGAATGGGAAACAGCAAAGGGGTACCACAGTCACTTGGCAAGGATGGATGGCACAGGGAACAGGGGATGATTTATAAATCCTTCTGAGAGCAGAAAGTCGTCTTCCCATCATCTTTATAGCTGACTCCCCCGGCTCTTAGAGACCTGTGATAGCAGCATCATTACCACTTCCCTGCATCCATCCCTTGCACTTTTGTAATGTGGGAAAGAGAGATTAATTGTATGGTGAAACTCTTCAACAATTTGCTGAACCTCTGCATTCCTGACATTAATCTTTCCCCAAGTGCCCTATCATTAACTTGAAAAATCAACTGGCCAAAACCTTAGAGTAGGTTCATGCAAATGAAAATACATAAATAGTGTGTGGGGATGGTGCAGGGATGGAGATGGGGAGGGCTGTTGGCTGCCGGAGAACCTGTAGCAAAATGATACATTAAACTGTTTTCCTGAATGCTTCACCCGTGAAACATGTCATTTATCCACTATACTATGTCCTGTACTATTTCATTAGAATCGTTTACTTTGGGCCTGGACCTGCTAAAAGCATGAAAAACACTTCCAGTTTCAAGTTGTTTTCAAAGTATGCTAATAAAAAAATCACTTTTCTTCCTCTGTCTCCAAAAGAAAATCTCTATTCTCCCTTCATTTGTGGGATTCAGCAACTAACCACCTTTTCCTAGATTTTTTTCCATTTGAAAAGAAAATAAACAAAACACACTTGTTTTGAAATGTTCCCACATCATAAATGTTCTCATTATGCCAAATTTGATTAATCCTCTTATGAAATATAAAATTGGCTAGAGAAATATATTCATTTTTGAAGTTTTGAGTTCATTTTTTTAATAAGACCTCTCCACATGTAGATTTGTTTTTATTTAAGTGGAGGTCTCGATCTGTGCTCACAACATCATTATAACCAGCCAGATAGAGAAACAGAGTTTCCATCAAGAAGGAAATGGCCCTTGAGTGGGGCTCATAAGTGTAGATTTCGACCCTGAGGTGCCCGTGGGTGGCAGAAGCCAATGCGTGGCTTTCCCCCGGCCAATCTTCTGTTTTCTTTCTTTGTAGCCCCAACAGTGATGTAAGTCTTATGCTACAGAGTTCAATCATGAATGTCAGTAGTTTGGGAATGAAAAGCAAGAATGCACCCATTTTTCTACTTGACTACTTTTGAACTAGATCTTTAAAAAAAAAAAAAAAAAAAAAAAGGCACTAAGCCAAATCTCCCCAGAACGGAGTGTCATCTACTTTCCCATTCATAACCACTGGTCACCTGAGTCAGGCAGAGGGAAGAATGTATGATTCATATCAAACCAGGTTAAATGAACAGACAGAATTAGAGAGTCCTGGAAAGGGAAATTCAGGGATTTGCTAAGATCACTTTCTAGATTTAGTTGAAAGTTAAATACATAAATCATATAAAATCTGTGATGTTTGTGCTAGGAACAAAATTTAAAGTGGAATTTAAAATGAAAAGTGATTCACCACTTATCATACTTTTTCCTTTGTGAATTGTAAGTGATTGTGTGATCAAGAAAGTTAAAACTTAGCAAAGGCTTGGATTTAAGTAAAAAGGCAGTCAGGGTTTTTTAAAAATTATTCATTCAATTAATATTTATTGAGGGGCTTTAGCATGCACATCTCACTCAAGGCAAACAGTTGAGAAGCTTATAATTTAGACAGCACAAGACAAATACTTGAGTAATAGATAATATAATTACATATAAACAGGTCATATGTGGAATCTCCCAGAGCAAACCTTCTTCTCTCGAGTTTGCTGATGTCTGTAGCTACGAAGAACAAAAACAAATGATTAGAGTCTTCATGATTACGGATTTGTTTGAACTTTGATTACTAACTAAATTAATAATTTATTTTTATAAGCTAACTGTTCAGCTTAAATTAAAATCATTTGAGCTTATGTGCAAGGTAAATATGTTTGAATTTTTAACACTTTCTATGTAATATTAGGGAACCCCATTTGACAAATTTAGTAGAACCATCATTAATCTACATAGATTATTTTCTTGAACTAAAAGCAATTATTAATATTCATTAAGTGCCAGGCAGTTTACACACACACACACACACACACACACACACACACACACACACACAAAATTTATCCCTCTAAACAAACAATCTTATGAAGGGCATACTATTATCATCTGCATAAAAACTAACAAAGTCGATGATACATTGCAGTGAAAGTGTAAACAGAATTTTTCTTTTGCAAGGAATTTGGGGATAATGGTGATCCACAGTTACACATTTATCATTTACCTATTGCACGGTAAGCCCTCGGGCTATAAAGATGATCGAGACCTGATACTTCCTCTCCAGCTCACCTTCTAAAGAGAGAGATGGACATGTAAACAGGGGTGCACTGAAGGAAGTGAAGACACTGTCCTGGAAATCTTAAAGGTGGAGTGGGGCAGGCAATTCCACCTGGAGCCTTCACAGAGCAGGGACACATGGACTTTCTTGATTTGATTTGTATCTAGAAGGCATCCTGGACAAGTTGAAGCCATGTCTAAGCATTCTCCAAGTTTTAACAGTGTACTTGAGGCAATGTGGTGATTATTGTTGTGATCTCACAACCAGACAGTGGTGATCTATAGTGCCCTTAGCAAGTAAGAAAGTACATTGCTAGTTTCATTGCATCTACTGTAAAGATCTTGGCCAGTACTGTAAAGATCTGGGCCATATATTGTGAAGATCTTGGAAGCAGAGACCAACAACAATGTCCTCATGCTAAAAGCAGAAGAGACTAGAGGTCTCTAGAGATAGAATAAAACCTACTTCTATTTGCCTCTTATTCTGTCCATCAAATAAAATCCATCAACAACAGTTTATGACTTCGACTCAATACCCACAGTACGTTTTGAGGGACTAACCACTCCAGGACCTACCAAGCACTTCATGACAGCAGTGTGTTGGGAGTAAGAATTATGGATGGTTTAGTCCAACAACATGAGAATGTGTGTGTAATTTAACAGCTTCAAATAGCAGTGTGCGATGTATGCACGCCAACATAACTTAACCTAGGACTCAACCTAATCTCCTAAGATGCAACATACATTCACACATACTCGTGTCTAAAGTTATTACATTTTGTGGTTGTTCATTTACACTGGCTCTAGAATGAGTAAGGCTGAATTCTTTCCCCAAAGCATAGTGGTAAATTCTCATATCATAGACTTTTGATAGAATTTCAAGTATTCGTGAATCATTAATAATTGTCCTAACTTTAAAAAGGTGCCTACCTTAAACATGATATTCAAATCATGAATTCCTGAAGGTTTGTTGAGTTGGTTGTTCTTGGCCATCATTTTGAAGCATGCTATGCATCTTAATTTTCCCTAAGGAACATGTCTAAGGGAAATATTTGGTCATTAACACTATAAAATGTATCAAATGACTGAGCATAGGCTTCATAAAAGATACATAGTAATCATAACAAGAGTCAAAATTCCAGTTAGGATACATAAATAACCTCTATGAGATGGGAATCAAATAACAACTCTCCAACCTTGCAGCCCTAAGGAACACATGTCACTTGATTGCTCACAGCTTGGACACTATATTCTTTATCTGCAGGAGAGATGTTCACTGAAGACCCCCAAATGATGCTCCTTCCTGCACCAGGGAAAGTTTAAGAATTACTCTGCCACAGGGAGAATATACAATGGCTGCAACAGATTCTCTTCCTAGAATCCTGGTGCAGGGATTTGGGAAACTGTCAGGATGAAAAATGATACTATTTTAATCTCCCCATAAATAAGATTGGCATACTGTGCTTTTATTATATTCTTTGAAATGAATTGATTCTATTCTTAGAAATTAAGACACTTTATTCACATGCCAGTATAGAAATCTTTCTGAAACAAGTGTTGGTGAGGATGTGGGGAAATTGGAACCCTCATACTTTGCTGGTGGGAATGTAAACTAGGGCAGCCACATTGAAAAACAGTTTGACAGTCCCTCAAAATGTCAAGCATAGAGTTAACATAAGACCCAGTAATTCTACTCCTAAATATAGACCCAAGAGAATTGAAAACTTACGTCTGCACAAAAACTTGTACACGAATATTCTTATCAGCTTTATTCAGAATAGCTAAATTGGAAACAATTCAAACGTTCATCAACAGATGCGTGAATAAACAAAATGTGGTATGTCTGTGCAATGGAATATTATTTGACATTTTATAGAAAGAATGAGGTTCTGATCAATGCCTTAACACAGAAGAACCTCGAAAACACTATGGTAAGTGAAAGAAGCAGTATTAATGCGCCACATGTTGTATAATTCTATTTATGGGAAATGTTCATAACAGATAAATCCGTAGACGCAGAAAGTTGAGTAGTGGAGGTCAAGCGCTTTGGGGAAGCTTTGGAGAAAGTGAAGAGGGACTGCTAACATGCTTTATTTGGGGATGATAAAAGATAGTGTCAATGGTTTTAGAGTTAGGTGAATAAACTGAAAATCACTGAATTATACCCTTTAAAGATGCATTTTACAATAGGTGAATTATATTTCAATAAATTGCTATAAAAACCTTTCTTAGCTCTTTTAGATAATTCAAGCCTTGTCCTGATTAATTTCTGTAAATGATCACTATCTAACTAGTTGTTTTGGGATGCGTTTGGCCTTTAGATGAAATAAAACCAATTTTTAAGATAAAGACAACCAAGCAGTAAGAAGTGATTTTTTTTTTCACATGTGTTGAAACTTTATGTTTTCAAACATCTGAAGAAAATCATCTATAAATGAATCAGAATGATAATAGATATGTTTTTGCAATACTTTCACAGATGGTCTTATTTAAACACATTCCAGTGATGATAAATACAGAAGCTTATGGAGTTACATAATACGAGATTCTGGTTTGGATATGAGATCTAGCTGAGCAAGTTATCTGAGGGAACATTTCTTATTTGCCTTTGTATTTTGTGGGGCATAGACTATGTGCTAGTTACGGGAGGATTAAATGCATTATCATCTTAAAGCTGTGTCTTTTTGAGGAGCCCCTTCAACCAGCAATAAAAAAAAATCCTATTACTCTGAGTTAAGACAATTTTAAAGCACAACCCATTGTGGAATGCAGTTGATGCTTGATACATGTTTCATGAACGAATGTCTGAAGTTATACATATATGAATGGATCAACGCAGAGTATATAAACGTGGATTTCAGAGCTGTCCCTCTCCCTAGTTCTAAAGTTCGCTTCTTCCTTCATTTCCAGTATAAGCATTGAAATTTTGAAGCATTCTTAACAAATGAAATATCTAAAAATATTTGTGGTTTGGTTTGTGTACAGAATACATCCCAAAGGATTCATTTGTTACCTAAGTTATAATCAGTAATGTTAAGAACTTTTAGCAATAAGACATGACACGACGTAATAATCCTTTGAACCAAAAATGAGGACAATGCTTCCTGAAAAGTAATTATTTTGGAGTGAAACCTAGTTCTTAGTTACCTCATGTGACTGTAAAATACTTCTATAGGAATAAAAAAGTATTGAGACAGCACAGGGCTTTTCCTTAGTCTATAAAGATTGGTTTTCTCTCATAAGCTTCATTAACCCAATATTCTATATATATGTGCCTATGTACATGTGTGTGTGCCTGTGTGTGTGTGTGTGTGTGTGTGTGCCTGTGTGTACTATATTTTCCCCAATAGGATAACACTTTGGGAATGTATATTGTTTGCAGAGGGTAAAGGGAGCCGAGTGGAATGCTGTTACTGAATATTATCATAACCTTTATTGATTGAGATTCCTTTGTCAAAGGAATGTCAAATGTCATTTGGGTCACTGCCCATTTTTTAATGTATTTTGGCAAAAAGCAAAAATTGTCAGGCTTCACTTATTTCGTTGTACTGATTCAGGTGATAGTTATTTGCATCTGACAATTTGCTTATTTAAAGAACATGAAGGTCATTATCATTGAACTTTCTCTGAAATAACCAACATACGGAGACTGGATTCATACTTACTATTGCCTCCATTGGCTTGATGAAATCAGTACTCAGAACCTGAGAGGGCAGAAGTGGCAAGACAGATTAATTTGCTTTAAAGGTTTTGAGAGTATCTCATTGTTTTTTTGCATGGATTTGCGCAGTCTAAGATCACATAACAAGCGAGAACATCAGATTTCTCATAGGGAAATTCTTAAGTTCAAGTATAAAAATGTTACAATATTGGTCAATATCACATTGTTTTCTTTATTTATGTTTATTATTATACTTTAAGTTCTAGGGTACATGTGCACAACATGCAGATTTACTACATAGGTATACACGTGCCATGTTGGTTTGCTGCACACATCAACTCATCATTTACATTAGGTGTATCTCCTAACGCTATCCCTTCCCCAGCCCCACAGGCCCCGGTGTGTGATGCTCCCCTCCCTGTGTTCATGTGTTCTCATTGTTCAACTCCCACTTATGAGTGAGAACATGCAGTGTTTGATTTTCTCTTCTTGTGTTACTTTGCTGAGAACGATGGTATTAAACTGTTAACCCTTCTTGAGTTTAAACAGGTATTCTAGTTTTGCTTCATAACACAGCATGCCCTCTCCATTCTTTGACAGCTCATCATACCTCAAAGTAAAATGAGAGACCTTCAACTTCATTCTCAATCAAATCTCCAACTAATCCTGTTCATGAACTCTTCTGTCTAGCCAAACTCTCTAAATTAATTCTTGCCCATCTGATGTTACTGCCTTCATTTGCTCTTCTTGGCATTTTTTTCCCCTGAAAATCTTACTAGCCATTCCTTAATCTCAAATGTATTTATTTCTGTACAATGGCTTCTGAAAACTGTAAGGATCTATCCTTGCTCTGAACTCCTAACATTTATTATCTGTATCAGACATGTGGCATGTGCATTTACAACTTTGTTTTGAGGTTAAATGTGGGCATGTTTGTGCCCAGTGCTAGATTATGAATTCTTGGAGGTCATCAACCGCCCAGATTGATATTTGCAAGGTACTGCATGCATAGCAACCTTACAATAAACGTCTGTTGACTGAATGAGTGAATGAGAAGAGATTCAAACTGAGGTGGTTACTCATCGAAGAGGTGTCCAAATAGTGAATGATTAAACAAGAAGCAGTAACTCATACTGTTCTTCCTTTTGACCTGCACTGTTGTTTTGGTAGCTGAGATTCTCTGGTCACTAAGTAATCAGATATATGGATATACTCCCTTGAGGTATGTTTTGGGAAGGACTTTGATTGTCCCACAAAGCAGAGTACAGATCTGACGCTAGATTGCTCTTGTTTTCTTTTCTGTTTTTTCTTTCTTTTTTCTCTTTTTGCAAAGAGGCATGCTATTCATGTAACTCTGGTCACAAAACGGCTATGTATTTCTTAAAATGTTTTTTAAAATTTCACTCTAGAATACTTACAACTAACTGGATATGAATCTATTTATCCTGGCGTAACAATGGATTTGATATTGTGACTAAAATTGTAATTTTGGTCTCTCCCAGGTAACAGGATGTCACAGTGACACAGCCATGAGATTTCAGTAAGTGACATGAGCACATTCAGCCTGGTAGACTGTTTTCAAAAGGTTCCAACACAGACCACTTCGGTACAAAGGGTCAAACACAGTCCAAACAAATGCTTGACAATAATAGGTACAAAGGACTTGTGTCCTTGGTGAATGATTAATCATAAGCTATCATAAACAAAAGTGTTCTATACATTTGATAAACAGGTTCATAAAGAGCACAGGAAATACTGAAGAAAATCACATCTTTTAAAATTAAATGTCAGTCATAAGACAGCTGACTTTTAATTTTGGGGAGGTTTTCATTGAACACTTTGAGTGAAACTAGAGTAGCAGGTGCCATGTCTGCACCCCCAAGTTGGTAATATATATGCACCCATCATTAAAATGTACTGTTTGAATTCTTATGTGTTGCTTTCATTCTGTGCTCCATTCAGTAGATTATTGTATACACATTCACTCCCAGAAGCCGCTGTAATGGGCCATCACAGTCCCTCTCTTATATTTTCTCTTCTCATGCAAATGAAAGAGCAATTAGCCATGACAATCAGTAGGCAGAAAGACTGTCAAACCCATTGTGAAAAAATAAATACAAAACACGTTGTTACATCTTTGGAGTAGCCTAAGAATAAATGTATGACTCTATATTTTTAAAAAGAAATTTTTTCTCCCCACAGATGTGCAGGAATGTAGATAGTCTAATGCATGTGGTCATCCCAAGACCCATGTGTTCTTGGAAGATTATGCAAATGTTTTCCACTAATTTTGCTGCGGCGCGAAACATTTCTGAAGTTCAACTTTAGGAATTACATGGAGGATCACTTTACACATCACATAGGAAAATAACTTTCTTCCTCAGCTTAGGAGTCAATTGCGATATTGATAGGATTTTTAGCACCTCTCTTGGTACAAAAGGGGAGGAGAATTAAGCCTATAGTGCAGGCAAATAAATGATTGCAATAAGGAATCTGTGGACCAGCCAGAATATGGGCTTCCTCAGTGACTTACAGAAATTACCATGAAAACAGAAGAGAAATGGGCCCAGGTAATGACAGCGCTTTCAAGCTGTCCCAGTCAATAAAAATGCTTGAGAAATGGTTTCTCAGCCCTGCCATTGGGAAGAGGAGAGAAGGAACTACTCTGGCTGTTTCTCCCTACACCTTCCTTATCCCCAGTACTGTGGCCCATGCCTCAAGATCTGTGGACAAGTAAGCAACAAACAGCAACAAAACATATCAACTCTGGAGCTTCTGGATGTGAGGGCAAGATATATGGTTGAAGCCTAGAAAGCAAAGGGAATAAAGAAATAGAAAGACATAAAATATGAACCCACATGTCCTCTAAAGTCCTTATGTTTCAGAATAATCCATTTTGTTTCTTTAAGTTACAGAACCTATACTCCCTTCCTTTTTCCCTCCTAAGAGTTCAGGTCTGCAGGAGCTATAGGTGAGCTTTCCGAAAGGAAGCACCCTCTGCTTTACGTTATGGCCCTGCCATAGGAACAGGCTCTCCAGTGGGCACACAAACCCAGGCGCAGTCCCCATGAGGTCACTCTTCTGCTTGGCCTCCACCATGAGCCCAGACTCTTGACCCCCTACCAGATACTGCTCTTGCCACCCTTCTGTCCTGCTGAGGCTAGAACATGGAGGCCAAAGCCCATGAGTTTCAAAAAGATGTTGTAGATGCTGTGATTTATCACTGTTTTAGGCTTGAATTCTCCTTACAACATTCCTTTGCGACGTCTTCAATTTCCTAGGACTCTTCCTGTTGGAGAGAACCTTTAAATAAGAGAATGTATGTAACTCGTTCAGTGCAGGGCCCAGGGCATGAAGAACTCATTTGATAAAGTATTCCTCCTTCTGAAAGCTCAGATAAGCATCAAATGATACTGACCTCACTGATCTGAAATTTATGCCATATAACTTCCACCCATTGATTCTAGATGTAGCTGGTGCAACCCTACAAAACCAGAATAACCCCTTGAAAATTCCTCCAGGTCTACTTCTCTCCATGGCAAATAGACTCATTTTCAGCTGCTCCTCAGGAGATACGATTGTTCCCCTTTGATTGTGTTCCAGTTTATTTTTACTTACCAGTCAAGTGTTTTAAAATTACCATTTTGGTGTGTTTCTTTTTAAAGTGTCTGTGTGTGTGTGTGTGTGTGTGTGTGTGTAACCACACTCTTATACTATTTTGTAGCTTACTTTTTACATGTATGCTTCCCTTCCTTAAATGCTCTTACACTATGCTCTTAATTATTCTAGTTAATAATCGTGATAAGAGCAAATATGTGATGCATTCTCGCTACAGTCCACACACTCCACCAAACATATGTAATTCACGTCAAACCTCTGAGGTAGGCCCACGGATCGTCAACATTTTACAAATGAAAACCACAGTCAAATCGAGGTGTATGCAGGCTCGAAAGCCACCCAAGTTCACCAGGAAGTAAAGGACAGAGCCAAGATCCAAACACAGATACGGCCAGCTCCAGAGCCCACACTCTTTCCTGCTTTCTGTTTTACCTTTCTGGTTCTTTGGCTAAAAAGTCCTTTGTGTTTTCCTTTATCCTTTTGTAACTCCAGCACTTTGGAACTTGAGCCTGTGGCAGTATTTTTGGAGCCCTGTCTTTCTCTCTTGTACTCATCTTCAGGGGTAGGTCTATCTTTAAAAATTACACACATGAACTGCAAACAGCTTAAGCCCATGGAGTCGCTGGCAGGCAGCCTCCTGTCTTCGGGCACTTCCCACTCTTCTGCATTTGCATGAGAACCCCGTTGGGAAGACTTCCTGTCCAGCCTCATTTCATGGGATCAGCCTCCCTGTCCTTGGAAACTTTCCAGCAGCCCTGATAGTGCCCAGTTGCATGTGTCACTTTGGGAAGCCTTTGTTTTCTTGGTGGCTGCTGCCCAAAGAACCTATTTCTTCCCCTTTATCAACTAGCAGTCAACATCAATGCTTTTTCCAAAACCTGAGAGACAAATGATCAGCATGCTGAGCCGGTAACAGGCTAAATACTCTGGATTCAGCCTGGCAGGTGGAGAGTTGGTCTCCAGTCATTCCTCCATCTTGCTTCTGTGTGGTTTACAGGTAAACCAGGATCACTGCGTCAAACTTTCCCTTTTCCTTCTTCCACTAAGTGATTTGTGATGCACTCTCTTCCAAGTTAATATAACCATTCATCTTCACCGAGATCCTGACCAACTTACTCAACCCTCCAGCTTGCGAGTTTTCCAAAATCACAGCTCCATCTTCTCCCTCAGTGCTTGTGTCTCCTAGGGTTGCCATAAGTACCATGAACTGGGTTCTGGGGGCCAGGAGCCTCAAATCAGAGTGCCAAGGGGGCCATGCCCCTCTGGGACTGATTAGAGTCCTTCCCTGCCTCTTCCCTTCCTGGGCTTGCAGCTGCAGCTCCCCAATTCTGCCTCTGCCCTCCCGTGCCATTGCCTTTCTCTATCATCTCCGTCTCTTCTACCTATAAGGACACCAGTCCTGTTGGGTTCAGACTCATTGTAATGCCCTCTTCTTAACCTGATTACATCTGCAAAGATACTGTTTCCATTTAGGTCACATTGACAGGTGCTGGGAGTTTAAAGGTTTCAACATTACTTTTGGGGGGACACAATTCAACTTGGGAAACCTGCTTCTATTTAACAGTGCAAACTCTTCTGCCACCATTTTCTAGTCATAAATCCCACCAGGCCAAAGCTCAAAGTAATTTGTAGGATTGCATATACCACCCTAAATTATAGTCTCAAATTCACATTATGAATTATGCATTGGGTATTGGCCAATAGACATATGGGTCCACCACACTTTTTGTTGTTGTTGCTGTTGCTTGGTTTGATTTTCCTTATCTAAGTATGTCAAGGTATTGTCAGTTCACTCTACACATCTTTCTGCATTACACTGAGCATCTGCTTTGTGCCAGGAAATGTTCTAGGTGCTCGGGGATCAATGAGGACTAGAGCTGATGCAGTCTTTACTCTTATGGGGGTTAAGGTCTAGCAGCAAAGACAGACATTATACAAGTACTAAAGACAAATGCAGAGAGTTTTGGACGTGGCCTTTTGAAACTTGGCTGTATTCCTTCCTAGATCTGTGACTATGGATCAATCGCCTTACTTCTTTGTGCCTCAGTTTGCCCATCTGTTGAAAGGGTATACTATCGGTAAACATTTCACAGCATTATTGGAAGGCTAGACTAAATGAATTCACATGAAATTCCCAGAACAGGTCCAGACACAGTAAGTAATCTCTGAGTGTTAGTTATTATTATGCTAGAAAGGCCTAACCTCACCTGGGGACAGAGAAACCCTTCCTGCAGAAGTGTAGACAAGCAGAGTCTGAAGGCTAAGTGGCACTTGGGGAAAGGTGGAGGAGGGGAGAAGAGGACTTTTTAGGTAAACTGATTAGGAAAGGAAGTGACACTTGGGGGTGTTTTCCAGAGTTTTATCTGAGTCCTGTGTTTGCCACCTCCTTGACCCATTCACAGCCCCCGGAGATAAGCCCTTCTTCAGACACACACTCCCGTCTCATGTGTCTCTAGCAAAAGATCACCCAAAGCTGCCCTCTGACTCTTCTCTTTGCCATTTGTACAACTTCATCAAGCACTAACACACCTATGAGAGGCCGCCGGCCCTTGTCTCCAGCCACAGAATTCTCCAGGAATCCTGCATGGAGGAGACAGGAACTGTATACATTCTGAATATCACCCTCTGGAAATAGCGCTCCCAGGACACACATTGGGAAGGCCTTCTCTTGACCTCGGGTTCTTTTCTCTTCTTGCATGATGGTAGTTGCCTGAGGCATACCAGATCAAGCTGTTTCATCCCAGGATTCTTTTCCATTTTGTGAAACGCTGGCCGTAGTAGGACCGTTCAGTCCTCTGCTCTGTGGTATCCCACACACTTCATCTCAGGAAGTCTTGTCTTGTCTGGTCTGAGGACGTTTTTCAAAAACCTCATATCTTTCCTGCTGGTTTCATCCCTCTGTAACTTTAACTAAAGATCTGCAGCTTTTTTACTGTAAATGGCCAGATAGTAAATATTTTAGCCTTGTGGGCTATGATGATCTCTCTCACAAACACTCAATACTGCTGTTGTAGTGAAAAAGCAGCCAGAGGCCACATGTTCATGAAGGGGCAAGGTGTGTTCCAATAAAGCTTTATTTATAAAACATTCAGCCAGCAGGATTGGCCTGTGGATTCATGCTTAAGTTTAATACAGTTAAAACCAAACTCCCTTTTCTACTAAAATTAGCTCCCGCCCCAGATTTCCCTATTTCTGGCAATGACAGCAACACTTTCCAACTCATACACGTTTAACAACATGGAGTTGAATATTTGATTCCTCCTCTCCATGAACTGCCATATTTCTCACATCTGTGTATTTCTATTTTCATAGCTGTCATATCTTATCACTTCACATTGCATTATTTATTTTCTTGGCTTTTAGACTGACAGATTTTCTTTCTTTTTTTTTTTTTTTTTTTTTCCATCTAGTATAGCTTTGGGGTCAATCATTCCTAAAAATGTTGCTGTTATCAATCCTTTACTCTTCAGTCTTCCTAACCTACCGAACTCTGACTGCAGTCTACCTCCAGCTTCTACCTAGGTCTCACCATGGGGTTTTCCTCTGACAAGGAAGTCCACTTTGCTTTGTTCCGCACCCTGTTCTTTGGCTCATATTATCTCCTCTGTTCAAGATGACCTTTCATCTACAAGGCTCCTCCCCCGTGTCCATTCTCAAAAGCAGAGCTCATTTCTAGCCTTCTCCCTGACACTCATCAGTCCATTCCTTCCTATACTCTCTGGTGCCGATGTCTCCCACCTCTGGGCTCTTGAGTGCAGGTCGTCTCTTAGACTCACTTGGTACCTCATCACATACCACCTGGAATCCTTTTCTAAAGTTTCAGAAGTGTTTGTGATATGCCCCTAATTAGAGCAATGTTTGTCAAGACCAGCAGCATGCCTCACAGTGCCAGGATTGGGTTTGCATATACGTTCTTTCCTCCACAATAGCCTGTCTTATCTCCTTATCAGTTCTTGGAGTTTAAGGGGAAGTAGCTTTTTTTTTTTTCTTTTTTTAAAAAAAGAAAGTTAAATGAACTATCTTTATAGGCAATCCTGAATTTTTAAATTGCCTGTGTAATAGGCACTATTGAAACTAGAGGGTGATAAGACCCCAAATCACTCTATCCAAGCCCATTGTGCTAGTAAAACATTTGAAAATCCACACAGATGCAATGACCACATTAAACAGAACAAGGTTTTGCAATGCCCAAAGTTGAAACAAAAATGAATTAGAGCGTTGGCTCCTCTACTTTTGAGGGAAATACTCATACTTGAGATAAAGCAGATGAAGCAGATTTTATTATGGGAAAATGAAATGATAGGCAATTTTGTGGATTTTCCAAAAGAGTTTATTAATACATGTATCTTTAAAAATACTAGCTGTTGACTAAAAAAAAGAAATTTTTTCCTTAAATATCCAATTTTCCTTAAAAATTAGTGGCTTTCATTTTCTTTTAGATGTGGGATTATCACTGCCACTGCTTTTATATGTATCCGCTTTAATAGAAATCTTTTTTTTTTTTTGGGTCAAAACTTGAAAGAAAACATTTGCGAAGAGTAGAATGCATACATGAACGATGGTATATTCGTGCAAAAGAATACTACACAGCATGAGTCTGCAAACTCCATCCTGTAGGTCGAATCTGGCCCATCGCCTGCTTCTTACAGCCTGCAAACTAAAAAAGGTTCTTACATTTTAGATGTAAAATTTTTGAAAGTAGAAGATTTTATGCCATGTGAAGGTTATATAAAAGTCAAATTTCAGTGTCCATAAATGCATTTCTATTAGGGCACAGCAAGATTCATTTCCATATGTATTGTCTGTGGCTGCTTTTTGTGCTACACTGCCAGAGAGACTCCTTCGGCCTGAAAGGCAAAATACTTACTACATGGCTCTTTAAGAAAGTGTTTGCTAGCCCCTGTTAAGCAGCAGTAAAATTAACAAACAGCAAGGGAGACTTTCACAAACATGATGGTGAGTGAATAAAGCTAGTCCCTAAAGAGTACGCGTCATATAGTCAGGCAAAATTAATCTACAGTAAGATAAATCACAATGGAGATTTGCTCTGGGTGCGTGGGCTCTGTATTCAAGGGAGGCTTCTGGGGTGCTGGCAGTGATTGACTCTTGAGTTGAATTCAGATTGCACAGATGTGTGTTCCCCAAAATTCTCTGGGCACTTGCAATTTGTGATCTTTTCTGCATTTATGTTATACTTCAGTCTTAAAGGTTTACTTAAAAGAGCCTAGGAAGAATAAAAAAGAATGCTTAAGAAGAGGAATGAAAACAGAGGAAAGAGGATGCATGCTGAGGAACAGTTAGGAACTGGGAGGGCAGAGCTGCCGGGATGTGCCTGGATCCTGGTGAGGCTGGGAGGAGGGGAATTAGCTGGGAAAGGGGCCGGGACAGAGACCCCGCGATGTGTTAGGTCTTGAGCAGATCCTACCTAGCTTAGTCACCACCATCACCCTATGAGACAGATATCATCTTTGTTGTACAGAAAAGGAAACTGAGGCTGAGAAAGATTCTGCGTCCTGCCCGAGGATTCACAGCTTGCATGTACAGGGCACATTTCAATCCAAGGGGAAACCACGCTTTGTTCATTATTTTTCTGAAAGAAAAGGAAGGAGTTAGTGTGGATGAAATACACAGATTCCCTCTATGGCTATCAGGGATTACCAAAGCCCTAGAAGGACTCTAATACCCCCTAGAGTGGGGAGCTTATGTGAAGAGGGGCATTTGATAAGGGCTTTGGGAGAAAATGTAGTTTCAGAAAGGATAGAGCGATAGAGATCCTGTCTGCTTTGGAATGTTTATGTCAATATTTTGGCATTCTTAACTCAAGAGGTGCTCATGTGTTCACAGTTTTTCTATTTCTTCTCCTTATAGTGCAGATATTTTTCCAGTCTTGAGGTGAGATGGTTTACCTGTGTGTAAACTATGCAACCAGTTTAATGAACTATGATGTGAAGATCAGTTTCTGATAACATAAAATATACTCCTGGAATTCTGTGGCTTGCATACTTTTAAAATTATTCTTGGCTATACAGAGCAATCAAGAAAGCTTTTCTCTCCTGAAATGTCATGAAGTTTCCCAGATTCCTTTACAAAATCACAGCTATGTGTGTCTGAATTTATGTCGCCAGGTGATTAGCAGGTGAGAGGCTGGCCTAAATAAAACACAGATTCTGATATAGCTTATAAGAAAATTAAGCAGTCTAATTAGGTATAATAAACAAAATGAACAAATTCACATCAATCTACCTGTGCTCAGTTTGTAGGTGAGCCTAGAATGAATATTTATGCTTACTTCTTGTTTTTTTTTTATTTTTATTTTTATTTTTTTGGTACGCGTATGGTATGTTCTGGTATGACATTATGTTTGGTACAAATTCCAGGTCAGATCCTGTACATGAAGAAAGTCAGCTATAAGGGACAGTTAGAAACATTTGGACATTCTGGCACTTCCATAAATTATGCATGTGTTCTCACTGCAGAAATGGGTAATGTTTCTAAACAAATGGAGACCTCCTGAAATGTTGGCTTTTAGTCTTTAGATTTATTTTTAAAAACACATGCACACAAGCAACAAGAACAAACCTCTCATGTTTCAATAGTTAGCCCTCTCTTCTTCCCTTTATGCCTCTTCTAAGCAATTGAATGTGGTGTACTCTCATCACATGCTAAGGCTCGGAAATACTGCTTGAGTTATAAATTCCAATTTTCATCTACTTATCTTTTACTATTGAAAACAAACTCCGGCCGGCGCGCGGTGGCTCAAGCCTGTAATCCCAGCACTTTGGGAGGCCGAGACTGGTGGATCACGAGGTCAGGAGATCGAGACCATCCTGGCTAACACGGTGAAACCCCGTCTCTACTAAAACTACAAAAAACTAGCCGGGCGAGGTGGCGGGCGCCTGTAGTCCCAGCTACTCGGGAGGCTGAGGCAGGAGAATGGCGGGAACCCGGGAGGCGGAGCTTGCAGTGAGCTGAGATCCGGCCACTGCACTCCAGCCTGGGTGACAGAGCGAGACTCCGTCTCAAAAAAAAAAAAAAAAAAAAAAGAAAACAAACCCCAAGTCTGCTTCCAATTGTTGCAATATCTTCATGAGTCTTTATTAACTTCTCTAAGAATGTGACAGGGGAAAGCATCCTATTCAGGTTATTCCAAAATATTTTATTCATGTCAATACTAACCTATAATTTCCATCACTTGCTCCGAGGATCAATGACACAAAACCAAACTGTTAATAATTCTGTATTTTTAGAAGGACACATTGATGGCCATCTCCCAAGACAGACCTAAGAGTCAGGGGAGGAAATGGCATTAGGCTTACAAGAGCTAATCTGGGGAGGGAGAGAATCTTGTCTGTACCACTGACAGCTGGGATGTTTGTCACCTTCGATGCTGGCCAGTTGGGAAAGGGTAATAAAGGTGTGTATCTGTTATGGTTGAAAGGAATCCAGGTATTGAATAGAAATGGAAAGACCTTTTCTTTCATCCCAAGTAGGTCATTACAGTAATCCAAACTGCAGTGACTAGTGAATGGCAAATTACTTTTTCCAGATGGGATTACTCAGGAAATGACCTCCGAAGGAGCTGGAGCCATCCAAAATCAATAAACTAATGCCAGCCACGCCACACATTTGTATTTATATTTCACGTATAAATGACAAAAGTACCATTATGGTAAGAGAGATCTGTAGGCATCACACATTCAGTCTTATAGACCAACTAATTCTGGCACTGAAAAATGATACCTTGGACATGGATTAATTTCTGGGTACAGGTGTGGCTACACCTGTCAGGTGAGGCACCTGACAGCCCTAATGTAGTACAGGTGCATAAAGAATGTCCTTTAGGTAGTGGTCACAGCCATTATTTGCAGTTCTTGGGTTCTAACCTTGACTCTGATCCTTATATTATTGGCAGTAAATTGACTTTTTTTTTTTTACCCCAGTTGATTTGGTTATAGAATGAAGTGTAGCATATTAATGATTGATATTCATATTGGTAGATTAAATTGAAGGCACTAAAATACAAACTGGCTGTCAATGTGTAGACATAGGAATATTTGAAAAAGGAGAGAAGGCATAGTGTGAAAGGCAGTGGCTTATGTTAAAAACCACTCCTTCTTCTACAGCAGCAGAATATTTATTTATTTAATTAATTTATTTATATTTTTAAGATGGAGTTTCGCTCTTGTTGGTTAGGCTGGAGTGCAGTGGCGCTATCTGGGCTCACTGCAACCTCTACCTCCCAGGTTCAAGTGATTCTCCTGCCTCAGCCTCCCAAGTGGCTGAGATTACAGGCGCCCGCCACCACGTCCAGCTAATTTTTGTATTTTTAGTAGAGATGGGGTTTCACCACGCTGGCCAGGTCTCCAACTCCCAACCTCAGGTGATCTGCCTACCTCGGCCTCCCAAAGTGCTGGGATTTAGGCATGAGCCACCACACCCAGCCAGAATATTTATTTAATCTTCCAGTTGACCCCTCCCAACCCCCAAACACCTTTTGCATCTCCGCTTTGTTCTTTCAAGTTGTTCTGCTCTTCCTTGCTTTCTTCTTACATGCCTTCTTTGTAGGTAATTACTCCATCCTTACACAAGAACATACTCCTGTAAATAAGAGCTCATTGGTATTGATGATAACCTATATTTACTAAGAAGATCTTGAAATTGCTTTGATGTTCATTGGAACCCTTGCCCCATGCCCAATCTGGGACTACCAGAAAGGATGTTCAGAAAAAGAGTGGGAAATCTTCAGAAGAAAAATCAGCATCTCCCACACCCTGGGAAGCATTGATGGTGACCCTGCACATGGGCTATGAACTGGGAAAAGCGTGTTTCAAAACTGCTCTGGAAAAATGAAAGAAAATGATTCTGTATAAGACTGATACACCACGTATGTGTGAATGAATGGTCTTTGTGTATGTTACTGTGATTTATTATTAAAAATGGAATCACAAGAATCACAAAAAGATAACCTTTCTTTGGCATCTCTGTGACATTCGCTAAGCTGTCCCCTACTGATTATGGTATCCTGTTTTCTCTCATTTCTTAATATTCTGAATACAGTCAACCTTCTATATCCGCAGTTATGCATCTGTAGATTCAACAACCATAGATTGAAAAATTCAAGAAAAACAATTAAAAAATAAAAAGTACAATGAAAACTGATACAAAAAATACACCTCAACAAATATTTGCATAGCCTTTACCTTTGTTAGATATTATAAATAATCTAGAGATGATTTAAAGTATATAAGAGAATGTGCAGTAGGTTATATGTAAACACTACATGATTTTATTTAATTGATTTGAGCATCAATGGATTTTGGTATCTTTGGGACTCCTGAAACCAATTCCCTGCAAATACTGAGTGAAGATTGTACTGCTGTTCCTTTGGTGGGTGGCAGATCTAGGGACAGAAAGAAAGTTTGTGGTGATGAACATGTGGTGTTGGGAGAAGGTGATGGTGGAACCACTGGTTAGGTTTCTTTATACCTAATGCAGTGTGGAGTACTGATATGGTTTGGATCTGTGTCCTCACCCAAATCTCATGTTCAATTAAATACCCAGTGTTGGAGGTGGGGCCTAGTGGGAGGTGCCTGCATCTTGGGGGCAGATTTTCATGAATGGTTTAGCACCATCCTTCTTTGGTACTGTACAGTGAGTCCTCATGAGATCTGGCTGTTTAAATATGTGTGGCACTTCCCTCTCTCTTGCTCCTGCTCTGGCCATGTGATGTGCCTGTTTCCTCTTTATCTTCTACCATGATTGTAAGATCCTGAGGCCTCCCAAGAAGCTGAGCAGATGCCAGCACCACGCTTCCTGTACAGCCTGCAGAACGGTACGACAATTAAACCTCCTTCCTTTATGAATTACCCAGTCTCAGGTATTTCTTTATAGCAATGTGAGAATAGACTAATACAAGTATCTAACAAGGAATGTAACAGCTCATGTAAGCATCGAAATTATTCTATGGTTTAGCTTATTTTTTTCATTTTACAACTAAGGAAATGTACCTTAGTTGCACCCCTTACCTCCCATATTAGTCAGGGTTCTCCAGAGAACCAGAACTAACAAGACACACACAAACACACACATATACACACATGCACACATACATATTTATTATCGGGAATTAACTCATGTGATATGGAGCCCAAGAGGTCTCAAGTTCTGCAACTGGCAGAACAGGAGAGACCACATGTGGTTCCAGTCCAAGTCTGTAAACCTGAAAACAGAGGAGCCACTGGTGTAAGGTCCAGTCTGAAAGTAGGCAGGCTCGAGACCCAACAAAAGTGGATATTTCAGTCCTAGTCTGAAGTTCAGAAATGACTGATGTCCCAACTCAGCAGTCAGGCAGGAGGAGCTCTCTCTTACTCTGCCATTTTGTTCTGTCCAGGTTGTCAACTGACTGGACAAGGCCAGCCCACATTAGGGAGGGCAATCTACCGTACTCAGTCTCCTGACGCGAATGCAAATTTCTTCCAATAACACCCTGGCAGACAAACACCCAGAAGAATGTCCAATCAAACGTCTGGGCACCCCATGGCCCAGTCAAGTTGAGGCACAACATTAATCATCATACCCCCTAAATACTTAAATATATTATAGTAGTTTAAATACTTAAAGATGTCATAGTTGAAAAAGAGGGTTACCTCTGCCCCTCATATCTCTTTTGGGGTATCTTTGGTATATTAGGAAATGAGTGGTAACCCCTTGGCAGTCTAGAGTGCGAACTATGGGTAATAATATCTGTGGGGTTTAATGAAATGTGGGTATAACAAGTAAGTATGAATACAATAGGCTTTTGCAGCATTTTGCACATTGAATAACTCCAAATATATCAAATACAATTTGCCTTTCCAAATAAACTGACACACACAGTTCTCCTTGCAACCTGAATACACAGACTTTTCTCTGAGACAGCCTGAGGCTCATTCCAAAATCTCAGTGAGCCAAGTATTAAAATTATTTTTTATACTATTTTTTTTCTTTCTGGGAGTAAATATCACAGGGAATTTATCTGTTCCTTAAGTGGCTACCCCATTTCCAAAGATAAGTCTTCTATGTTTTAAAGAAAAGAGTAGGTCTGGTATTAGGAGGGTGCAGGCTTCAATTTTCCTACTGCTGAGGGAAATAGGCTTTCCTTTAAGAGAAAATCTCCATGGACAACCCCCGCCACATACACACACACGTGTACACACACATACGCAAGTGCACACATACACACATGTACACACTGTAAGTAAAAAATGAGAAGGGAAAGTAAAGATTCAAGTTGAAAAGCAGTGTGCCCCTGGGATCTCTTCTACTTTTCTTAGGCAATTTTCATGTCAATGGGAAAATAGAAAATGTGAATAAGAGCTTGTTTTTCAAACCTGAGGGAAGATTCTATCTTTACCCCCAAACTCCAGTGCATTCTGTGAGAGCTGTCAATTTAGGTAGGCTTTTTAAGTGAAACTCCCAGCTCACCTTTCTTTTAGATGGGGCTTGGCTTGCTGTCACTGACATAATATCATCTCCTCCCTGCCATCATTAATGCTATAGGTATCTATAACTTTACTGTTTTGTGGGTAGAACAGTTACCAAAAACTCAAGCTTTTTTCTTTAGGTGAAACAACACGTGGTTCCATTTTAACTATTTCCTTGCTCATGATCATAGTTGATGGAAAGGACCTCATAGGATTGTACTAAATTAAATTAATTCTTTTGTATTGAAATGGTAAAGGCTAGAACCTAGCTTTTCATTATTTTCAGTAATTTCTAACTTTTTGCTAATCCCTAAGCCTTTATTGGCTATCAACCAAATCTGAGGCAATGATTTCTTATCCATTTCCATACTGTCTAAACAGCAACCTCAAGACCCTACCATTGTCTCTCAAGATGCCCCCATCAAATTTCATTGAGTGTAAGTTTGCTTCTTGTCTTACGATTTGATATTGGCTCAGGCATTCCCCAGGGTTTTGTTTCAGTATGTGCCTTTGTGGCTTGTCCCCGAAGTCTCTGTCTTAGATGGGATGCCCCATGACAGACCTTGACTATGTTTTTGAATGTGGCTATCAGGGCCCCATCAATATTTCAGATAAATACTGTCAATCATAATGAAATGGAACAGAAAAGGAAAATCTCATTATAATAGCTATCAGCCAGACTTAAAAACAAATAATGCAATATTCAACCATAAAAATATTTATTACTTGAATTAATTGTTATCTTGATTTATTGACACAATTCCCTTCCACATCAGGCAATGGTTCCAAAGACATCATGGCATACGTATTGCTTTTTAATCAGCATGCCAGATGGGCACCCGCAATAGCTGTCCGAGGAGTGATCTGATCCACTGTGGGAGTCCAGCAGGTGGAACTCGGGTGCACTGCAGAAAGAAGTTTCTGGGCTCCATCCCTTCTTCATGAAGGTCTCAGAAGCCTTATCATTTCTCCACTAGAGGTGTAAGAAGTCGCTCTACTTGGGCATGAATTTGTCTCCTTTCTTTCCTCGGCAACCCCATACCATTTCTATGCATATTGTGAACTTGGTGGTGGTAGAGGTTGCAGTGGGGAAGAGGCTATTTTACCAGTATCTATTACGGCAAGGATAAGTGTCATCATCTCATAAAATGCATGGCAACTACAGAGTAAAGTAACAGAGGTAAATTTTTGGCCCCCTCAAAAGTTTACTTTGGGAAGCCATTCAGTTATCCCTGAGAATGCTGCTATCAATAAAGTCTAGCTCCATTCAGAGCCATTTTTATAATCACTTCCAAAAATATCCCTTGACTTTATGATTGCACTTCCTTTAACACTATAAACAAATTGTATTTAGCTTTAGACCTGACCACATTTACTAAACTAGCACCACGGTCTTTAACTGCTTTCAAAAATCATACTTACGCTAAAAGTTTGATAACTTCATTCATTCAGGATATCCAGAAGAGTGCTACATTCTCTGAAGATAATTGTTAAAAAATGAGTTCCAAGGATGTTTTGAACAGTGGAAGGACAACTGAATTAAAGGCATGTAAAGGTGATTACATTGCCTTTGGTGCATTAGGTTGAAAGCATTTGAGCTCCTATGTTTGTAGTTTTTAAAAGACAGCTATATTAGTCCATTTTCACACTGATAGAAAGGACTACCTGAGACTAAGTAATTTATAAAGAAAAGAGGTTTAATTGACTCACAGTTCCGCGTGGCTGGGGAGGCCTTAGGGAACTCACAATCATGGCTGAAGGGGAAGCGCACTCCTCGACAGCTATTGCTGGTGCTCATCTGGCATGGAGGGAGGGGAGAGAAAGAGAAAAGTGGGAAGTGCCAGTTTTAAGCCATCAGATCTCATGAGAACTCACTCACTGTCACGAGAACAGCATGGAGGAAACCACCCCCGTGGTCCAGTGACCTCCCACCAGCTCCCTCCATCAACTCATGGGGATTACAATTTGAGATGAGATTTGACTGGGGACACAGAGCCAAACCACATCAACATCTTACACCATGTAGTTGTCTACCTATTGGAGTAAAGGGAAAGGGGTGGGTACCAATACCTAGAAAGTGGCCAGGTGTGTAACTCTCATTCACCGTCAGATTTTGAGAAGCCTGGTTATGACTGAACTTCTGTAACTGTCTCCAACCTGTGCCAGTCATGGGTCAGTCCAGAAAGATTCTGGGGGCAGCCAATGGCTGGATCCTCCCCACTTTCTGAAAATGAAGTAGAACACAGATTCCCCCTCCACTGGGTTCCTGGGAAGACATCCAGCAGCCCTCTGGGATGGCCTATGGACTGGCGATTGTTGTAAAAATAAGCACATGCTGTCTCAGCGCATGAATGGAGTCAGGTTGGCTTAACTGGAAATAAACACAGTGAACCTTGAGAAATCTTATATCCTCTTCCTCTTTTGGTTTTCCTTTTGGCAGGTTTTCATGGGAATCTGTATTTATTTGTTGAGGGCAAATAAATCTTTCTGTTCATAGTGAATTGAGAAGGATAAATAGAAGGAAGAGATAGATAAAAGGAGCAGGTAAGATCTCACCGATAAATGTCGGTGGGTCTAAAATTTTGATAGCCCAATGCATTTTTATTTGTGAGTTTAACATCCTTTCAAAATAAGTTTTAATCTAATCAGGTTTTATTTAAAAATCAAACAATCATATATGATGATGCTGAAGCTAGTAATAATGACCACTATTAGTAATCATTTTAAGAGCAGGCTGCTAATTCATGGCTTTAAATTTTTTTCTTCAGATTTTTCACACTTTAGCATTCAGGGCAAAGATTCTCATTTTATCTCAAAGCAATTTGAAGGAGTAGATGGGAGGCCCATTATTATTTCTTGATGGTGGAATGTAACTGAGACTCAGAAAAGTTCAAGGACTTGCCCAAGGTCTCAAGGCTAAGGGGATAAGTTGGGAAATAAAACCAGGACTTTTAACTCCAAACCCAAATTGCCTCTGTTCTCTCAAGATAGAGGTTGTCTAGCATGCTTTGCCAAGTGGAAGTTTCTAATCCACTCTGGTCGGAACACAGATGGATTATGTCAAGTCAATGACGTGTCTCTCTTTTAAACAAAACAATATCCCTCGCATTTGTCCCCTTGTGCGTAGATGGTGGCAAATGATTGTTTGCCAAGCTTTCTACCTCCTCCCTTTCTGTGTTCCATTGAGATCATGGAAATGCAAAGTAAATAACCATGGAGTAAAATGCCTCCGAGAGTATTTATTTAAGAGTATTGTTCCAGGATGTGCACAAAGATAAAGACTTTGTGTAATGAATGAGTGACTCAGGAGGCCAAACACCAAGGAGTTATATTCTGTACCCGGTAGTGTCCTGGCCAGAGTGAGGTCATTATGTGCTCCCTCTGATCATGCCCTTAAAAAAGGATCACCTTGCCAAGCTAAAAGCCAGTCCTGTCAATCAGAGGGGTGGGCTTGAGCTCAGGGAAAAGAGCATAGGAACAACTCTGGGCCATTGCTGGTTTGTCAAAATGTCAAGGTGGAAAGCAGGCAAAAGGAAATCCATCCAAGAGGAAGCAGTGAGGAAGACTGCAGCCCACATGCGGGGCTCTCCTAGCAGAGAAGAGAACAGGAAATAAATATCCTGGAAAGGGCAGGCATGAGTTTAATGACTGGGCCAGATGGTAGGAGGGACCAGGGCAGTGACGGTGGAATTCTGGAATTGGAAAACCCTGGCAGCAAAGAGTTTGCTCTTCATTTAGTTCCTCAAGGGCCCAGTCAAGGAATAGGGTTGGTTATGGTGTCACACAACCTCTCTATGAGTGCAGGAAAAGCACTATCTTTTGGGAGTCCGGTGTAATAGATTTCAACATCACCCAGATCCCTATAGATGCACCAAACAAACAAACAACCAAAACACTAATAGCCTAATTTGGAAGCATGTCAAATAAAATGCTACAAAGCAGGTAGCATACAAATGTCTCTGCATATTTAATAATTATTGACTTTTTAAATTGGTTTTAAAATAAAAAGCTTTCTGGATGAAATATAGGTTTAAAAGGATTACTAGAAAGTGTGGCTTGAGTTCCCCTACTTATTTTACATTAATTCTCCACTTCTATGCATTAAGCTCTACCATTCCACTAATTTCCCATAAACATATATCTGCAGTGCAAATTGTTTTACCACTGAAAATGCCTCAGATGCAATCTACTGGCATCATGAACAGATTTTTTCATAAACAGACCTGTTTATTCACTAACTGCGTATGAAATAGACTTGTAAGGTGCTCATGAAAAACACAATCAGACTAGACGCTGTCTTCTTCAGAGAGCCTGACTTACTGTTTTACATAATAACAACATAAAGAATTGCATTTTATTGATATGGGAACCCATTTGATTGCTTCCTCTGATTTAACATCTTTACAAAATGTAGTGGATTAGACTCTCCATTTCATTAAAGGAAGATTACTGGCCCTGTTTCATGATCGTTTCTGATTCTCGAGGAAAAAAAATCTTCCACATAGCTTTTTGTTACTTAATTCTTATGGTAAGTAGCAATCATAAAACTGACGTGGAACTCTCTTTGTAGAAATACATGAAAAAGTATGCATATTTTTATTTTTTTAAATTATTGTAGTGATCAAATCAGTGTAATTAACACATTTGTCACCTTGAACATTTATCATTTATTTGTGTTAAGAAGATGCAAACTTCTTTTTTCTAGCTATTTAAAAATATATGGTAAGTCGTTAACTATAGTCACTGTAAAGTTCTATAGAATGCTAGAATGTGTTCCTCCTGGCTAGCTGACATTTTGTATACTTTAACCAACCTCTCCCTCTAACCCTTCCCCTCTCACTTCCCAGCTTTCAATATTCACCCTCTTCTAGGAGATTAACTTCTTTAGTTTTCACATATGAGTGAGAAGGGGTGGTATTTTATTTCTCTGTGCCTGACTTATTTTACTTAACATAATGTCATCCAGGCTTTCTATGCTGCCGTGAATGACAAGATTTTAATTCTTTTTTCTGGCTGAATAGTACTCCATTGTGGATATGTACCATATTTTCTTTATTCATTCATCTGCTGATAGGCAAGGTTAACTTGGTATCTTGGCTATTTGTGGAAAGTGCTGCAAAAAACAAAAACAAAACCAAAACAAAACAAAATAAAAAAATGGGAGTGGATATATCTCTTTGACATCCTGATTTCATTTTCTTTGGATGTATAGCCAGTAGTGGGATTGCTGGATAATATGGTTGTGATGGTTGATATTGTGTCAACTTGATTGGATTGAAGGATGCAAGTAATGTTCCTGGGTGTGTCCGTGAGGGTGTTGCCAAAGGAGATTAACATTTGAGTCAAGGGACTGGGAGAGGCAGCCTCACCCTCAATCTGGGTGGGCACCATCTAATCAGCTGCAAGTGCAGCTAAAATAAAGCAGACAGAAGGTGGAATGAGCAGACTCACTGAGTTTTCTGGTCTTCATCTTTCTCCCGTGCTGGATGCTTCCTGCCTTCGAACATCAGACTCCAAGTTCTTCAGGTTTTGGACTCTTGGACTTACCAGTGATTTGCCGTCGGCTCTCAGGCCTTTGGCCACAGACTGAAGGCTGCACTGTTGGCTTCCCTACTTTGGGGTTTGGGGACTTGGACTGGCTTTTTTGCTCCTCAACTTGAAGACAGCATATGGTGGGACTTCACCTTGTGATTATGTGAGTCAATTCTCCTAATAAACTCACCTTCAGATATTCATCTATCCTATTAGTTCTGTCCCTTTAGAGAACCCTGGCTGATACAATGGTAGTTCTAGTTTTAGTTTCTTGAAGAACCTCTATGTTGTTGTTGTTGTTTTTCATAATGGCTGTACTAATTTACATTCCCACCTACGGTACATAAGAGTTTGCCTTTCTCTGTACCCTCTCTAGCATTTATTTTTTGTCTTTTTGATAATAGTCATCTTAACTAAAGTGAGATGGTGGCTTGTTGTGGTTTCGATTTGCTTTACCTGATGACTAGTCATGTTGAGCATTTTCATATACTTTTTGGCCAAATATGTGTCATCTTTTCAGTGATATCTATTTAGATTTTTCACAGAATTGAGTTCCTTACATATTCTGGGTATTAATCCCTTGTCAGATGAATAGTTTGCAAATATATTCTTCCATTCTGTAAGTTGTCTCTGTGCTCTGTTGATTACGTCCTTTGCTGTGTAGAATCTTTTTAGTTTGATGTAATCCCATTTGTCTATTTTTGGTTTTGTTGCCTGTGCTTTTGAGTCTTATTCATAAAATTTTTTGTGCAGACCAGTGTTCTGAAGCATTTTCCCTATGTTTTCTTCTAGTAATTTCATACTTTCAAGTCTTATATTTAAGTCTTTAATTCATTTTGATTTCTTTTTTGTGTATGGTAAGAGATAGGGGTTAGTTTTATTTTTCTGAATACAGATATCCAGTTTTCACAGCACTATTTATTGTATTGGCTGTCCTTTCCCCACCAAATGTTCCAGATGCTTTTGTCAAAAATCAGTTGGCTGTAAATACATGTATTTATTTCTGCGTTGTCTATTCTGTTCCATTGGTCTACATGTCTGTTTTTATGCCAGTACCAAAACATGGTTTTTATGTATGAAGAGCAGGGAAAACACAAGATATTCTTTTTCTTTTATTTTTTATAGATAATCATAGTGGGAGAAACTTTTACAGCTCACATGCACTTTTAGAGACTTTCTATTAATTATATGCTATGTAATTACTTATGTCAGATGTGTACTGACTCTTGGGTCAGATGGATACCAAAAAGATACCCATTTCCTAGATGAAAAGATTGAAAACATCAGTGTCAGTACTCTTCCAGGAAGAGAAAGTAGTGTGCGAACTGAAAGGAGGAAGATTTAACATGCTCCTGACTTCTCACTGACCCCTCAAGACATTAAAAATAAATGGCAATGGGTCTCATTCAAAGCTTTTGCTAATTGGTATCAAATACAATCTTTTCAGTTTTTCCTCTTTTGTCACAGACCTAAGACAATATTTTGCTAGTCTCCCTCCTGAATGCTCTATTCCACTTGGATGTGTGCCTACCTTCAGTAGGTGACCCCTTACCCGCAGACACAGGCTCTGCGACTGCCAGCAAAGGCCGGCCGGCCAGGGCAGGCTGCCCACAGACCCACGGCTGCAGAGAGGGCACTGCTGCCACAGGCCCGCGGGGTGTGTCTTCCCTTGACACACCTTGGTTCTTTTTCTGCCTACATTGGGAAAGAGAAATCTGACCTAGCAACTGGTAACTAAGGAAGATGCTTCACAAAAACAGAGAATCTATCCCACACGGGTGTTGGTGATAAAACCAAGACATCCCACGTGGAATGCTAGAATGGTCCTAGTAAGGACACAGTGCATGCCAGTTACTATTTCCATTACTACTAGTAGTTGATTAATAATGAGAGCAGGATCTCATTTCATTCCCCAATCTACAGGTCATAAATTTGAGTGTACATTTAAATCACCTAGGAAGCTTTATAAAAACACCAATGCCTTAGTCCACTGCCAAAGATTCAAATTCAGATAGGATGGGGCCCGGCATGGTTCAAAACTTCCCTGGATGATTTTAATATATAGCTAAGTGTGAGAGCCGACTGATCCAATGCTTGAAGTGAAAATTACTGTCACCTAATTTACGGATGAGAATAAAGAGGCCCAGGGAGATTTAGTTATTTGTTCAAGGCCACACATCTGAGTGTTGGAGCTATGATTACCACCCTGGCTTTTCTGAGCCCAAAGTTGAAATCCTTCAGGGTAATAACTCCCAACTGCAGCTGAGTATTAGAATCACTCAGGGTATGGATGGATGTCTGGACCTCATTCAACATCAGACATCCTTATTGTCAAAGTTTCCCAGATGAATCTGTTGTAAAAAGCAGATCTGAAATCAATCTCAATGACCTGAAAAATGACCAACTGTGTTAAAAGTTCCTGGGGTGCATGTTAAGCAATAGTGATTCCAGGTTAACACCGAGCTCTACTAAGTCAGTTCATATGAGCTGGGGGCCAAGGATCTGGGCTTAAAATCTAGATGAAGCTTTTCTGGCATTTTTTTTTTTAAATACACAGAACTTTTAGAACTAATGCTCCATATTATGCATCCAAGTATTTACATTTTAGTTGACTCTTCTCCGATTCTCTTTCCCTCTTTCTATTCTCTTCCTGTCTCTCACTTTTCCGTCTCCACTACTTCCCCATGTGTGTGTGTGTCTTTGTCTGTAAGTCTGTGTGTCTGC
This sequence comes from Rhinopithecus roxellana, assembly GCF_007565055.1. Taxonomy (NCBI): domain Eukaryota; kingdom Metazoa; phylum Chordata; class Mammalia; order Primates; family Cercopithecidae; genus Rhinopithecus; species Rhinopithecus roxellana. The sequence continues at coordinate 2,481,638 of NC_044566.1, read as the reverse complement.
CTATTTAAATAAAATGACTCATCAGAATAAATTCATTTTCAGACTGAAGACCTTTGGCAGAAAATTATACTTAATTAACATCTATTGGTAAAGTTATCTAAGATGTACCATCTCATCCTTCACTCCGTAGTAAGCAGAAATATATATATATATATATATATATATATATATATATATATATATGAAATTTGTTTTAGTTTCTAATTTAGATTAATCTGGTTAACACCAGCTGTTCCCCCAAGAAACCTACTGAAATAAAAAAAAATCAATTAAAAAAATAGAAAAAGAAGGGATGGAACAGAACAAAGGAGTGAAAGAAGGACCTAGAAGAAATGAAATAGGAAAGGGACAGGAAGAAACACGTGGTAATTTATTTAGTGTTTACCAAGTTCTTTTTTATTTGATCCTCAAACAACCCTGTGAGAGAAGCACTACGTGTCAGCAGTGTCAGGAGCAGCTGAACACTGTGCTGCCAAGAGGCCCAGGACCCGCCTGTGGTTCTCTCTCTAGGAAGTGGGGACGAGAAAGCAGAAACCTGCCGACCTGACTGTTCTTTCAGTTTTGCTTTCTATCCCACCAACTGTATGAAAAGCACTCATGGATATCATTTCTTCCTAAAAGCTGGAGAAACTCTGTGGGAAATACATGCAGGGCCTGAAGGTCAGGAAGAACAGGGCCTGTGGCCTCAGAATTTAGCTTCGGCTTGGGTGTCTTTACCTGAATTGTCACATAAGGAAAATCCTGACTCAAGCATAAGTCAAGCATGTCTTTTGTCTTTTAGTTTTCCTTCTCTTGCCTAACTAGGGCCAAAGCTCTAGTTCCAACCAGAGGGCTGCGTCAGTGACTAGACTTGAAAGGTTGCAGGGCAATGCCGTTGCTACCACAGTCAGTGCATGGGGAGCTCACGCTGAGCGGGGACGGCACGGTGGGATACTTGTGTCGTGTACTTTGTAACTTACCAGCAGGCCCTATTCTTTCCATCTCATGCTTCAGTGACAAGGTGCTCTAAATGTCCTGTCCCTTTTCTCCTCTACTGCTTAGAAGTACAGAGAGGGAGACGTCTGCCTCCCATAGATTTACAGAGAGGGAGCCGTCTACACTCCAGTAGATTTGCAGAGAGGGAGCCGTCTACACTACAGTAGATTTGCACAGCACATCCTCTCTGGTTGTTTTTTGTTTTATTTTGCTTTGTTTTCCCATACACTTAGAAATGTCTGAAGTAGTTCTCCTGAGGTTGGACTTGATTTACTGGTAAGGGCTAAAAAGGATGACTTACTCACCTGGGTCCAGAGCCCAGAGTAGGTGAGGTCTAGAAGACAAGCTGGACATTAATTGTAACCAAATGGAGCAGAAGGCAAGGACTCAGAGTTAGGGAAGCAGCAGCCACAAGCGATAGAATGGAGTCAACTCGGAGAGTAGAGGCAGCCTGTTTAGAGGAAAATGGTAAAAATGGGAATGAAACCTGGATAAGTGTATTGAAATGCTGATGTATTCTCAGGTCCAGGCAAAAGAGATACACAGAGAGAGGCATTCTGGCCTCCCTCCAGACTGGGTGATGATAAAAGCTCTTGTTCATGGGCACGGGGTCTTTTTACATGCCTGCGCTTTTCCTAGGCAGAGGCTGGTGCATCTTTGGAAAAAACAGTCATGAGATTATTGTGCTTTCCTCCAGTTATCTCTAACATGTGTTTTATGGACCAAAAGACGTGTCATCTGAGCAACTGAGGAGTGAAAACAGGGCACAGAGATCCTGCTGTGTGTGCAAGTCTTGGAAATCTGTTTTCCTGAACAAACAAGTTAGTTGAAAGAACAAAGTCTAAAAGTGAATCATAAACTCTTGTTTTGTTAGAGCAGAAACTGTTTTTGAAAACATCTACGTTGGATATTTGGGCACAGATGGTCAATGTAGGACCAGAAATTAACTATAAATTTCCAAGAAGGAGTTAGGCCAGCTGACTAGTCTGTTGTGTCTTTTTTTCCCACAATAATTCAAAGGCAAAGATAACAAAAATTATTCAACACACTGAAAACATTATACACTGTTCAAGACTCCAAGTAAACAGCTTTTGTTGACTCTTGCATAAATAAGTTTAATAAATGGAAAAAAACAATCTTAATATAAAAGAGGCTCAAAATGAGTTTTGAATTTGGCCAAGCAAAAATTAATGTAAACAATATGGTGAGTTTTTTTTGTAAATGCTAAGGCATTATGAATTAATAAGAAAAATTATGTAGCTGAAGGAAATCCTCTGTATTGCATTACTGTTTTTACTAAAAGACGATATTACTTTTTGAATGGGAAAACAAATTATATTAAATTTTAAAATTCCAGATACTTTGAGGCAGTATATTAAAATATTTTCTTTTCAGAACATTAACATATCTATTGGAAAACCTTTGGACATCTGAATAAAATTTATATGACAACTTAGAATGTAGACTTACTTGTTTAGACTACATAAAAACTGTTTAAAGTTTATCTTTCCCATTGTAATCTGGGGAACTCAGCCTAAAAGCTCCACAACTCTTGGAAGATACTTGTCTAATTGTAAAAAAACTGGCTGACTTTTAAAATGTTCAAGAGGACTTTCTCAAGTAAAATAAAAATATTGACTGAAGTTTTAGACAAATTACTTCAAAAACAAAACCAAGAAGAATTCCTGTGTTTTAAAATAAGTACATTAATAGAAGTTCCCCCAATTTTGGATAATACATAAAACCATGATGACTTTCACTGTTTTGGAAATCTCTGAATCAAGCTCTGTTCATTTCTGTTTGCCCCGGCAGAGGACTGACCAATATTTGACTAAAGTAGCATGGATAGAAATATATAAAATAGTGAATGACATTTGATTACTCACAATTTTTTAACTGATTTACATAGTGCTTGCTCAATTTTGCATCCCATTTGCACATATGGCCATAATTAAAGATCAATGATATGAAACTACAACTTTATAGTGTTTACACACTGAGATTTAAAACCAACCAGTTCCACTAATTTCTCATTTTATAATGACTTAGTGTGAGCATCACAAATTATTGCTTTTGGCAGTTTAGATGTGACAGCCATGAGACTGTTTACAGGGCAATGGTCCTCCTGGGTCCACTCTGCCAGGAGTCCAGGCCCTTTCCCCAGAATTAATTCTTTTCCAAAAGGAGTAGGTAAATATCCCCTCCCATCAAGTGGAGAATTCACAGTATAACCTGAGAACTATCTACATCCACTCAAGGGCAGTGTCAAGTATACGCCCAAAGCATGGATTCCTCACAAGAAAGACTGAGGGCAGGCAGGTCACAAGATAGGTGCTTGGACAGAGCAGTCCCAGACCTGTGCGCCAGGCATTAGTGGCTGGGAGAGCAGCAGGAGCAGCAAGAACTAGGAGGCAGGTGCTTCACAGGCAACCAGTGTATCAGTCTGTTCTCATGCTGCTATAAGGACATACTCAAGACTGGGTCATGTATAAAGGAAAGACGTTTAATCAACTCACAGTTCTGCAGGGCTGGGGAGGCCTCAGGAAACTTACAATCATGGTGGAAGGGGAAACAAACACATCCTTCTTCACATGGTGACAGGAATGAGAAGAATGAGAGCTGAACAAAGGGGGAAGCCCCTTGTAAAACCATCAGATCTCCTGAGAAATCACTCACTATCACGAGAACAGCATGCGGGAAACTGCCCCCATGATTCAATAACCTCCCACTGGGTCCTCCCATGACACGTGGGGATTGTGGGAACTACAATTCAACATGAGATTTGGGTGGGGCACAGCCAAACCATATCAACCAGTTATCTATAGGCAAGTGTAAGAGGAAAGAAGCAAAACAGAGAGGGATTTCCAGGGACAGGTAGGTAGGTGAGAAATGCCCTCCCTATTCCATTTATCAGTAGACACATGCTTTGTTTCCTCAGAGCATGGCCTAGAGCAGGAACACACAGGAAGTCAGCACATGGGCACAGAATTGTCCCAAAATGCAGCTTGGAGTGCAGAACAGGGCTGTGTAGAGAGAAGCCCCCTCTGCCTGGGAACTGTAGGAGTTCTTTGCTGGGGAAAACATTTTGAGTTCAGTTGCAGAGGATGAGAAGAACTTTCTAGATGTAAATTTAAAAGTTAAGTATATTCTTGGCATGAGTCAATTGAAGAAAAAGGGACACCGATACAGAGTGAGAATTTCAAGGTGACAGAATCACAAGTGTCATTTGAGGATGGGATGGGATGGGATGGGATGGGGAGAGATGAGGTTCACAGGGGCGTTTGAGGCAAGACTGCAAGGGATGAAATGACTGGCCATGGTATTTGAAATGGCTTCTGTGGAACATCGTGTGTGTGTGTGCGCGCGCGCGAGCACGTGCGTGTGCACATGCACGTGTGTGGTTGTATCCATGCTTATGCACTAACTGAGATGACAAGAGAGATGGAGAAGCAGCCCCTCAAATATAAGAATTTCAACTTTGGATGTCTTCTGTTTGAAATGCTGTAAGACCCCTGTGTAGAGATGACTAGAATGCAGATGGAGTTACAAGGGTAAGGAAATCTCTGACAAAATATAGACCCAGGGCCTTCAAGACTGGCACAGGTAAAGCCATACCCCTGAGAGGGGAGGGCAGCAGGGTCTGGGGCCACCTCACTGACCTCTGAGACTCCTCTTCCCCTCAGAGAGGCATAGTCACGACTTCTCACCCTAACTTAGTCATGCCCACAGTGATGATGCCCATTTTCCTTATCACTCTATAGTATAGGTAAATAGAGTTTGGGCCATTTAAACAGGCATCACTCAAGGTGAATTAAGGACCTGTCAGAGACTATTCCTCAGAGATTTCCATTAAAAATAATCACTGTTGCTAATTAGCTTCACAAACACCACATAATATTGTCATTGGTTATCAAACACACGTTGATGTTTTACATTTTAACATTTATGAAGAGTGTGCACATCTTCGAGACATTGATGGCCAGGAGCACTCAAGATGGAGTTGCCGGCTGGGTGCTGTGGCCCATGCCTGTAATCCCAGGACTTAGGGAGGCCGAGCCTGGTGGATCACTTGAGGCCAGGAGTTCATGACCAGCCTGGCTAACATGGTGATACCCTGTCTCTACCAAAAAAGAAAATTAGCCAGGCATGGTGACACATGCCAGTAATCCCAGCTATTTGGAAGGCTGAGGGACAAGAATCACTTGAACCTGGGAGATGAAGGTTGCATTGAGCTGAGATTGTGCCACTGCACTCCAGCCTGGGTGATAGAGTGAGACCCTGTCACAAAAAAAAAAAAAAAAAAAAAAGGAGTTGCCATTGCCCTCATCATGTGTGACCTCAGCTGTCATTCTAGGTCATGTTGGGGTAATGGGAACCCCTCAACATTTCAGGCAACAAAACACTTAAGGAATTAAAAACAGATGTTTCATTATAAGAAGGGGGTTAATTCATCAAGAGAACATACTAATCCTAAAGGCTTATGCACCTAATGGAGCTTATAAATACATGGAACAAGAAGGGAGAACTGATAGAGACAGAAGGAGAATAGAAAACTCCACAATTATATTCAGAGATTTCAATACCTGTCTCTTAATAATTGATAGAAAATTGTTAAGAATATAGAAGATTTGAACAGCATCACCAACCAATTTGACCTAGTTGACTTTTATAGACCAATCAAAGCACACAATGTTTCAAATGCACACAAAAAGACTATATTTTTCGCCATAAAATAAGAGAAATAAAGACACATGTCCACACAAGTACATATATAAAAATATTTATTGCAGGTTACTATGTAATATTCAAAACCTGGAAACAGGTCAAAATGCCATCACAGATGAGTGGATAAACATACTGTGATACATCCACACAATGGAACACTATACAGCAAAGAATTAAATAAGCCACTGATAAACATGACAACATGGGTGAGTTCCAAAATAACTGTGTGTCATGAAAGAAGGCAGACCCAAAAAGAAACTCGTACAATGGTGTAAAATTAAATAACATTTTGGTAAATGAAAATTTTTCGAGAGAGACAAATCAGATTAGTATTTGCCTTTGAACAAGAGTGTAGTTTGAAAGGAAGGATGTCAGAGAGGAACTACAAAGGGTACGAGAGAACATTTGGATTGGGAGGTGGTAGACAGATTCCCTTCTTAGATTGTGGTGCTGGCTTCACAGGTATGTCCATATGTAAGACGTATCAAAGCTTTTAAGATATGCAGTTTATTATGTGTCAATCATGACTCATAAAGATATTAAACCTCGCAATAAGTACAACTTAGAAATTTGAAATGAGAAGACCATTTTACAGCATTGTTTATTTGGTGGTGCTTTTCTTCCTTAGTGGCACATAGAACAATAGCTCACCCTGTGATGAGTGGCTGGGGTGTTCAATCTTTTGGCTTCCCTGAGCCACATTGGAAGAAGAATTGTCTTGGGCTACACATAAAATACAACACTAATGACAGCTGATGAGGGTTAAAAAAAGTCACACACACAAAAATCTCATAAAGTTTTAAGAAAGTTTATGAATTTTTGTTGGGCCACATTCAAAGCCATCCTGGGCCACACGTGGTCCATGGGCCATGGGTTGGACAAGCTTAATGAATGGTGTCTGGGATTCACTACACCGCAGGTGTACTTTGATGCCCGTATAGATCCTCAGGAACCAGTGTCTAAGGAGACAAGGAACATTACACCTAATTGATCATGGAGCTCATTTTAAAGTAATTGTTGGCAGTTTCTATGTACAGAGAAAGAATAATCTAGACAATCCTGATTGCAAAATAGAACTTTCTTTTAAAAGCACACAGGTATTAGCTCATCCTAACTTCTGCTCGTTCATCTTCCTTGAGGACAGTAACTCTCTGAATGGAATACCAAGGCCTTGATGTGTCCAGTATTTACTCAGGAGCTTCACTACAGTAGCAGAGAGGTTATTCGATTTTCACAGGTTCTGGAACTTGAAGAGATTCTGCAGCTGGAAGTTTGGATTGAGACCCACCAGCACAGAGAGGCAGTTAGAGCCACAGGAGGGAATAAGCCCACCGACGTAGCAAGGTAGAGATTAGAAGACAGACAAGGTCAGAACTCCAGGGTGGACTATTTTTCACAAAACAGTCTGGCTAGGTTCCTTCATTAGATGCAAGAAAATGATAGACAAGAGTAAAGAGAAAACAATGACTTTGTCTTGATGGATCAGCCTCCTACATGATGAGGGTTGGGTGGCCAAGCCTGCGCTCATACGCTCATGTATTGTCTGCAATTAGCAGCAATGACTATTTTCACTAGTAGATCATATTAACAATATATGATGAAGTAGCCCTCCATGATTTTGCCATTTATTAAAATAACACTTCAACTGTTAAAGAATGTACATCTTTCCTTTTTCCAAAAGGAAGGAGTTAAGGCATCATATAAACAACAACAACAAAAAAGATAAAACAAACAGAATATCCCACCAAATGAAAAATCCAAATAAATGGAAACCAAGCAGGATGAAGCAGCTAAGTGCATGTTAGACTTCCAGCTTTAAGCTTTGTGGCAGCCACAGGAAAGCAGTAAATACAGCACTGTACAAACTCGATTGTAAAAACTTGGGCATACTCAGAAACCCTCAGGAGAGAACTTTCCTCTTCTCATGCCCCTGACTGACCTGGGAGACTCAGATGGCTAAGATGCACACTCTTGCCACAACCATTTCACGGTAAACATAGAAATAGTATTCATCTGCATACAACTCTAAGCAACCGTTCATGCAAGTCAGATACGATATGGAAGTATTATTTTATTAAAATGTTAATTTTATCTAGTCTTTTATTTGGTCCAAAGATGGAACTTAGACTCTTTAGATTGTAGCATCCTTTAGATTATCTTGCTCAAGTGTTGTTTGATGGAAATCAAGCTTCGGGTAGCAGCTGAGTGACAGGCGATTACAATTATATTAATTTGCTGGAATACGATTGCTTTAATTGCTGATTAGGGACACAGACATAGACCCTGGCAGCCAGATAAGCAGGGCTAGAGTCATTCTTTCCTTTAAAAAATCAGGGAATACAATAGGAAGTCCACCCTATGGAACACAGAGGTAGGGTGGAGGGGTAGCTAAAGGCAAAGACAGAATTGTTCTCCAAAAGCAGGGTGGGGTCTGTTACAGAGTGTGAACGTATATTAATTCTGCTAAGGACTCAGAGCTCGCCACCACAGAGCAGTGCTTCTTTGTGTTGTCCCCTGACCTTCTCGACCCTATTTTCTGTAGTACTTGTGAGTAAGCAGGCTCCTGGGTCCTACCCCAGACCTGCTGAGTAGGAATATTGACAGGGTGATGACTGAAGGACTCAGGAACATGTAGTTTAAAGTGTTTCCCAGTTATTCTTAGACATTTTGAAATTTGGTAACTACTGCCCAAAAACGGTTTCACTTGGGGAAAAAAAAAAAATCTCAGAGCTGGTGTTGCCAGTTACTCTGGGAAGAATCATTCCTTCCTTCTATTCCTCATTTCTTGTTTGTCTTCCTATATTCTTTTCCTCTTTCTTCTTTTCTCCCTTTCTTCCTTGTGCATTTATTGAGTGGCTACTATATTGAGGGCCCCATGTAAAGTATTGAGGCTACAGAAATGCATAAGGTAGTCATCTGCCTTGAGCCACATGACTTCCAATGTGACTGACGAGAAGAATTAACTGCAACAGAGATCTTTTAAAATGAACTGAAATAGCCTGCTCTGCAGGATTATTTGATGTTTATCACTTTGCTGTTGGAGAAGAACCATCATGCATATCTCTGCTTGATTGGTGAATGTTCAGCCCATCTTTTTGGTATTAGATATAAACAAAGGTCACTTGTTTCTTGTAATCATTCCTGGTACCTGACAGGTGGGAGTGTAAATTAGTTCAACCATTGTGGAAGACAGTGTGATTTTTCAAGGATGTAGAACCAGAAATACCATTTGACCCAGCAATCCCATTCTTGGGTATATACCCAAAGGATTATAAATCATTCTACTATAAAGACACACACACACATATATTTTATTGCAGCACTATTCACAATAGCAAAGACTTGGAACCAACCCAAATGCCCATCAACGATAGACTGGATAAATAAAATGTGGCGTATATATACCATGGAATACTCTTCAGCCATAAACAAGGATGAGCTCATGTCCTTTGCAGGGACATGGATGAAGATGGAAACCATGATTCTCAGCAAACTAACATAGGAAGAGAAAACCAAACACGGCATGCTCTCACTCATAAGTGGGAGCTGAACAATGAGAACACATGGACACAGGGAGGGGAACATCACACATTGGGGCCTGTTGGGGGTGCGGGGATAGGAGAGGGATAGCATTAGGAGAAATATCTAATGTAGATGATGGGTTGATGGGTGTAGCAAACCACCAAGGCACGTGTATACCTATGTAATGAACCTGCATGTTCTATACATATATCCCAGAACTTAAAGTATGTGTATATATATATGTGTGTGTATATATATATGTGTGTGTGTGTGTGTATATATATATATATCCTGAACTGATTCAAGTTCCTGTTTAAAGACCCTCACTTAATATACATTACATTAAAACTTTTAAAATTCAAATGCTTTCTTCTTAAACTGTAGTATAGAATCAGTGCTTGTGAAAGATATATCTCACTAAGAGTCTTTCTGAAACTACACCCATTTGGCACAAAAAGAGGGGGGGGTTACATAACTTAAGCCCCAAGGCAAAGTGTTTGTCATGAGAGTTTAATGCTGAATTCTTGTAATACGCCACTCATAGCCTGCAGAGATTCAGTCAACAGCAGGCATTTTTTGCACATGCATTGTTTTCCAGACACGATCTGAACCCTGGGAATTCAAGGCTGAATAGTACAAAGTCCTTTCCTTACAGAGTTCAGGACCCAGCAGTGGAGGCCAGATAAGGGTAAGCTGAAGAGGTGCATCCATTGCTCCTGCAGAATTTCTCTGTAGGTCATGATCACATTTTAGAGTTCATTTTCTATTTTTCCATATCAAGTTCTTTTTCTTTCAATTTTTTAGAGGGTCAGGTGAAACTTAACCTCTGTCTTTTTCCAATCTTACTCTTTCTTTATTAAGTAAAAGTTGTGTGTGCTTATAGTGTACAACATATTGTTTTAATATATGTATACATTGTGGAATGGCGAAATCAAGCTATTTAACATATGCATTACATCACACACTTTTTTTTTTGTAGTGAGAACACTTAAAATCTGTCATAGCATTTTTCAGATATACAATATGTTGTTTTTAACTGTAGTCACCATGTCATACAATAGAGATCTTGAATGTATTCCTTCTGTCTACCTGAAATTTTGTATCCTTTGACGAACATCTCCTCAACTGCTTCATCCCTCAGCTTATGGTAACCACCATTTTACTGTTTCTATGAGTTTGACTTTTTTTTCACATATAAGTGAGATCATGTGGTCTTTGTTTTTCTGTGCCAGGCTTACTTCATTTAACACATTGTCTTCCAGGCTCATCTGTGTTGTCACAAATGACAGAATTTCCTTCTTTTGAAAAGTCAAATAGTATCACATTGTCTCCATAAAAATACAAAAATTTGCCAGGCACATGGTGGTGCATGTCTGTAGTCCCAGCTACTCAGGAGGCTGGGGTGGGAAGGCTGCTTGATCCTGGGAGGTTGAGGCTGCAGTGAGCCATGATCTCACCACTACACTCTAGCCTGGGCAACAGAGCAAGACCCTGTCTCAAAAGAAAAAAAAAGATAAAGATTATAGTACTCTATTGTGTACCACATTTTCTTTATCCCTTCACCTACTGATGATCAGTTAGGTTGCTTCCATATCTTGGCTATTGTAAATAGTGATAAACTAAACATGGGAGTGCTGATATTAATTCCTTTGGATACATGCCCAGAAGTGAAATTGTTGGATCATATGGGAATTCTGTCTTTAGTTTTTAGAGGTGTCACCATACTATTTTCCAAAATGGCCATACTAATTTACATTCCCATCAACAGTATAGAAGAGTTCCCTGTTCTCCACGTCTTTACCAACACTTGTTATCATTCATCTTTTTGATAGTAGCCACTCTAACAGGTGTCAGATGTCATCTCATTGTTTTAATTAGCATTTCCCTGATGATTAGAGACATTGACTTTTTAAATACATCTGTTGGCTATTCATATCTCTTCTTTTGAGAAATATCCCTTAAGATTCTTTTCCCATTTTTAAGTTGGGTATTTTTTTGTCATTGAGTTGTTTGAGTTCCTTATATGTTTCAGATATTAGCCCCTTGTCAGATGTTCGGTTTATAAATATTCTCTTTCATTTCATGGGCTCTCTCTTCACTCTCTTAATTGTTTACTTTGCTGCACAGAAGCTTTTTATTTCCATGTAATCCCATTTGTCCATTGTTACTTTCATTGTTGTACTTTGGAGTCCTATACAAGAAATAATTGCCCAGACCAATGTCATATTTTCCTTATGTTTTCTTCTAGCAATTCTACAGTGTCAGGTCTTATATTTAAGTTATTTGTGTTTTGAGTTGACTTTTCTATATGGTATGAAATAAACATTCAATTTCATCCTTCTGCACGTAGATATTCGGTTTTCCTAACACCATTTATTGAAGAGACAACTCTCTCCCCATCATGTATCCTTGGCACCTTTGTTGAAATTAATCAACTATACAAGTGGAGATTTATTTTGATGTTCTCTATTCTGTTTCACTGGTCTGTATGCCTGTTTTTACATCAATACCATGCTCTTTTGATTATGACAGTTTTATCATATATTTGGAAGTCAGGTGGAGTGATACCTCTGGCTTTGTTCTTTTTGCTCAATTGGTTTTGCTATTGAAAGTCTGTTGAAGTTCCATACAGATTTTACGATTTTTTTCCTATTTCTGTGAAAAATGTCATTGTTATTTTGATAGAGATTGCATTAAATCTGTAAATTGCTCACATTTTGTTAAAAGGTGAACATTTTAACAAAATAATCCTTCTGGTTCATGAACACAGGATATCTTCTCACTTATTTTTGTCTTCTTCAGTTTCTTTCATCAGCATTTTATAGTTGCAGTGTACAAGTCTTTTACCTCTTCGGCTACATTTATTCCTGTTTGTTTGTTGGCTGCTATTATGAATGGGATTATTTTCTTAATCTTTTTCCTGAATAGTTTGTTGTTAGGGTATAGAATCCACTACCAAAAAAAAAAAAAAAAAATAGAATGCTACTAATTTTTGTATATTGATTTTGTATCCTGCAACTGCACTGAATTTGTTTATTACTTTTTTCAATTTTTTTTGTTTGCTTTTGTAGAGTCCTTAGAGTTTTCTACATATAAGATCAGGTTTTATGAAAACAGAAACTTTAATTTATTCTTTTCCAATTTGTGCTTTTTAAAATTCTTGTTCTTTTTTTTTTTTTTTTTTTTGAGATGGAGTCTTGCTCTGCCGCCCCGGCTGGAGTGCAGTGGCCGGCTCTCAGCTCACTGCAAGCTCCGCCTTCTGGGTTGACGCCATTCTCCTGTCTCAGCCTCCCGAGTAGCTGGGACTACAGGCGCCCGCCTCGTCGCCCGGCTGGTTTTTTGTATTTTTTAGTAGAGGCGGGGTTTCACCGTATTAGCCAGGATGGTCTCGATCTCCTGACCTCGTGATCCGCCCGTCTCGGCCTCCCAAAGTGCTGGGATTACAGGCTTGAGCCACCGCGCCCAGCCTAAAATTCTTGTTCTTGCCTAGTTGCTCTGGCTAGGACTTCCATTACTATGTTGAAGCAAAATGGCAAGAGTGGACATTCTTTTTTTTGGTCCTGATCTCATGGGAAAAGATTTCAGCTTTCTACTGTGGAGTATGATATTAGTTATTGGCTTGGTATATATGACCTTTATTGTGTTGAAGTACATTTTTTTTTCTGTTTCTAATTTGTTGAGAGTTTGTGTCACAATAGGATGTTGAATTTTGTTGGATAACTTTTCTGCATCTGTTGAAGTGATCATGTTATTTTTGTCCTTCATTCTGTTAATGAGGTGCATTGCATTTATTGATTTGCATATCTTGAACCACCTTGCATCCTAGGAACAAATTTCACTGGGTCATAGTGAATGATTCTTCATGTGCATTGAATTAGGTTTACTAGTATTTTGTTGTGGATTTTTGCATGTATGTTCTTCAAGGTTATTGGTCTGTAATTTTCTTCTGGTTTTCTTGTCATTGACTGGTATGATTGTAATGCTGGCCTTATAAAATGAGTTTGGAGGTATTCCCTTTTATTAAATTTTTTGAGAGAGTGTGAGAAGGATTGGTACTAGTTTTTCTTTAAATGTTTGGTAGAATTCAGGAACAAAGCTATCAGATTCTGAACTTTGATGGGGATATTTTATTATAGATTTAATTTTTTATGAGTTATTAGTCGGTTCAGATTGTTGATTGCTTCATGATTCAATCTTGGTAGGTTAGGTGGGTCTAGGAAATTATGTATTTCTTCTAGGTTATCCAACTTCTTGATGAATAACTGTTCATAGTAGTTTCTTATGGTCCCTTGTATTTCTGTGGTATCAACTGTAGTGTCTTCTCTTTCAATTCTAATTTTATTTATTTCAGTCTTCTCTCCTTTTTTTCTTGGTTAATCTAGATAATCATTTGTCAATTTTGTTTATCTTTTCAAGAAACCAACACTTAGTTTTGTTCATCTTTACTAATGTTTATTTAGTCTCCATTTCATTTATTTGTGCTCTGAGCATTATTGTTTTTCTTTCTTTTATTCACTTTGGGCTTAGTTTGTTCATCTCTTTCTAGTTCCTTGAGGTGAACTGTAGGTTTTTTATTTGAGATATTTTTTCTTTTTTTGATATAGATGTTTATTGCTATAAGCTTCCCTCTTAGATATGCTTTTGCTGCATTTCATAAGTTTGGTATGTTGTATTACCATTTTCTTTTATGTCAAGATATTTTAAATTTTCTCTTTAAATTTCATATTTGATTTTTTGTATAGAAAAATGTTTAATTTCCACATATTAGTGAATTTTCCAACATTCTCGTTATTGATTTCTAGTTTCATATTCTTGTCATCAGAAAAGATACTTGCTATGATTTCAATCTTTTAAAGTGTGTTGTGACATTTTTTGTGGCCTAACATATGACCTATCTTGGAGAACGTTCTGTGTGCATTTGAAGAGAATTTGTATTTTGGTGCAGTTGGATGGAATGTTCTGTATATGTCTGTTAGGTCCATTTGGTCAAAGGCTCAGTGCAAGTCCAGTGTTTCCTTATTGATTTTCTGTCTGGATCATTTGTCCATGGTAGAAAGTGGGGATATTTAAGTCCCTTATTATTATTGCATTGCAGTCTCCCTCTAATTGCTTTGTACATTTAGGTGCTCCTATATTGGGTGTATATGTATTAATTATTGTTAGAGTTTCTTGATTCATTGATCCATTTATTGTTATATAAGGACTTTGTCTATTTTTAAAGTTTTTGACTTAAAGTCTATTTTATCTGATATAGGTGTAGCTATTCCTGCTCTCTTTTTGTTCCATTTGTTTGGAATATCTTTTTCTATCCCCTCACTTTTAGTCCATCTGTATCCTTCAAAATAAGATGAGTCTCTTATAGGCAGCATATGGTCGGGTCTTTATTTTTTATCCATTCATCCACTCTATGATTCTTAATAAAAACATTTAGTCTATTTGCATTCAAGGTAATTATTCATTGGGAAAGACTATTCTCATATTTTTATTTTGTTGTTGTTTTGTAAATTCTTTTGTTCTTTCTCTTTTGCTGCCTTTTTCTATGTTTAGATTATTTTCTCTAGTGGTATGCTTTAATTCTTTACTTTTAATTTTCTGTGTATCTAATATAGTTTTTTTGCTTTGTGGTTACTATAAGGCTGACGTACTTCTAACAGGCTATTTTAAACTGATAACAACTTAAATTTGATTGCACTAAATAGCTATATTTTTACCACCCTCAATCTCACACTTTGTTTTTGATATCACAATTTACATAATAATAGTCTATTGAAAATACCCTAATTTGGCCGGGCGTGGTGGATCAAGCCTGTAATCCCAGCACTTTGGGAGGCCGAGACGGGCGGATCACGAGGTCAGGAGATCGAGACCATCCTGGCTAACATGGTGAAACCCCATCTCTACTAAAAACTACAAAAAACTAGCCGGGCGAGGTGGCGCCTGTGGTCCCAGCTACTCGGGAGGCTGAGGCAGGAGAATGGCGTGAACCCGGGAGGTGGAGCTTGCAGTGAGCTGAGATCCGGCCACAGCACTCCAGCCTGGGTGACAGAGCGAGACTCCGTCTCAAAAAAAAAAAAAAAAAAAAAGAAAATACCCTAATTTATTAGGGCTATATATTTTAATAGTTTTCCTTTAACCTTCATACTAAAGATATAAGGGATTTACATACCACCTACACCTTATTAGAGTATTCTAAATTTGACACTGTACTTGCTTTTACCAATGGGTTTTACATTTTTATGTGTTTTTGTGTTACTAATTAGCGTTCTTTTATTCCCGCTTGAAAAATTTTCTTTAGCATTTATTGTAAGATAGGTCTAGTGTTGGTGAACTCCTTCAGCTTTTCTATGTCTGGGAAGGTCTTTATCCTTCCTTCACTTTTGAAGGACAACTTTGCTGTGCACACTATCCTTGGCAGTTTTTTCATTTATTCTGTCTTCATTCATTTTTTATTAATTTATTTAATAAATATTGTGATGGCCTTGTAGGTGCCAGGCAAATGCATTATTCCACTGGCACATGATTGTATAGTTGTAAAACAGCTCCTGCATTGAGTTTTCCACGTCCACCTTCTGCTCAGCTACTATGGAGGTTGTAAGCACGTTCCAATGCAACCCATAACTCCAAATATCTCATCACAACAGCACCCCGTAGATTCCCAGAAATACATTTCCCACATCTATTGCTGTGTCCTTGACATAAAGGAAACTAAATGCATGAAGGTTTGGGGTTGTGCTGCTGCCAACACCAAAGATAGATGCTGCTTTTCAGGGCAGAGGGGATATGAGGCAGAAACACTTAGATAAAAGAAACGACAAATTAATTAGCTTGTCAAATTCTTCTTTTCAGAGAGCACAGATGCAATAGACTCTTGCATAATGAAGCATCATTCCTCAGCAACGCTGAGCACCTAGGTTCCTCCTTCTCTTCATATACTAAATTTTGTTTGGAAGGTATTTGTGAATTAGCACACATTTCACAACAGTTGTATGAGATGGCCTGAGAAACATTTTGCAACATTAAATACGTCAAATTGCTCTTAAATTTATATATACATATGTGTTTCCAAATATTTAATTTTGAAGCACCTAACCAATTTTTTACATGGGAACTCGATGGCTATTGAACACAAAATTGTGAGTTTTGAGAATAAAAGTATTTAATAAGAGTTTTATTAAATTTTCAAAAGGGCATTATAGCTTGTTTACATATTTTGGTATAAAATTTTGTTATTCATTATCATGATTTAAATTTTGCATGACTATCATAAAGAAGATTCATATGCAAATGATCTTCAAATGGATTTCTATATAGACTCCTCTGACCATGAACAACATACTTCTATTTTTGGTTTAATTTAAAATTCTTGCAGTGAAAAATTTGAAAGAAGAATTTTAAAAATACTTTGTGAATCTAGTTACTGATTTAACTAAAAACTGCTTTGTAAATTGTAGTCATTTATATGATAAAATTAAAATGTTTTCATATTTTCTACAACAACGGTGATTCATCCTATACAACCTGATTACAATGTCTGAATGCTAGATGTAAAGCTCATGGCTTATTTTCAAATCTACAAATTACTTTGTGAATTTTATTAATAATACCATTGTCTATTGCTTCAGCAGCGTGATGTTATTCCAATCTAAAATAACAAAAAACTTGCTGCAAAAATTTAAAAACTATGATGATCCCCCAAAATTGCTTACTTTGTGTCAGTAGAACACAAATTATGCAGAAGAATCTCTATTGTAGCCCCCTAATTAGTGAATTTTCTAAAGTAATGGTAAGAAAAGAATTATGAATTTTGTATGTAACTATTTTGTTACTTATCTAAACCTCTCCAGACTAGCGAGACATTTAGGTCTATGCACATTCAATTAATTTTGCAATTATAAGGATATATTTATCCAGTTAGAAGGCAGGTGATATTTTATTCAGTAGTTTGCTAGTTTGGTTTGCACCTTTTAAATATGGATATGCAGGCCTCGATAAGTACTCTCACACCTGTCTCTGTGGTATTACACACTGGTGGAATGAACACATAGCCTTCCTTAGAATTGACGTTTGTCTCAGGTTCTTTGGCTTGTTTGAGGGAATTGTTGGGGAGAGTATTTGAAGAATCAGTTGTCTGCTGAGTTTTCCAATGAAAATAATTCTGCTGTTGAAAGGACCACGAGGCCTCCCACAAATTTTCCTGTAGCTTTTTGGTTCAGTTGTCAGCTAAGGGTACCGATGTTTGAATAGATAAGGAAGCCAAGACAGAGTTGCTCTAGAGAGATAATAATCCACCCAGAAGTGGTGTCAACATTCCAAGCATCCTTTTGTATTTCCCATTTTCATAGAAAGAAAACAGATTGTCAAAGGCAAAAAAACAAAACAAAACAAAAAACAACAAATAATCAAACTCACTAATTAGGACTCAGAAATTTGACATTGGGAAATAAGGTGGAAGG
This sequence comes from Rhinopithecus roxellana, assembly GCF_007565055.1. Lineage (NCBI taxonomy): Eukaryota > Metazoa > Chordata > Mammalia > Primates > Cercopithecidae > Rhinopithecus > Rhinopithecus roxellana. Next base: position 2,463,963 of record NC_044566.1, on the reverse strand, counting down.
AGAAATTAATTTCCTCTGTCAGTGAGGCACCCTTTGGAGGTACCAGTACTATCAGAGAGCACAGTACCTGACATGTAATAGGTGTTCAATGAATGTACTCATTAATCGACAAGTAACAGAATGAGTGAAATGTACTTCTTATACATGTGAATAACCTCATGAAATAACTAAAATAATTAAATCCTGAAAAGGGCCTGAAATTATCTTGTTGCTAAAGATGAAGCGAGAAACTGTGTCGCTTAGGCCATTTGGTATCTCTCAAGGTAACCAGCTCTATGTGACACGTGTTTTATTAGGACCAGGGTTGAAGAATACAATCTTTGATTCTCAGTAGTCACTGCTCCTGGGAGACTCCTAAACTCCTAAAATAGGGGAGAAAGTAGGTGATGTATCAAAATGTATTTTTTTTCCTTTTCCTGCATCTTCTTATTTAGTTGTCATTACTATATATTTGGCCACTTTTACATACTGCCTTGATTTAATAAGCAGCATCTTCCAGAATTCAAAGGCACAAACTTGAGGGAGCCCCATCTTCCTATTTGATCCTCTTCATTTGAGAGCAGTGAATACAGAGAAAAACGAGATTTTCCAGTTACTGTGATGTTTCCAGGGCTGAGGAATGCTCTCTAGAAAGTCTCCTTTATCAGGTTTCAGAACATAGTGGTTTTACTTACCACCCTGGCTTGTAAGTTACACCATAATTACAAACTTAACTCACAAACCGGCAGTGAACTGGGAATAAGAATTTCAATTTTGTTTTTAAAAATCATCAAAATAGGTCTGCTTATATGACTAGTATTCATTAATGTTTTTTTAAAAAGGAGCAACTTGATAAACTTTAAAAAGGCTGAGGTCAGTTGAGCCATGTAGGGCTGGCTATGTAACCATAGCCCATGATTTTAAAAATCGAAAGCAGCTCTAGATTACACTAGATTCTATGAGTTGGCAGCTCTTCTAGCTTTATCATGTGCCCATGGAGCACAGCCCTGCCTGAACTCTGGTTTCCTTATGCTGGTGGTATGTTTGCCTAACTCACTGAAAGTTCTATAACAATTTTGGCAAGTCCCTCCGTTTAAGAAGGTCATGGGCCAGGTGCGGTGGCTCACACCTGTAATCCCAACACTGTGGGAGGCCAAGGCGGGCAGATCATGAGGTCAGGAGATCAAGACCATCCTGGCTAACACGGTGAAACCCCATCTCTACTAAAAATACAAAAATTTAACTGGGCATGGTGGTAGGTGCCTGTAGTCCCAGCTACTTGGGAGGTTGAGGCAGGAGAATGGCGTGAACCTGGGAAGTGGAGCCCACTGCACTCCAGCCTGGGTGACAGAACAAGAGTCTGTCTCAAAAAAAAAAAAAAAAAAAAAAGGCATAGTGTGGCATTTCCAAATCATATGAAACAAGTTCCAGAATAAAAAATAAATCAATTAAAAGACTGGAAATCCAGCAAATCTTACGAAAGTATCAGCAACCAGATTCCAAGTGCTTTTATGAGTTCCAAGAAGTCTTGCATTTCATTCTGTGTGCACTCATTTACTATTGAATCCTCCCTAATTCTTTAAAATAAAACTAGTGCACCGCCAGGTCTAAAGCCACCATGAACATTTACTAATGCTTCTGTATCCCAAAAACTAGATTTAAAAATTTAATCTTGACTGACTTTTAAATGTAACCCATCCTAAAAAGAGCCACTATTAGAAAAATCTAAAGCATTATGCAGTCTTGGTAGAGGCAGAGAAAGTGCTGATTCCATATGCAATTATGAGCTCCCATTCCCTCCTCTTTGGAGAATTAACATATTATGTAAATTATTTTACAAATATGGTGCAGATGTCATTAATAAAACATGAAAGTGGGATCTGTGATGCCAATTAGCATTTTCATTGTATTTCCTGTCCAGTCGCAGCTTACAGCGTACGCTGCACTGTGAAAAACTGTGTTACCGTCATCAGAAACCTCTATTTAGTAGTTACAGCATGAAGAGTGTCTGTGCTGATGCTGGTTGGGGAGATCTGATGGAGGGTCGGGAGGAGGACAGAGGATGGATGGTTGGGTTAACCTCAGTGTCACCACAGCCTATCCTGGTGCCACCTACCAATTCCACTTTATTTTTCGAGTGATCACATTATGAGCTTGTTTATGGATGCTTGCTAAGCAGAAGGTCAAATTTAGATAGGGTAGAGTTTATGTTCTTCTATGAGGTTGAAATATTATTAGGTTGTGGGAGTCAGAATTGTCATTGCCGCATGGTTTGACCTTGAGGCATTCATTCTTTGGTGTGTGTTTTTGAGAAGCAGGTGCAAGTTTTCTCAGTTCTAGCTGGAAGGTTTCTGGCAGGCCGTTGTAGAATACTCCTGAGTTGCTATTATTGCGGACATTGAAAATGAAAGCTGTTTACTTCAAAGTAACCACATCTCTCAGTCCATACGCATATACTGTTTCAAAGAAAAAAAATCATTTGTTTTTAACATCAGTAGTGTAGTAATTGTCAATCTCAACAAAGTCTCACGCTGATAGGTAAGCAATGTTGATAAATTGCAATGGAAACCCTTGGATGAATATTGCCCTGAAAGTTATGTCCCAAGCATGCATCATAAAATTAATTTCTCAGTCTAGTAGAAACAATACTCCTAATAATGAAAAGGCGTCTGCTATCAAGGGGCCAAACGAGAGAGGAATGTAAGTCTCTTGACTCAGATCAACTCGGATAAAATTATGTAGATTATTCAGCAGAGAAGAGCCCCTGCTGTTGCCTCACTTAACCAGATTACTGGGGGTAATGTGATGGTGACTGGGGTTGGGGGTGAGTGAGCAAAGGCCAGAGGGTGGTCTGGTAACCCAGCCAGATTGTCCGTGCTGACTGTGGCCAATGACTGTTAGCTTTCCCTTTCTCTGAGCCCGACCTAGGTAGCCAATCAATGCACACCTCCTCTTATGTTTTGGGGTTCTTATTTTTGTTGTAACCCTTTGTAATGTCATCACCAGCTCAGAGGTGACAAGGTGCATGCAAAAAGCTCAATTGTCCAGCAGGTAATATCCAAGAGAAGAAAGTGACTAGCCCAGGGCCAGTAGGCGTGCCAGTTACCGTGTCTGACAAAACGCTAGCAAGAGGCAGCAGCCTCAGAGCTGGGGCATGGCTATGCCTTCTCTGAGGCTTGAGCTGGTATTTAGTTTTCAAATATTTAACTTTAACCTGTTTAATATTTAGTAAGGTTAAAGGAATAAAAGATGAATTATTGAGGATATTAATGTTTTAAAAAATAAAAAAAAGTCTCAGCCATGCAGCTTTGTATCAAAAACTCATTTCACAGGCATTAATTTTTTAATAACATACTGATTGTATGGTGAAGTACAATGTTTGCTAATAAGCTCCAATATTCAGCAGGAGGGCTTTATTATTTTGGGGGCACTAAATAAAATCTTTGTTGAATGCTTTCTCATGCTAGTTTCAGAAACTGTTGAAAGAAATTCGAAGGGTTAAACTCTGATTTTTTTCTTCTGATTTGTAACCTGAGTGGACTTTGGAAACCCTCTGCCATTGGAAACCTTCCCTACGAGGGGAGGACCTGCTTTTTCAGGACATCACTCGGCAGACAAAGGGATCACCATTAGAAATTATGTTTTCTGGGGGCGAAAGAAGAGGGGGGGAGGTTGGGTGGGTGAATTAAAGCAGAATCAATAGGTGGGGCTTTGTTAATCAGGAAACCCAGTGCAGGAGTCAGTGCAGATGGCGGAGTTGGGGAGGGGCAGGCATCTGGGAGAAGGAAGAGAAAGGCCTGTGGTTAATCCCCTCTTTTTTGTCATAGATGTAATCTGCAATATCATTTTGTATTTATCTTTTATATCTGCATTTGAGAAAAGGGAGGCTCTTTCCTTCTATCATTACAACCCCCAAAACTCTGTAATGCTTCCTAGACAGATATTGGCAATGCTGTATGGAAGTGATAATGCTAGAAAACCCTCAGTGGCATATTGTTTTAAAATGAATATGGTAGATAGGACATAAAAAGAATGTAGGTGAATGAGCTGCAATTTGGAGAACATTGACAGGATGTAGACTAGCAAACATTGTCACTGGGAGAAAATTTTAAGGTTATAAAATCAAATTGAAAGAGAGAGAGAGAGAATCTTGGCTTTCTAAAACAAAAAGGTTAAATTGTTTTAAGGGGAGAAAGAGAAGAGTGAGCTCTTGAGGCAAGCGCGCTGCGATTTACTTTTTGCATAGCGACGGTGTATGGGGATTTATGCTTGGCCCTCTGCAGAGGTGTGTTTCTAATGCATATTTATAAGTCTTCCTGAAGCCTCTGCAGTCAAGAAGTGTGGCATGTGAGGACCCTGATCAGGAAGTGAATCCTGTGCCCTGGGCTGAGAGAGACTCCAATGATCACAGACGAGAGACCCTCTGTTCTCTTGGGAGAGACCAAAGCTAGTGTCACTTTTAAAGATCTTTGAGACTCTCCAAGAGCCATGTGGTCTGTTCCAAAAGGTGGCATGGGGTTGCAGGCAGGGAATATTGCATTGGTGACAGAGAAAAAAAGAGAGCTCCAAAGTAAATGGGAAACGACTCTCTAGAGATTCTCTTTCAACAAGCTGGATGCATTCCTTTTGTGTTTATTCTTTTGAGAGAATGGAAATTAGGTCCTGAGGTGAAGGACAGTTGTAGTTGTGACAGAAACACACACTCCTCTACTTAGCTTTTCATTGGAGAAAATGCAAGAGAGTGAAAACACCTTTTTAAGAAACATCAATACCTTCTATTTATAGAGCTTGTAAAAATGGTTTGAAGTCAAAAGCAGTAATGGCCAATGCTTTAAAACTCTACACATGCAAAGTAAACTTACACAGATCTTTTAAACATTAGGTCAAAGGTCCAGAAATGTACATCTAAGTTAACCATCTCAATTTTGTTTTGTCCCTGTGGAGGAAGGTATTTAAAATGACCCTGGAAAGCAATTTTTATGGCAACTCTGACAGCCTGGTTTGACCTAACCTACATGTTTGCTTAAGAGATTTCTAGAGAATTCTCTGATGATTTCTTTGGTAGCTTGTGTATTTTCCTGAGATACAACTCATATTTCAGAAAAAGAAAAGTCTCTCAGGGTAGGCATTAGAGTTATGAAAGACCTTTCATTGCAAATGTTTGTGCCTGGCTGGATTTAGAATTGCAGAAAGGTTTTTAATCAGTATCATTTTATTTGAAAATTATCAAAGCTTTCAATGAAATAAAAACTTTTTCCTTGGGCATTTTTTCGTTTTGGAGGGGGTGGATGGGAAGCTTGAGGGGTTATCTTACAAAGCCCTGTTACAATACACACACACACACACACACACACCACACACATGCACACACACACAACTTTGCATTAAATAGTTTATTTTTTAGATCTTTGGGAAGTCTTGGTGTGCATGATGAGGTTTGTCTGATCGGATTGTGTAAATTTGCTTCACACACACACAACGTCAAGGACCGAGACTCATGAGGCAGAGCCCTGAACATCTGAGGACTCCCTATCAGTGTCCTCACAGAGGACACACCAAATATTTCCCCATTCCTCAGGTTCTCCACCCAAGCCCCAATAACTCTCAACAGATGGCCTCCTCTATGAGCTAAGTAAGATCAAGATGTCAGGTTACTCGATCTCTCTTTTCCTCACTCAGATTATGGCCTTTCGTGTTTGCAGCTCCCGTTCTACTTCTTCCCTCACTTTCTTTTCCAGCTAGGAATGTACTCTCCCCAGCATTGTTCCTCCCCGTGCCATCATCCGGGATATTCCAGACTTCCTCTTCAAGTCCAGGTGTGTGCAAAAGCAACTCTCTCTTCATCATCACTCCCAATCGCTGACTACGTGCAACTGGCCCTCTAGCCCTACCACGTGATTGAAACTGTTTGTGAAAATCATTCATACACTTAAAATCCTCTGGTGCATTCTCCCCCTTTCCTCCCTCTCTTCTTTCATCCTTCCTTCTGACTCTCCATTTTACTTTCCACGATCCACCACGTCCAACTTGCCAATCCACTGTTGCACTGAAACTTTTCATGGAAGTGGAGCCAATAGACTCTTCCCAACCCGAAGTTTCCTAACCTGCAGGTGGGTGAGCGAGCATCTGCTAATCCTGCTGGAGACACTCCCTAATGCTGACGCCATGTCCTCCCTCTGTCTACATGACTTGAATGCCTTTTTTCCTATCTGTCTCTTGGACAATGTTCTCCATTTATTTTGTTCAATCTTCTTTTCCTACCTGAACAACACATGTTAGCACTCCTGAGGCTACCTCTTCATTCTTCAAGCTGCAAACTCTCATCCAGCCTTTCCCTCTGGAATTACTCATGGCACCTACAGGGCACCTGCGCCTGGTCTTGGAGTTGTTTCTGCACATGTTATGACATCCCTGCCTCCGAGAGACAGATAGACAAGAGATAGACAAGAAAACTGTCATTTATGCTGCAGTGAGATATAAATGTTAGATAAGGGGCACACAGAGCATCACAGGAACACATAAGAGGAAGCTGGGCAGAGAAATGCTGACAGGAAGAGGAAGGAAAGGGTAATTTCTTGTCTCTTACAAAGAGACAAAAAAGAGCACTATCTTCCAAAACCTGCAGGTAGCTCAGCACGGCTGGAAAACAGTAAAAAAGGAAGAGTAAAGTGGTACTAGGCAGGAGATGGGGATGTGAACAGGATTATGATGCATTTTACAAACTATTATAAAGGAGTCGGTACTTTAGCATGAGTCACTTAAATATTTCCAGCAAAAGAATAAATATAGTCAGCTCTCTGAATTTGTGAGTGCCACATGTACGGATTCAACCAACCAGATAGAAAATATTCAGACAAAATTGCAACTGTACTGAACATGTGCAGTCTTTTTTCTTGTTATTATTTCCTAAGCAATACAGTGTGACAGCTATTCACATAGCATTTATGTTGTATTAGAACTATAAGTAATCTAGAAGTGATTTAAAGTGTATGGAAGGATGTTCATTGGTCGTATACCAATACCATGAGATTTTATATCAGGGACATGAGTATCCTCAGATTTTGGTATCCAAGGGAGATCCTGGAACCAATCTTCTGAAAATACTGATGGATGACTATGATCATCTTTGTACATTAGAAGCTGGACTCTGACAGCTGAGGAGAAAACAGACCAGAGCAAGCACACATGAGGAAGCAGAAAAATCAATTAAGTGTCCAAAAGACACATTGAAAACAGTTCAGTAAAGTAGGCAGAGAGACTAGCTGCGTAAATTAGCATCATGGCAGCTAGGATGGGCAGATAAATAACTTCTTGGCAGGTGGGAAGCCCACTAAGAATTCTTAACTCACTGCTAGTTTAGTATTGCCTGCAAAGTTGGTCAGTGTTTACTGACAGCTTTGGTAGGAAAGTCCTTGGTCAGGTGGTCAGGCTTTGATTGGCCACATAGGTTCTGTGGCGTGGAACGGTGTGGGGTTCTTTGACTCAACAGCCAAGCTTGGCTGGCCTGGGCTGAGGGGCAACATAGCAACCCTATCACAAGAAAAGTATTCCTGGTGAGAAGAAGAAATGGAGGGTAAGAAACGTAAAACAAAGTATTTCTGTGGCATATAGCTCAGCATTTTTTTCCTCCAATTTAAAGCACCTCTCCTGCATTTCTGGCTGCATTAGGAAATAAATGTTAGTAAAGGAATCTGTTTTAAAAAAATGAAATTACAGGCTGGGCTCTGTGGCTCATGCCAGTAATCCCAGCATTATGGAGGCCAAGGCAGGTGGATCGCTTGAGACCAGGAGTTTGAGACCAGCCTGGCAACATAGCAAAATCCCATCTTTGATTAAAAAAAAAGAAAAATACAAAAATTAGCTGGGCGTGGTGGCGCGTGCCTGTAATCCCAGCTCTCTGGAGTCTGAGGCACAAGAATTGCTTGAACTTGGGAGGCAGAGGTTGCAGTGATTGGAGACTGCGCCACTACCCTCCGGCCTGGGCGTTTAACACATAGCTAAATAATTAAATGCGCCCACGTTAGATTTGAATGTGTCCCCTCCCAAATTCAGGTGTTGCCAATGTGATGGTATTAAAACGTGGGGCCCTCAGGCTGTGATGAGGCTATGAGGGCTCTTCCTTGTGACCAGGATTAGGTACCCTGAGAGAGGGCTTCACTGAGGGAGCTCTTCTCGTTCTGCCCTTTTGCCTTCTCCCTGCAAGGACACGATGTTGAAGGCCGGAATGAGAAGCAGAGAGCAGCCCTCACCACAGTCGAACCTCACTGTGTCTGCATCTTAGACTCCCGGCCTCCAGAACTATGAGAACGAGATGCCCATTGCTTATCGATCTCCCCATCTGTGTATTTTGTTACAGCAGCATGGACAGACTAAAACACTGCATCACAGCACACAGCTCAGTAATCGTGTGCACAGCTCTGTCTTCAAATAGAAAAGATGAGATGCTTTTATTGTTCAGAGCAGAACGTTTCCAACTCACGAGCGCTTTCCAGAAGCAAAGCCACCCTTGCCCGCAGAACCCCTCTGTCCCTGGAATCACATCCATCACCATCAGTGCTCATCCATCCCCTTCTGTTTTGCACTTTCCTTGGTAAATTTCCAAAATTGCACGTGGGATAGCATCAGAAAGGAAGGCGGAAGAAAGAAAGGAAGGCAGAAGAAAGTTGGTCTTCAATAGCCAGCATTATCAGAAGGTGCACAGTTTATATAACATGGTGGTTGGAGGAGGGAGCATGAGGTTTATCTTTGTTCTGCCAATAATATGTGAGCCCCCCATCTGTTGCAAAGCTCTGCTAGGGCTACAGATGCAGAAATGAGTCAAATCATCTTCGGTCATGAAATTCACTTCTAGGAAGACGACTCTGTGCGATCCCAGCTACAGTGCAATAGAGTGAGTGCTTTAATAGAGCACCAAGAGAAAAGTCTGTGCAAAAGGTTTCTAATCCCAAGCAATTGCTTATTTTAAAAAAAAGTTACACAAAATAAAACTAATTTCAAGATATTTTATGTTACACGACTTGCAAATTATGTTAAAGCGGAAGGATCTCATTTGGGAGGTGCATGTGTGGACACAGACAACCTCGGTGGCCCTCACTGGCATACCCACCTACTCCCTGTACTTCTGACAGACAGACAGATGCTGGGATTGTGGAAATGCACCATCAGAGAGCGAGAGAGACCCACTCACCCAATCCCAGTGTGGTGAGTGGTTCAGAAGCTTTAACAGATGTGCAGATGTGTGTGTCCCATCAAGGGACAAGCCTTTGCTCACAGTCACGGAGAGACCATTTTAGTGGAATCTGACCTTCAAGCATGGAGGAGTGTTTATCAGTCAAACATTTTGTCCTTCCTCAAGCGGGAGGAAACACAGGGCAAAACCAGAAAACAAAGCAGAAGTTCCCTTTGAAAGGAACTCAGTGGGTGAGGAGTCTCTGGAGATGAATAGCTCTAAATGCATTTGTTGAAAATGTGTTATTTCTTATTATTATTATTGCAAAAAACGCACCACATAAGACCCACCCTCTGAACACGTTTTTGAGTGTGCAGCACAGCAGCACTGACTCCACGGACAGTGCTGTGCAGCAGATCTCCAGAGCTTTCCATCTTGTGAGACGGAAACTCTGTCCCTGTTGACCTCTGCATCGCTGCTCTTTCTACCTCCCCCAGACCCCAGCAACCACCATTCTATTCATTCTATTTGGAGAATGTGCTATTTTTGATATTCCTAATTTTAGAACAGATCTTCATATGAATAATATTTATTAATATAAGATTGCAGTGATTTGGGGGTGGGTTTTGGGATCAGAATTCCTCCTTGCTCCTTCTGTTCTCTGAAGATCCCTGCTGAGCTTACTACGTACACAAATATCTACAGCTGACAGGGAAGCGGAATGTGAGTTTCCAGATAGTGGGGCCAGTCCCTAATGCTCCCTAATATCTGGTGAAAGCTGAATTCAACAATTTGCGTTAATGATTCAGCAAAGCTAAGAGCCGGTAAGCAAGGATTTTTGCTTCCTAGTCTTTCCCTGAAGCCAGACTCCATTTAGCCATGTAACTGCAGATGGTATCAAGGCAGGCTGCGGATGAGGGGCCACACTCAGCCCACTTACTGCAGATCTCATCTGCAAAATGCCAACAGATCAGGCCACCTACCAAAATAACCTCAGGGAAGAGTGTTTTTTTCATGAGGCAGCAATCCCACCCACTACTAACGCCTGGTCCAAGAGTCTACCTGGTCAAATTAGAATTTCCTCCAATGTAGCATAGGGTAGGTGGCTCTCAGCAGAAGGTGTATGTCTGTATCACACTCATAGCTCCAGAGAAATGGAGAGAAACAGAGAGAGAGCTTTGAGCCCAAATCCCTTTCTCCTTTGGGCAGACCCAGAGCGAAAAGAGAAGTGAGTCCCTGCCTCCAATCTCATTAGGCATGAGGATGAAGGGGATGAAAAGGATACACGTAAGAGCCGGATTTCCCTGACTACATTATTCTGCCCTCAGGGAGCTTAGAGTCCAGACAAGAGTGACGCTGATTAAACAAAGTGATAATTGATAATGCAAATTAGCCTTATACATGAGTAATGTTGTGCAAGTTCAAGAGCGAGGATGCTAATATGGCATAGTCGGGGAAGATTCCGTATTGGAGGCAGGATTTTAATTAAACTTTGAATGATGAATTTCATTTCAATAAAAAGAGAGAGAACGTCATTTTAGATGGGTCAACCTAAAGCAATATTAACTCTTAGGTTTCTTATCTGGTCTTTTAAGAAGCCCTCAGATATGAGGGTTTGGAAGTTGTGACAATGACCAAGTAGCCTCACAATTTCATATAAACATTTCCATTTGTTTTGTAGAAAGAAATGTAGTTTTTATAGAAGCAACCAAGAAACAGGCCTTCACCAAATGTCACCCCTCTTCCATTTCATGGCTATTCATTATACAGTCCATGGCAGTAGTGTACACTATTGCCCAGATAATTAATAGTTTTCTTGTCATTAACCACTTTAGTGATGGTAAAACTAGAACTGGAAATATTAAAATAAAGATTCCCCAAGCATTAGAGGAATTGAAGTGGAAAACATTTGCTAGTTGAAGTTGCATTTCCTCGCTCTATGTTCAGACGAGGTTGCAGTTGGTGCCTTCGAGCCTTGGGGTATTGGGTGTTATGGTCAGAGTGTTGCTACAGCCACACCCTTGGGCAGGAAGTCCGTCATAAGCATTCCAGTCATGGCTTTGGGGGTGTGGGCTTTGGGCACTGCCTTAATCTGAGACAAAAGTGTATGGAATTAAGGAAACTGGCCTTCCTCAAGATTTTCCAGCATCCCACCATGCATCATTGTTAGTATTTTCATTTTTCACATGACAAGAGACCTCAGGCTTCTTGGAGATTCACCTGGATAGAAGCTGGGTGCATTCTTCACATTTCATCTTTCCAAGTCCAGCTCCAAGCGCCAGGATGCAGGATGTGGCACCTGGAAGCAAAGTCAGTCTCGTTTAACTCTCACCACACATGCCTTATAAACTGCTTCTCCCTCCAGACTCAGGAGCCCAGATATTTTAGACCAAGACGTTTACATCAGCGTGGACAGTTGGAAAGATCACCTTTTCAGAATCCAGTTATTAATTAAACGACCTTCCAGAAATGACTAGAGGTCTCTCAGCCTTAATTTCTCCCTCTGTAAACATCAGGAATGATGATATTGATCCCACATAGAATTATGATAATGTGTAGGTAGTTTTATTATACGAATTTTTTAATTAAATGCATTTATTAATCAAACCCTATTTGTCAAGCACCTAATATGGACCATGAATGATGCTAGCCAAGGTGTAAGAGAGGCGAATATAGCAGATTCACTTCCTCTCTCATGGAGCTTACAATTACATAGAAGAGGCAGCTAGTACACTTAAATACATAAACAAATGTGTACGAATAGCTGCTTTGAGGGAGATTAGCATGAGAGTCCAGTTGGATTTTCAGAACCAGGGTAGCCCTCTTTGAGAATATTACATTGAAGCTGATATCTGAGGAATGGTTGGGTAAATCCAGCAGAGAAGAAGACAGCATGTTCCAGATGGACGGGAGCAGCATGGGGAGTCCTGGAGTGAGAACCACTATGTTGAGGGTGTGAATGGAGGCCATTGTGCCGGGTACGGTGACTCATACCTGTAATCCCAGCACTTTGGGAGGCCGAGGTGGGTAGATCACCTGAGTTCAGGAGTTCAAGACAAGCTTGACCAACATGGCAAAACACTGTCTTTACTAAAAATACAAAAGTTAGCCGGGCGTGGTGGTGCACACCTGTAATCTCAGCTTCTCAGGAGGCTGAGGAAGGAGAATCACTTCAACCTGGGAGGTGGAGGTTGCACTAAGCTGAGACGGCACCACTGCACTCCAGCCTGTGCAATGGGAGCAAGACACCATCTCAAAAAAAAAAAAAAAAAAAAAAAAAAAAGGAAAGGAGGCCACTGTGGTTCAAGCACACTGTACCAAGCAGGTGAGAGGTACCTGAGGTGTCTGCAGATGTGGCGCGTTTCACGCCCTGTAGGTCCCATGGAGAACAGGGGGACTATGACCAAAGCAAGGGAAGCCCCTCAGTGCCACTGCCGTCCACACGTTGTCCCTCCCACTGGATCGTAAACCCCATGAAGCTGGAAACCAAATGAATGTGCTCTTGCCTATCTCATAGCAGCAGAGATGCTGATTTGTTTGCTAAATATTTGCTAACTGGCATGTCCCAAGTTATGTACATAGGAAAAGTACTTTATGAAGTATTTTTCTCAGGCTTTACCACAACGTAAAAGGACCTTGAACTGCACGAAGAATGGAATGTTAATTTTGTTCCATTAAACTAGGTACATTGTAAAATTAGAGGCAAATATTCACCCAGTGTAGTCTATATGTATATTTGAGTAAAGACGAATAGCTCCACATATTACATTTCCTTCCTTTTGAAGTGTTTCAGATTTGTTATTCCTAGTTCCCTTCGGGTTTTCCAGGATATTACAGTGATGCTGGTGAATGTTTCACGTAGTGCTTGGCTGTCATTTCACAGAAAGGAAAACAAATAGAAAGATCTCAGGGTAATTGTCTATATGTTCTGGACAGGGATCAGTAGCCATTCTGTAAGCTTGCATTCCTTGTCTAGCAGACATCAAACCCAGCAGTGGATGTTTTATTTTATTGCTTATAATGTGAACAATGGGGGCTTCCTCTCTGTGGACCTCATAATAGTCCTATTATCATTCCTTCTGCTACCTTTATTTATTGCTCTTAACACTAGAGAATGATAATTTGATGTCTCCCTCCACAAAAGTCTTTGAAGAAATAGAAAAGCTCAAATTCTAATTATGTTTTTTATGTTTTCTCAAGGTATTTCTTGATGAATACATCCTTTTGTAAATTTAACACTAAAACAATTAGGCATAAAAATGGATTTGATGCAAAATTCTCTAAGTGGTTGATCACACAGTTGGATCCCTTTTTCTCTATTTTGAGAAAAAAAATGCTGAGGGATTTGCTTTGCTTTCACTTAAGCCATCACTGCCATGTGAAAAATGTTTTATTTTAAAATTATTTTAGTGTTATCATTTGTGGAAAATGAGTGTTTGAGGGAGGGATAAAGGGTAGGGTGGTACAAAAGCAAAGTAAACTTTGTATATACTGAGAATTCAGTGGTTACATAAAGCTTTCTGTGTTATGAAGCTGAAAATATTAAATTAATAAATATGAATTGAATGGTAATGAAGATATAGTAGTGGCCAAAACAATGTTACTTCCTTTTTTTTTTTTTTTTTTGAGACAGAGTTTTGCTCTTGTTACCCAGGCTGGAGTGCAATCGTGCAATCTCAGCTCACTGCAACCTCCACCTCCTGGGTTCAAGCAGTTCTCCTGCCTCAACCTCCCGAGTAGCTGGGATTACAGGCATGTGCCACCACCCCCGACTACTTTTGTATTTTTAGTAGAGACAGGGTTTCTTCATGTTGGTCAGGCTGGTCTCGAACGCCCGACCTCAGGTGATCCGCCTGCCTTGGCCTCCCAAAGTGCTGGAATGACAGGCGTGAGCTACCGCACCTGGCCTATCTTTTCAATTCTTTAAGAGCAGCAGTCTTGACCCTCTTCTTTTCTGGATCACTGCTCATTCTCCTGGTAATTTTGTCCACTCCTGGGGATGTAAATGTCATTAGTGTGCTGAAGCCCCTGCAGGCCTCTTTCCCAAGCCCCAGCCCCGTTTAATCAGCTGGCATCTCAGTATCTCCCTTTGACTGTCTCACGGACACCACAAAGTCATCACGTCCAAGACTGACTTCTAATCTGTCCCATGTAAGCTGCTCCGTCTGCAGCCTTCCCCTGTCTAAGCGAGGCAGCAAGTTTTCCTATTGCTCAGGCCACCAAACCACCTATTAGCAAATCCTTTTGGTTTTGCCCTCCAAATACTCTGCATTTAAAACCAAACACTTTTCACGCCTCCACTGCGGCCCCTCTACTCCAAGCCCTCAAAAACTCTTGCCTGGATTGCTCTTATCACCTCCTCACTGGTCTGCCTTCTTTTATTCTTCCTTGCTTCTTTTCTATTTTCACACAATAACTAGAGTGAACCCTTTTATCAAAACCCCACAGAGGCTCACCTTTTCAATTGGAATAACTGCCAGAGTTTTTAAAGGGACTGCAAGGCCCTACCTGGTCTGACATCATTGATGGCAACACTCTCCCTCCTCTTACCCGCTCTGCTTCAGCCATCCTCACTTACTCCCTATTCTTTAAACAAATGAAGGATGTGCTAGCCTCAGGGCCTTTGTACTGCCTGTCTCCTCTGCCAGAACACTCTTTCCCCAGACAGCCTTCAAGTCATTGTCCAAGTCTTCTCAATGAAGTGCATCCAGGCAACCCTGTTTAAAACGATGACCTTCTGCTGTCACTTCTGGTTCTCTTTAGTCTGATATAACTTTTGTTTTTCTGTATCATGTAGCATTTTCTAACACGTTATGTAAGTAATTGTCTATTACGCCAGGTGTTTGTTATCTACCTTCCTTTGGATAGAATGACAACCTATGAAGGAAGGCAGTTGGGTCTATTTTGTTCAGGTGTGTTTATCCAAGAACTTAGAACACTGCCTGGCACACAGAAGATAAAATAAACCAGTCATTAGCATTAGAATGACCACTGAAGAAAAGAAAAAAGTTCAAATGTTGAAATAGAGGGGTTTCTACTTACATCAGCATTATGATGGCATGCAGATAACAGTGATAAAAAATTGAGGAAAACTATTCTCTGATGGTGGAGAAGAAGCGCCTTGGAAGGAGGTTTTGGGGCTCAGCAATTTAAGTTAAGGAGAGAAACTGAGGGGTTAAGAACTGGGAAGTGACAAGTAGCCCTTGGGAAAGAAGAAGGTGCTGAAACTCTTGAGAGTTTAAGAGCAAAACTGAAGCCAGAGGTGAAGGCGGGCTTGGTAGAGGCTGGTGCACATTCTGGAAACTGATAGATGTAACTCAGGCATTAGTTTCTAGGATGAGTGAATTTGTCCTTCTCTACCTCATTTTCCCGATTTGTGGAATGGGAATGATCTTGCTTTCTTAGTGCTTTCAAGTGTTATCAAGTGCAAAAGAGAATGGCAGGGAATAGCCCAGTAGATCGGTATTCCCCAGGATAAGGAGCTCTATAAACACAAGATTTTGCTGTGACAATTCAGCAAGTCTACAGAGGTACAGCTTGTCATACCTGCATTGCAGGCCTACTTTCAATATGACCTATCAAAATGTGTGACCATCAGCAAAACATTTTCTGTTGCCTTGCTTTTGCTGATTTGCATTGTGTGCTATTTACGGTCTCTCTGACAACCAAACTGCCCAGCGATTAGAAAGGTTAATATGAAAAAATGACCGATGCAGTGAAGACTGGCTCTAGTTCAAAAAGCTACTGAGAATTTTATATTCCAGGAGAATCTTGAGGATAAAACTGAATAAAGTATGTTTCTTCCTATTAGGAAAGAGAGGGCAGATATTTCCTTATCTTTTTAGTATTGATACTTTAGGAACTATGTCAAGTTACATAAAATGCTACCCCACTTCAGAAGGATTGCATATTTGTAAATCTCTAAGTACTACACCTTTTCAGTTTTTAAAAAAGTTTTTGCCATCTGATTGTCAATAGTTACCTATTGAAGTTTTTATCCTCCAATTGGATGTAAAAGTGCCAGCAGAAAATTCTCTTTAGCACAGTTTTATATACTGTTAGAGAGATATAAAATTATTCCTCAATGTTTGTCTCCTGTGTTAATTCCACAAATTGTTATGATTAAAAATCTATGGGCAAAGCATTTCCTTAATGTCTGGGTCACCTGGATAAGTACAAGTCAGTACGTCTAATCTTGGAGGATTTAACTCAATGGCTGAAACCACACTGTGGAAAGTTAATGAAAGGACATAGGCTACCGGACAAAAGGAAGACCTCACAGATGAGGGAGACAGCCATTGAATTTTAGATTTGAAGGATGTCAGTCCAAACCTGTCCCCTCAATTATTAAAAAATGGAAGTAGGGAGAAGTTAAAGGATTTATGTAAGATGCAGGTAGAGTGAAAAATGGACTAGCATTTTTAGCAGACGAGCAAAAATGTCAGCACTTCTTTAATGACACTGGAAACCAGAGATGGAGAACATTGATAGGTACAAATAAAAGGATTGGAGACATAATCACCAGCCAACAGTTTGAGTTAGGTTACCAAAGATGCAATGGTCAGGTCAGGCACCTGGTCTGAAGCGGGTGGAGGCTGGGTCTCACAGAGCCAGCTCGTAAGAGCAGAGGGTTTGAGTTGGTGTCACGGCAACAGGATGGCACCGCCTCACCTTCCAGCACAGACAGGAGAAGCCTCACTGGCTTGTCCTTCCCATTGGTTCTTGCCACCGTTGTTCTCTAGGCCCTTTGCATTTTCCTTCACTCCATCATTCCCATCCCGCCCCTGATGGTTCTGCTCACTCTCCCAGCTCCTAACCAGGCCCCTTGGGCCCTCTGCAGGCCGAGTGCAGCCAGCCTTCCTTGCGTGAGTGTAAGTGTTGATGGGATTATGTTGGCTAGTCTTTTGCTCTTTCTTAGTATTTTTTCCCTAATTGACTTGAAATTGTTTGATAATTCCTTTGTTTTATGTCCAATATTCTTAACTTTATCAAATTGCTATTACCAAACATAGTTTTAATCACGACATTCTCCAGCTCAACAAACAACAACAACAACAACACACACACATATACCCACATACACACACAGCTCTAAGGATTTATAATGTCAGCAATAAATTTCAACCCTCTTTGCTAGCCATTCAAGAGGCCTACAATTTAGTATCAAAAACCATTTCTTCCTTACCTAGTCATCTTCCTGGTGTGATTCTCTTTTCTGTGGAGGGTGAAAAGATGAGTCTTTGCTGATTATTTTAGGCAACCTTCTATTTTTGCTTTTGCTCCAGCCATTTGCCTACCTGGGTTACCTTTTCTCTTCTTATTGATTTCTGTGAACACTGTACCATGCTTTCACCTCCCACAAGTGCACCAGCTTTCTTTATGGAACCTCTCTGAATCCCTGTCCTCCTGAACCTTTATACATGATACTCATATCCATATTCTACTTAAGTCAGGAGCCACAATCTTCCTTGTGTTGGAATTATTTGAGCATTCACATAGGAAAGTGCCTATCTATGAATCTAGTCAAAGCATAAAACCTCACTGATATGGTTTGGCTCTGTGTCCCCACCCAAATCTCATCTCAAATTACAATCCCTACATATTGAGGGAGGGAACTGGTGGGAAATGATTGGCTCGTAGGGGCAGTTTCCCCTATGCTTTTCTCCTGATAGTGAGTGTGTTCCCAGGAACCTCACAGTTTAAAAGTTCTTGGCATTTCCCTCCTCACACTCTCTCTCTCCTGCCACCTTGTGAAGAAGGTGCCTGCTTCCCCTTCACTTCCACCCTGATTGTAAGTTTCCTGAGGACATGCGGAACCGTGAGTCAGTTAAACCTCTTCTCTTTATAAATTACCCAGTCCCAGCTAGTTCTTTATAGTAGTGTGAAAATAGACTAATACACTCACATACAGGACGTAGCCAAACAAATAAAAAATAAAAAGTTTTCAAGGCTGACTGACTAAATGAATTTTTAAAATTCCACTTGTATGTTCCCTGTCACAGTTCTGCACATGGGTTAAGTAACATTTGCACTGGGATAAGATCATCTAAGAGTCATTCTGTATTGCTGTCTTGCATGCATTTAGATGTATAATTATTGAGTAGATTTCAATGATGTCATAATAGATTACTTTTTAATTCTGGCCCCTGGTTTACAAATGGCAGTTTTAATTTTTTAAAAATATATATCCAGATGGAAAAAAAACCCTTTTAACTATTTTTTTTTTAAGACACTCTTTCTAAAGACTGTATCAAGAGTTCAAATTATGGTATGGAGAAACAGCATTAAAAGAACTCTTGGTAACCTAAGTTAATACTCCTGGTTTTCAGGCCTATCATTTGAAAGCTGGTTTCAGCAATTTTCTTGCTCTTATAACTTGATGGTAAATAACACTAGAAAACATACTGAAAAGGAACCACATGTTCAGTCACTGAAATAACCTTTACCATGAAAAAAATAAAATAAAAGCTTAAGGGTAAATTTATTCCTTATCTCAGGAATCAGAAATCCAGCTTCAAATATATACAGTAGTTTCAAGCTCTACTGAGCCAGAGCTATCCCATTAATTATGGATGACATTATGTTTTAAACAAACACAAATTGTTTTGCCCTCACCTTTAGAAGTTCCTGAAGCAAATGTTTTATTCCCAGTGAGAATCATTTTGCATAGCTCAGACCCTTCAATTACCAGAAAAGCCATAGTAGTATCATACCACCCCAAAATATAATGTTGTCTTGTGGATACTCGATTTTCCTTTGTAATACGTTCTGTTATTTAATGGATAGGAAGAACACAGTTCTCTATCCAGCTCCCACAGATAACTCCATAGGTGGGATGGTGAGGGCAGACTTCATCTCCAGACAAGGATTTTTCATTTGGACATTTCCCCCTCTCCTGGGCTCAAAGCAAACATCACTGATGGGTGAATGCCTTTCCTTTCAGTGCAGATGCAGCTTAAGAATTTGCTAAGATGGGTTGGGTATGGTGGCGTACTCCTGTAATCCCAGTGCTTTGGGAGGTCGAGGCAGGTGGATCACTTGAGGCCAGGAGTTCGAGGCCAGCCTGGCCAACATGGTGAAACCCTGTTTCTACGAAAAATACAAAAATTAGCCATGCTTGGTGGTGCACACCTGTAGTCCCAGCTACTCAGGAGGCTGAGGCAGGAGAATGACTAGAACCCAAGAAGCACAGGTTGCAGTGAGCTGAGATTGTACCACTGCACTTCAGCCTGGGCATTGCCGCGAGACTCTGGCTCAAAAAATAATAGTAATAAAAATAAAAAAAAGAATTTGCTAAGATGTAGTACTCCAGTGAGACACTAGCAATGATGGAAGAGGCTCACCTAGTATCTCAGTGATTGCTGATCACAATTAGTAAGTCTTTCCTTGGGGTTACTATGGCCTGGAGTGGGTTGGTCTGGGTTATTTTATTCTACTCTTCTCCCTTCTGTTTTATTCTCCCCTGAACGTTCAAAGTGCTTTGAAGATTCATTTAACCCGGCCTTTGCTGGACTTGTGAGTAGTGTTTGGACAGCAAGGCCCTGAGCCCTGCCCTTTCCTACAGCCCAGCAATCACTTTTCCAGTGTGTTGACTGTTCATTTCACCTTTGCAGTCCAGCCCCCAGAAGGTGCGTAGTGAGAAGCAAGGGGCTTCTCTGCAGGAATGAACCACGTCAATCGTTGTTCACACGAGAAGTCAAAACACTGACAGGAAAGCTCACTTTGGATGCAGGGTACGGTCATCTAGCGATGGCCTGTCCTGATATCAGCTGCCATGGTATCCAATTCACACCTTCAAGTCTTCTCCACGTGGCTCACAAATCTCTCAACCACCTCCCAAGAGAGATGGTAGTTTAATGAAAAGGGATACTGGATCTGGAGTCAAAAGGCCTACATTCAGACCCAGTGTTTTATCATTTATCTTTTTGACAAACATCTGTTGAGAGCTTATGTTTTAGATACTTTTGCATTCGTTGTCTCCTTAACTTCACAACGGCCCTTAAGCAGGTTCACTTGTTACCCACATTTGCTGTTATGGAAATGAAGGCAGAGATGCTAAGTAGAATGGTACACAGAGAACATGCAGAAGCTGCGATCTGAACCCGCCTCCAGCCAGCCCCAGAGAGGATGCTCTCCATGAAGATGCTGAGTCGCCCCCTTGCCAGCTGCACAACTTTGGGCAAATGACACAGCATCCACCCTTAGACTCCCATCAGAGTTTCCGTTTTCTTGTGTGAAAAATTGAGGATGAAGATAATAACACCCTCGGGGGATTTTAGTGTTTGTCAAAAGAGATGTGAACATTCTTTACAAGCATTATGGGTTTATAAAAAAGGAAGGAAGGAAAAGAGCACAGTTTGGAAGTGGGGAACTGGTGAGAGGTAACCAGGCCACGAGTGCACTGTGCCTGTCCTCAGAGCATCCATGCTTACTGCATACGAGAGGCAGCAGAGCTCACATTTTCTCTCTAGCCCTGGGATTTATGAGTATCAGACCGCTGACAGAATAGCAATGGTACACAAAATTGGTTGGGCATGGAGGCTCACGCCTGTAATCCCAGCACTTTGGGAGGCCAAGGCAGATAGATCACTTGAGGTCAGGGGTTCAAAACCAGCCTGGGAAACATGGTGAAACTCCATCTCTACTAAAAATACAAAAGTTAGCTGGGTGTGGTGGTGGGCACCCGTAATCCTGCTACTCGGGAGGCTGAGCCACAGGAATCACTTGAGCCTGGGAGGTGGAGGTTGCAGTGAGCTGAGATCGTACCGCTACACTCCAACCTGGGTGACAGAGCAAGGCTCTGTCTTTAAAAAACATACAAACAAACCTATAAAATTGATAGTAGGGCTGAGCACAGTGGCTCATGCCTGTAATCTCAGCACTTTGAGGGGTTGAGGGGGGAGGATGACTTAAGCTCAGGAGTTTGAGACCAGTCTAGGTAACATAAAGAGACCCCATCTCTAAAAATTAAAAACAAAATTAACTGGGCACAGTGGCGCATGCCTGTGATCCCAGCTGCTTGGGAGGCTGGCAGGAGGATCAGGAGGTCGAGGTTGCAGTAAGCTGTAATTACACCACTGCACTTCAGCCTTAGTGACACAGCAAGGCCCTGTCTCAAAAAAGTTGATATTAAAACAGAAGCATTTATATCACATATAAATAAATTCATGGAAAATAGAGAAACAGAAAATGAAACAAAGGAAGAAATGTTCTCCATTCTATTAAGTAAAAGATTATAATCATAATGGTAATAGGGTTTGTGAGGATCAAGACTTCCAGGAAAATTTTTGTCAGCTCCTTATTGACTGTGATGATTGGGAATAGCAGTGAAAATCCAGGTTTCAAAAATTAATCTTTTTTTTTTTTTTTGCTGTCTGTCCTTGGGGCAGAAAAAATATTTAAAAAAGGAAGTTTTACAAAATACTTATAAGACAAAAAAAGAGATAAAATCAATAGGTACGGCAATCTGGGCAAGGAGTAGAAAATACAAGTAAGGCAGGACCCAGGATGACCCCTGTGGCCAAACAGGTGGAGGGGCAGGCACACCTTCTGCTGTAAGCCTTCCCTGCTACCAAGTCAAAGATGGATACATGATTTCTAGTATGATAAGATTAAACAGACAGCAAATGAGCAGCCGGACAAGAAGCGCAAATCTTCTTCTAATACTTATATACAAGTGGGATTTTTCCCATGGGTCCTCAAAAATTGAACATGTGAAATCATGGGGACTTCCATATTAAATAACTTTAATTTCAGGAGAATGGTTCTTAAAATGTCCTTCAATGCAGTTCTGTGAAAAGGCAAAGCAGTGTGATCCAGGTATAGAGGCTCTGATGGTCTAACCTGGTTCTGGTGGAAAATAAACCTATAGTTTTCCTAACATTTCAGGGAAGGAAGTCGAGGGGATCATTGTTCTCTCCACCTGGTGGGTGAGAAATCGGGAAACAGAGAGTAAGCCCAGACTGCCAAACTTGGAGCCAGGAGGCACAGGGCTCAGAGACACTGACATAGCTCATACCCTGACTCACAGGTTGCAAAAATGATCCACTCACTGACGTGGTGCCACTTTGCTGGACTGCACTCCGTAGAGGCCAGCGTAAGATGGATGTGAAAACGGAGAGCTGATTTCAGGTACAAAGGAAGCTGAAGGTCAACAAAGATCAAGTTCCTTCAGCATAGGCTGCTAGCCATTCCTACAGTCTTCAACAATCTGTGGGCTAATTAGACTGTCTAAGTAACTTAATCAACTACTCATTTAACTATTCCCTGAATTTTTATTATATCTACTTTATCCTAGGAACCATGCTAAGCACTGGTGTATGAGATCATTCCTGACTTCATGGAGCTTATCCTTATACCCAGAAAACGGACACAGTGTATAGTCCTCTAAGATAAGGAAGTCAGGGATGTCATAGGAGCAGAGGGCTGAGGAAGGGTCTCTCAGGGCAAAATCATTCAATATGAGGATCAAGGATGAATAAGAACTAGCCAAGTGAAGGCAGTGACAATAGACAGACGAGGTGCGTACCAGACAGAGAGCTGGAAAGACTGGGCCACATTTGTGGAAGGGAAAGAATTCGACTATGCCTGCAAGGTGCAGGTGTTAGAAAAATGGTGAACAGCATAAAGAAAGTCAGGAATGAAAAGGAAGAAAGAAGAGTATAAGAAAGGAAACAGAAAACAAAATGATCGACACATTGGTGTTATTCCTTTTTTAAAAACATTCAATGGGAGTGGCTTAAAATATTAAAAGATAACACTCTCAGACTAGATATCCAAAAAAGCAAAAGCCAACCATATGTCACTAAATTTAAAAATACATGAAGAAGATGTACCTGAAAAAATGCAGAGAAGAAGGCAGGACAGCAGGAAGAAAGGCAGGAAGAGAGGGAAAAAAAGAAAGTAAAAGGAAAACGTAAGTGGGTATAAATATAATCAGCGAAGGTATAATCCATGACCCTGATTAAAAAGAAAACGTAGATTTGAAAAATGCAAATGTAACATGGAAATAAAATGTCATTGAATTTTCAAATATGAGGAACATTTGCTTTTTTCCTCTAGTCCTGCCAGGCAAGATAGAGTATGGGTTTTAGCGAGCAACTCCAACATCATTTGAAAATCAGATATGCTTTTAGCTCTGGGGTTGCTGTGCTGCTGTTCTGACTGCCTGTAATTGTGGTCATTACACCCTGGTGTATTTCTGTGCAAGGTGGGTCCATTTTCACACAGGGAAGAGAATCCTCGGCAGAGATGAGTGAAGATGCTTTTAAAGAGTATAATTAAGTCAAAGGCCCCCTTTGTCTCATTCCAACAACAGAAGCTTGAAATGTTTAGGTGAAATGTTTGGGGTACTAAAATGAGGGGCAGTGCAAATTGGTTCTGGGGCACCATATCTTTCTGCAAGAGTTTTCTTAGGGATGCTTTCATCATTGCAGATTTAGTCAGTAAACTGACAGCCAATGCAACAACTTTGAAATCCCATGGACGCAGGGTAGAAAGTTTCTAACAGAAAGATGGATCTTTGAGTCAAGTTGAGATGATTGACAGTGGGAGAATAGAGATGAACCTGTGCCAGGAGAAACGTGACATGGCTCAGTAGCAAGAGTGAAAATGTGGGTGGGGCTGGTTTTTCACTCACACTCCAGCCCATGGTGTACCAGCCAGACACGTTTGCACACACAGCACCCAAGAATGAATCCTGCCTTGCCGACATGAAGTAGAGCTCAGGACAGTCAAGGAATTGCGCTGATTTTCCCTACAGAAAGAGGGTGTCTGGTGGAATAGACAGTGAATAACTAAGCTAAGCAATTAAATTAAGGTGGATTAATTTCATTCCTCTGAGCATAAACCTGGAATGTAATGTAGTGGTAGGAAGAAATAGTAGGCAAGGGTCCAGAAACAGCTTCATATCCAGCATCTGGCACTATGCTGAGGTGACCCTGGTCTCAGATTCTCTATGTTTCTGTGGTGGTGTGACAGATGGTCCTGTAGTCTAGATTTGACCCCATGCTACACTGCAACTGCAGACATGGGGCAAAGGGTCTACTCTAGTCCTTTTGTTGAGTAAGGTAGGAGATTGTGCTCCTACCATTAAATGGTAGTTACATGCCATTTAAGGATTTCTGGCCTGGAGATAGAAGGAATAAAATGCTGGACTGGAGTGCATTTACAGAGGGCACAGAAGGGGACATACAAACCGACAACCTTGGCAATGGGTATTAATAGTTAGTGCTACAACGAATCATACCATTGTATGCCATCTTTTATCCTTTCACATGGACACAAGCTAACATCCTAACTAGGTTCTTAAAGTGACTATGCACATTTGTTACACTATGGGTAATCCTTGTGCACCTGCTTTAACAACCATTTCAGCAGCCATGTGCTTCTCCCAGAAAAGACAATTCATGTGTGTGTGTGTGATTTTTGTATCTAATTATGTTGTGTATAGATACTTAATAGTACACATACTTGATATTACATATACACATAAATACGTACATATAATTTACATATATGTATATACTTTATACTACATAAAGCAAATAGAAATTCTGTTACGGCGATTTCCAGACCAAATGACAGAAGGTGACCGAACCAGATGCACTGCCACAGGCACCTGTTGGGAGAGGACACTTCAGACTGTTTTCACAAGAAGCAAAACCTCAGAGTAACTCTGTGAAGTCTCTAAGAAAAGGCCAGGAGGGCACCTGCAAGTGGTTGGGGGCAGCTTTAAAGATGCCCCTATGGGATTGCCAAGATGCTCTTTCTGGAATGTTACATGAGGCTTTGAAGACGGATATAATTCTATCCTGACAGTGTTACCCTAGTCATTCCTACATCGTTTTTAGCTCCAATGCCTTAAGAAATCCACCAACCCCCTTTGCAGTCCCCAACCTGCAGGCTTCTAAAATGCCCCTGCGGCTGGCGGCCGAGGACTCAGGGTTCAGTGGAGGATGGGCTCTGGGTGTCCCCCTGGACAAGTTTCCCACTAGCTGAGAGGCAGGCTGAAGCACAACAAAAGAGGAAGAACAGAGGAGTTTTGAGCTGGCCCAGGACAGTTCAAACTGTTTATACTTGGAGGTATAAAACAGTGTTTTACACCTTTACTTGGAGGTATAAAACAGTGTTTTACACCTTTACTTGGAGGTATAAAACAGTGTTTTACACCTTTACTTGGAGGTATAAAACAGTGTTTTACACCTTTACTTGGAGGTATAAAACAGTGTTTTACACCTTTACTTGGAGGTATAAAACAGTGTTTTACACCTTTACTTGGAGGTATAAAACAGTGACTTCTTGGTGCTGTTTCCTGCATCCTTCTTGAGTGTAATGAGCCCTGAGTATTCCTGATCACCTTTCCTGGCGCTGTGGCGAGCGCTCATTCCTCCTGCATGGAGGGTGCCAGGGACTCGGGCTGCCTGTGCCATGCTGTCGATTTTCTTCCCTAACCCCCATACGTATGCTGATCATTCTGTTAGTCCTCCACGCAAGGCTGTGAGGTGGTGGTTGTTGCTGCTGTGTTATTTCTTTAGAACTCTGAAAGGACATGCTCACTCCAATGTCCCCATTGGTCTGAGCTGAAGGACTCTGCCTGCAGTGTCCTGCTCCATCAAACCCACTGAGTTCATCTCCTCGGAAGAGGAAGCTGCCACTTCCGAGTCAGACCTGACTGTCACAGCCTCTGTAATCACCTGTGGTAGGCAGAATCATCTGCCCCCTCTACCCCCGCCAACTGTACAAGCCCAAATTCCCAGAACCTGGGACTCTGTCACCTTACATGACAAAAGGGACCACACAGATGTGAATAGTCAAGAGCTTAAAATGGGGAGATGATCCTGGGTTATCTGGAGAAACCCAAGGTAATCACAAGGTTCTCAGAAACGAAGAGAAGAGGTAAGAGACTCCACGTCAGTGTGTCCCAACATCAGAACACTTGTCTCACCTTCACAGGCTTTGAAGAGGGGTAGCGCGCCTCCAGCCTCACAACGTGGGCACCTCTGGAAGCTGGAAAAGGCAAGGGAACAATTCTCCCCTGGGTCTCCAGGAGGAATGAGGCTCTGCAGGCAGCTCCATCTTAACCCGCTGAACCTTATTTTGGACTTCCAACCTTCACAACTGTAAGATAATACATTTTTGTTGTTTTAAGACACTAAATTTGTGGTAATTTGTGACAGCAGCAACACAAAACCAATGCATTGCTTCATCTTCAAATGCTACATTTCTAGTGGCATTTTTAAACAGTTTATAAAGTGTACAGATATATGATACAGATATAATGATATAATTATCATGCAAAAAGGACCCATTCTTGGGAGTGAAAGAGGTGTCATTAATAATTACACAGAAACAGGCACAGTGACTCAGGCCTGTAATCCCAGCAATTCCGGAGGTCAAGGCAGGTGAATCACTTGATGTCAGGTGTTCGAGACCAGCCTGGCCAACATGGCTAAACTCTCTCTATAAAAAATACAAAAATTAGATGGGTGTGGTGGTATGCACCTGTAATCCCAGCTACTCGGGAGGCTGAAGCATGAGAATTGCTTGAACCCAGGAGGCAGAGGTTGCAGTGAGCTGAGATTGCAGCACTGCACTCCAGCCTGGGTGATGCAGTGTTTTTGTTTTTCTCAAAAAAAAAAAAAAAAAAAAAAAAAAAAATTACATGGACACAGTAGGCACGACTGAGAATATCTGGCTTGAACTGTGAGGTACCATCACCTTGTGGAACATGACAGACACATCTCCAGTTCTGTTATGTTTCTGGTGCAGCTCTGCATGTTTGCATCTTGCTTACATGGAGCACCGTGGGTGAGAGGTGCAGTCAGGTAAGAAGCAAGTGCAAGTGGGGTTTTTTCCTTCATTTCCCAGCCATCTTTCTTCAATATGATGGACTAGGTCATGTCTGCTCCTAAGATGAGACTTCCCCTTCCTCTCCACTTGTTTTTCCTCTGACACCCTCATTCCTGAATACTTTTACTCAGGCGCTCAACGTGCCAGTACATGTGTTTGGTGGGAGGAGGAGGATGTTTCTTCGCAGGTCCAACACTGCAATATCTTATCCCTCATCACCTT
This sequence comes from Rhinopithecus roxellana, assembly GCF_007565055.1. NCBI lineage: Eukaryota > Metazoa > Chordata > Mammalia > Primates > Cercopithecidae > Rhinopithecus > Rhinopithecus roxellana. Next base: position 2,436,743 of record NC_044566.1, on the reverse strand, counting down.
TGAGTGCCATCATGCTAGAATTCCACATTCTCTCTTTCCTGTTACTCCTATCAATAATTTAAACAGGAAAATAAAGCGTCAATAGACTCCTCAGAGGAGAAGATGGGTGATTAACTTTGGACTCTGGTGGTTTTGTCTCTGAATTTATCCCAGGCCGTAGCAAAAAAGTAAGAAAGTTGACGGAAATCTAAACAGAAATCTGTGACTATTTTCCAGGGAATCAGAGCTCTTTGAGCGCTCATTGAATATGTGCTCACAGAAAAGAACAGCCACAGGCATCTATCCAGTACCACCCCCTAAAAGAAAGACCACATGCTGAGAAACTTTTAGCAGGGAGAGTATAATTACTGGAAAATACAAAAATTAATTTAAATGAACAATAATTGCTAGTATTTATTATGTTTCAAGAACTGTTCTAAGTAACTTACCTACTTTGTTCATTTGCTCTTTTCAGTAGCTCTGTGACATAGGCACTTATTTCTGTTTTGCAGATGAATAAACTCAAGCAAGGAGTAGCTAAGAATCTTTCTAAAACTTACCCAGCTAAAAAGAGACAGAGTTTCAGTTAGGACCAGGAGGTCTAGGCACAGGGCCCACAGACTGGAACTCAGAGAGACCCTAACAGAACATATGGGAAATATGAGCCAGGATCAGGCTGTCACCAGGTAAAGGAAATGAAAATATTTTTATGAAAAATACAATCGCTTAGATGAAAAAACACAATGAAAGGCTAAATATTAAGATGGTGTAAAAGTAATGGTTTTTTTTTTTTTTTTTTTTTTTTTTTTTTGCGGTTACTTCTAATTACAGAAACTGCCATTACTTTTACACCACCCTAATAGCAAAATGACTAACTCACAGTAGGCGGAAGTGAGCTGGGAAAATCAGGAGAGGAGGTCTCCAAATAATTCCATTAGTGATAAGCAGATGGAAACAAATTTAAAAAGTTAAGAGGAATGGAAGAAAGAAGTTGAAGTATCGAAAGTCCTAGTATGAGTGGACTTAAGTAGAAAAAAAATCAGATGATACACTTTGTTAAATAATGACAGGGAGCCTTGCAGTATTAAAGAAAGTCAGAAGGCCTAGGACGGAAAAGTGTCCAGTGCCAAGCAGAGGAGACAGGCGAGACCGCATTTGGCTATGTCGCGTGGCTCACGCCTGTAACCCCAGCACTTTGGGACGCCGAGGTGGGCGGATCACAGGTCAGGAGATAGAGACCATCCTGGCTAACACGATGAAACGCCGTCTCTAATAAAAATAAAAAAATAAAATTACCCGGGCGCGGTGGCGGCGCCTGTAGTTCCAGCTACTCGGGAGGCTGAGGCAGGAGAATGGCGGGAACCCGAGAGGCGGAGCTTGCAGTGAACCGAGATGGCGCCACCGGACTCCAGCCTGGGCGACAGAGCGAGACTCCGTCTCAAAAAAGAATGTCAGACACAAAGAAAACTGTGAGGTGTTCCGGAGGGATTAACATGGCGCCCGGCGAAGCGAAAACCCCGGCAGCAAAGGGAGGCGGGACCCAAAGCCCCAAGGGAGGGGCGGCCGCCGAGATCTGAGCGCACCACGAGGATGGCAGAAAGGAATTCCCTGGTACAAAGGACCACAGAATGTTGACCACAAGATTCCTCTTCCAAAAGGTACTTGAGAGACGCGATTCTACGAGGAGATATACACTGAGGAGCACACGGGGATACATGGAAAGCAAGGTTCAGTAAATAAACCGGCGCGTTTTATTGTATTCTCAGTAAGCAGTGACTAAAACCAAAACCACGTCAACAAAACAAAGAGAAGCACATCTGCAGGAACCAGAACCCAAACTCCAGGTGACAAGGCCCCAATGGAGTGCAGAGCCCGATGACAGCGGAGGCGGAGGCGTGGCCGACGGAACATCAGAATATGAGACCATGAGAAGCAGGTGAGTATTGTATCTTGTTTCCGGTAAAGATGGAAATTAGGAGGAAAAGTTAAAGGTCTTTATAAAATAAAGACAACTCTAAGAAAATTAAAATTAAATAGCTTTTTAAGCACTAGAAGAAAATATACCTAATTAGAAATAACAAGAAAAGAAAAAGAAATAAAAACGAAGTTTAGTAAATAAAGCACAATATGAGGTATCAGCAATATCAGCAAATGCAGAGAAGCCAAACTTCCCAAAGGACAGATCTCAGGTTTGCTTGATGAAGAAAATGAACAAATCCAGCTTGTCATGAAAAGACACACTGAAAACAATGTGTACTGACTTTTTTTTTTAAGTAAAAGGATTTAAGAAAGATATGCTACCAAATACAAACCAATAATAAAATTAAGATGGTGATTTTGTTACCAAGCAACAGAAGATTTAGGGCAAAATCGTCCTAAAGAACACAGAGGGAACACTACTGATAATATGACACATTCAACCAAGTGGATAAGGGTGACAGTAGGCACACACGTTCCCCATCAGTGGAAAATGCACTTTGTTGAAGACACAGGAAGCCATCATGAACATCTTCTGTGTTAGAGTATCAAGAAAAACTCAGTAAATTCTAAATCAGAAACTAGCTCTGAGCAATATTCTCTGACCACAATCCAATAAAACCATAAACAAAAGAATTACTTCAAAATTTCATATAGGAGGAAAGAAACAAATCCATATTAAATTTGTTAAAAATGAGACATGAACTTGGGAAATACTTAGAACTGAATAACAGTGAAAACAGTACACGTTAAACTTTGTTGGAAACTGTTAAAGTTGTACTTCAGAAAGAAATTTGTAACTGTGACAATACTAATTAAAAATAAGAAAAATAAAAAAGCAAAAGAACTCAGCATGCAACCCTGAAAGTGAGGGGAAAAAAGAGAAAGCACAAATAAATGGAAGGGAACAAAATATGTTTTTTTTAAATCAGCAAAATTCAGGGAAAAAGCCCTGATAACATAAATAATAAAATCTGCTTCTCTGAAATGTTAGCAGAAAATCTCTGGCAAAGAAAATTTAAAAACAATATTGAAAGGAAAGGAAAAATAACTGCAGATTTAACTGATTTTAAAAGAAAAAAGCATATTAGAAACAACGTCAATACATTATAAAACCAATTGATAGGGCAAATTTCTGGGGAAAAAAATAAAAATGCCAAAGAGGGTCAGAAAAAGTCACAGAAAAAAAATCAAATAGACAGATGACCATTAAAAAATTAATAGGAAGAGAAGACGTCTATGAACAGAAAAGGCCCATGCTTTTTTACAAGCGATGAAATTAATACGTAGAGAAGACCTCTATGAGCAAAAAAGGCCCATGCTTTCTTACAAGCGGGTTCTATTAAAATCTCAAGACTGGCTATATTGTCCAGAGGACGAGGTCAAGAGACCTGAGAGGGAGACTGGCCCTACCATGAGAAGAGTCAAGGATGATACTCACACACTCTCCCCTGGCCCTATCCCTCACCTTACTACACACAGTCACCTTCAAGGTCAACAATCCAGCTTTGTCATTATCAACAAATACCACTGCACCTCAAATTCAGATAGGTGAATCTTGCACTCTGGCTACCACCTCTCATCTGTCCAGCTCCCTTCCTGTTTCCCTGACTCTCAGCCATCCTTTGGTTCCACCTTGAGCCACAATCCATGGATCACCTCAAGCTTTCAGTGTCGCTCTGTCCACTGAAGTCCTCTCTTTTCACCACCCAATGTGACCCAGTGTGACTGCCACAGCCATTCATCATGATGCCCTTCAACACATCCAGCTCCCTTCCCCGGTCTTGCTTCCTGATCCTCACCCATCGAAACCACAGCTTGACTGTCGCTCTCTGTCTAATCCCTGTGTGCGTCAATTCAGCCTGAGTTTCACTGGAGAAAAGTCAAGCACTACATGGGTCTCACATTAACTTAATGGCCATGAACCTCAGTGGGGCTTTGGTGCTGCTGGTATTTACACTATTCATTCCTGCTCCAATTGTTTCTTCCCTCCTCTACATGAGTAACTTCCATTTGCCCCTCTCTCCTGAAGCCCCCAACAAATCTCCCCTCCTCGCTCACAGACTTGGAGGCATCCAATGAGCTTGTTCACATAATTCCCTTAATTGTTTCTACCCACATCTAAACATCAGGAATGGAACACTGTGCCTTCCCCCCACTAGCAGAGGGTAACTGTTGGTACCATCATCTAAGGCAAACCTCTCCATTTTTACAGGCCTCAGGCCCTCCTGGCTACTCCACGATACTGAAGTAGCAATTCTTTCTTCCCTCCGATGTCATCACTTTTCCCTGTTCTGGATCACTTCCATTAAGACATCTTTACATTACGAGCTTTCCTATCTTAAAAAAATCCCAAACTGTGATGTGTCTCTATCTTGCTACTGCCCCCATGTAATTCTCTGCTTCCCTTTAAAAGCAAAACTATTCAAAAATGTTGTCTGTGTTCACTCTTTCTTCTTCAAACCCAACCCAAAATAGATGATCATCACACCTCTCCAATTCCCTTCCCCAAGTCACTGATGGTCTTTTCCTCAATAATTCTGGCTTTCAATTTTCATTCTTGTACTTGACCTTCCAAATGCATTTGTCAAAGCATATCCCTCTTCACTCATTGATACAGCTTCTTCTTTTGCCTTCTGGGACTACGTGCTCCACTGGGTTTCCTTCTATCTCATTGGTTGCTCCTTGTAGACTATCCCCCCCTTGTCTCCAGCCTCACCAAGTTGGAAGAGACAAGGGCTTAGGATTTGCCCCTCTTTTCTTCCCTGGCTGCATGCTTTTCCTATGGGATTTCACCCAGCACTGTGGTTCTAAACACCATCTGTATGCAACCGATTCCTGAATTGCTATCTCTAGCACAGGTATCTCTCATGAAGTTCAGACTATATATCCGATTGCCTATTTCATATTTCCATGTGGATCTCTAATTAAACACTCAAACTTAACATATTCAAGACAACTCCCAACTTTTCTTCTCACTCCCAAAAGCTGCACCTTCGGCAACCCTCACCTCAGTTGATGAGAATTCCAGTTACTAAGTGCCAGGTACTTGGTGTTTCCTTCACTCCTTTCTTTGTTTCATATCCCATATTGATTTCGCCAGAAAATCTTTTGGAACCTACTTTCAAAATATACCCATAATCTTTTTCGCACCACTCCTACTGCTGCTACTTGGCCCAACCTTAGACCATGTTGTTTCAAACAGCTGTGAAATTGAAAACGGGCACCCTCATTCCTTATGGGAAGAAGACAGTCACCCTGGCTGGCACGGTGGCTCAAGCCTGTAATCCCAGCACTTTGGGAGGCCGAGACGGGCGGATCACGAGGTCAGGAGATTGAGACCATCCTGGCTAATATGGTGAAACCCCGTCTCTACTAAAAAATACAAAAAACTAGCCGGGCGAGGTGGCGGGCGCCTGTAGTCCCAGCTACTCCGGAGGCTGAGGCAGGAGAATGGCGTAAACCTGGGAGGCAGAGCTTGCATTGAGCTCAGATCCGGCCACTGCACTCCAGCCTGGGCGACAGAGCGAGACTCCGTCTCAAAAAAAAAAAAAAAAAAAAAAAAAAAAGAAGACAGTCACCCTGCAGAGCATTCTATGGCATTTATTAAAGGCAAGCATGCATCGATTCAGGGAATCAGAGAGACTTATCCAGTTCATAAGAGATATGCACAGCATTGTTTGTGGGAGGAGAGAGTTGGAAGAAACCTAGGTGTCCTTCGCTAGGTGAACATGTAAGTAACCATGTAGTAAAAACACATTGTTAAATTGCATCCCACAGTCAGAAACGCAATTTAGCAACATGGAGAGATCTGGAAAACAGCACTGAATGGGAAAACAGGATCCGTAACACAAAAGTGTGTGGCTTAAAATCACATATATATGGTGTATCTTTCAAGGATACATTTGTATCCAAGGACATTTAATAAACACAATTCAGTTGATGTTTTGGTAAGGGAAGGATTGGGTCACTGATGGACAATGAAGGGAAAAATAATGAAATGAAATAAAACAAGAGAGTCCTTGACAGACCAGTAATAGCACTGTGCTACATGACTCATCCAACTCTCTTCACTGGTGAGAAAGAAAGAGGGCATACTAAAGCTAAAAGAAGTCTTAGCAATTATTTTAACCCAATCTCTGCCTTAAAACACACACATTCTATTATATCTAGCACCAACTCTGCTTCAGTCATTTTATAGAAGAACATCAGGTATACATTTAAGGAAATCCAATGGTCAAAAAACCCCTTTTAAGAAGAACAGAGCTTTTCTAGGAAATCTGCTGATGGAAGAGGGGTAGATCAGGTTTTCTAAAATGGCTTCATGCTGGATAAGTTATTTTAAAATGCCTGTTGCTCAACACACACACACACACACACACACACACACACCAGAACTCTTTAAAAGCTGGAAAAAAATGTGAATAAAATAAAACCAGAGCTGGGTGAAGGTAATCATAGAAGCCAATGTACCAAAATTTGCATACAAAAGTCAAAACTGGCAACATAGTTTTGAGAATTATTGTGGCCACTTAGCGGAATGAGAGATAGGACTCTGAATCTGCTTGCAAATTTGCATAGTTGAATTAAAACCTCCTACACAAAGCCAGGACAATTGGAGGAACTCTAGCTTCAGAGAAATGGTGGGTGAAAAAAAAAATCTGACTGCCTGCAAGAGAACCAAGGAAGAACATCTTGAGCTCTGTCCTTTTTCCAAATGGAAAAATAGCATCTCCATGAGAATATAAGAGCAAAGCTTGGTCTCATGCACCTAGAGTCCAAATGTGCACCACCCCCCCGCCCCCACGCTCAAGGAGCCCCAGGCTGAGGCATTAAACATGTCCAGGCAGGCAGCGCCCATTACATTTTCAGGTGAATCTCTGCAGAAAATAATCCTGAGTCTTGATTCCTAGGGATTCTCACATATTGTATTTGTCCAAATATTAGTGCATGCACATGCACACACACACACACACCCATTAACATGCAATGAAAAAAGTCACTGAGTGAGAATATGCAGAAGTCACAAGTAATTTATTTCCATTCTCAAAGACTTCAGACATTATAAAGATTAAATGCCAAATAAAAATAGCCAAGAAAATTGAAAGAATATAAGTGAGAGAACAAGGAAGATATAGCTGATAAGTTTTCAGAACTGACAAAAATAAAGGAAACCCAAGAGACACACCAGGAGAAAGTGGAATGGTATCCTTAAAAAATTAGAAAAACAAATGCAATACAAATTGCTGTACATGATCAAGTGATGTCCCAAGTTCAAGAATGGGATAATAATATTTTTCAGAAAAGCAAAAACTGAAAGCACTTACAACCAGAGTCGTACGTAGAGAAACTTTGGCAGGATCAACCTCAGAAAGAATGCAAAGCATCCCAAGAGAAGATGTGATCACTGAGGGAACTGAGAGCAAGTGGGAAAATCTAAACCAACATTGGCTTATAGAACAATAATGGAAATGTCTAATTTCTGGGGCTAAAATTAAAAATATGAAAGTATATGTACAACGATAGCAGATTAGTCAGATGGAGGATGATAAAAAAACATCCTAAGGTCTTTGTTCTATTCATGAAAGGGTAGATATGTTAAATTCACTTTAGATTTATTATTTTAATTGGATAGATACAGGGAGAGCCAATACAGTAAGGAAATGCAAGAAATAAGAAAAAAGTAAGCATGATACAGCAAACAGAAAAATAGAAAGCACAAAAATGAGATGGCGGAAATAAACCAAATGCACTAGTCATCACCAGGAATGGATTAGGTAAAAAGACAAAGATTTCCAGATGAGAATCAAAAAATTAAATTATATGCTTTTTGCAAGAGATATGCGTAAAGCCTAAGAATATAGAAATAGAATACTTAGGTAATTAATTGAAAAATGTGTGCCAGGCAGATAACAACTCAAAGAAATCTGGCCTAGTAATATTAATATCAGAGGAAAAGCCTAAAAGGCAAAAACCATTATTACAGATGAAGAGGGTCATTATATTTTTATTTAAGTTTAAATTGCTCATGAGGTTATAAAGATCTAAATATTTATGGATGTAATAAAATGCCACAAAATATAAGAAAAATTGACAGAATTACATGGAGATATAGGCAAATTCATTAATACACTTGAATATATTCTTATAACTTGGTTAGAAAGTGATAGACCAGGCCAAAAATATTTAGTACCGATAGAAATCTTTGAATGAGACAATTAACGAGCTGGATTTAGTGGGCATATAATGAAAGCTGCTTAACAATTTGAGAACCATTATTTTCATTACTACAAAGAACATTTATACAAATATCATGTGCCGTGTCACAAAAAAAGTCTAAATGAATTTCAAAGATTATATTAAAGCAGGCCACATTCTCTGATTACACAGCAATCAAGTTGTAAATCAGTAAGAGATAGACAACATTAAAAATGCACGTATTCTGACATGTTATAGCTTTCTAATTCCAATGTCAACCATCAATTTAAAAAATTCAAAATGCAAACGAAAAGAATGCACCTCAACAACAATAAAAATTCCACATTAAAATATGTGAAGGACAGTTCAAGTAAGGCTTAAAAGGAAGTGTAGAAGATTATGTGAGCAGAGAAAATTAATAAAGTATTAACTGGTTAATCTTTCTATTTCAGAAATTAGAAAAAGCATAACAATGGAAGCCTAGAAAGTAGAAAAAAAGGAGATAATAACAAACAGATTCAACAGAGAGGGCCAACAATGTCAAAACTGGTTCTTTGAAAAGATTAAGAATAAACCTCTGACCAAGAAATGTAGGGAGGGGTCACAAATACTCAGTATTTGACCTGCAGAGGAGATTGCAGGTAGATTTCAAAGGTTGTTAAGAATTTTAAAATTTTAAACAAATTCCTAGAAATGTACCAAAACTAGCTTCAAAAAATCTGAGATTAGCTGTATTTAAATTAGAAAGCCTGAATAATCTCATAAGTATTAAACAAACTGAATGAATATTTTAAAATCCTTCCACAAAGAGAACACCAGACTCACACAGTTTTACAGGTGAATTCTGCCAAATCTTTAAGGAAAACACAGTTTTAAAGTGATACAAACTCATATCAAAAATAGAAAGAGAGAAAACTCCCCCAGCCATTCTATGAGTCTCGTATAACCTTGATATTAAAATCAAACAAATAAAAGTATGGAAAACTGAAAACCATGAGCTGGTGTCATTCAGAAACAGATAGATGTAAGATGCTTAGACCTGTGAAAATAATAACAACAATAACAATAGCAGTAACTATTGACTAATCCAGTTTGCATGTGGCTTCTTGGTCGCAGCGAGACGGCCTTCATACCTGTGCTTCCTGGTCCCTGGCCCTCACCTTTCTCCCTGAACACTGTGAAGTGTGTTGAAGAGTGAAGGGAGAAGATCTAGCTGACTTAGGGCCTCCCTGTGAGCCGGTCGGTGTGGAGGGATGCGAGAAAGGCAGGCAGGCGGGGCCGGTCCACAGGGATTGGCCACTGGGAGCTGGCCACGGGCACAGGCTCGGTGCTGTGGGTCCCTGCCTTTGTCTTCCGGGTCCCTGCCTTTGTCTTCCGGGTCCCTGCCTTTGTCTTCCGGACTGTGAGTCTTTGCTCAGCACCAGCCAGGGCTGACTTGGTTTGCAACGGTGGTGATTCAGGTGATTCAGGGCAGAAGGTCTTGGTCTTATCCTTAAGAAACTTCCAGTCTCCTGAGAAAGATATACATTCATCCAAAAATTAAACAAATAAATGCAAATGTGCAACCTGTGATAAGAAGGAAGGACATGCAGTTCTGTGGAGCTCTAGAAGAGTCCATAATGGGGATGCAGTCTTTTCTGATGATGAGAAGGCTGCTCTGAGGAAACACCATTTGATCTGAGCTTAAAGACACACAAAGATTGAGCCGGTCAGAGAAAGAAAGAGAAGACAGATCTGAGCAGGGGCAACAGCAAGTAAGTCCACTGGCCCAGCACGGGAGGGATCCCGTCCTACTGAGGAACTGGAGCCCAGTGAGGATACAGAGACAAGCTCAGAGGGAGGCTAAAAGTTGCAGGGCTCAGTCAACCAGGTCCAGAGCCCACAGGAGGAGTGGACTTGAATGGAGAAGGTCCTTGAATGACTTTTAAAAAGGAATGACACAGCCAAGATAGTCATTATCTAAAACTCTTTCTGACTGTGGTGTGAAGAATAGAACAGAGCAGGAGACCTTTGCGTCGGTCCAGATGAGAGATGACTGTAGCTTAGACAAGGGCAGTGGTGGAGGTGGAGATACATGGGGGAGTGTTGGTGAGATTTACGAAGAAAAAGGACAGGGCTTGATGATTAAATATGAGACATAAGGGAAACAAAGAAATCAAAGATGGGTTATCAGACAGTTGGAGAGGCCATTCACAAATAGGAACTAGTGGAGAAGGGCCAAATTAGGGGTGAAGTGAAGAAAAGATAAAACTCTATTCAACATTATCTGCTTCTGAGACAGTCAGATGGAGATTTTCTTTTTTAAATACAATATTTCTTACAGTTCTAGAGGCTGAGAAGTCCAGATCAAATTGCCAGCAGATTTATCGCTGTCTGGTGAGGGCCTGTTTCTTCATTTGCAGGTGGTTGCCTTCTTTCTATATCCCCATGCAGTGAAGAGAATGATATCTCATGTCTCTTCTTTTTTTTTTTTTTTTTTTGAGACGGAGTCTTGCTCTGTCACCCAGGCTGGAGTGCAGTGGCCGGATCTCAGCTCACTGCAAGCTCCGCCTCCCGGGTTCACGCTATTCTCCTGCCTCAGCCTCCGGAGTAGCTGGGACTACAGGCGCCCGCCACCTCGCCCGGCTAGTTTTATTGTATTTTTTAGTAGAGACGGGGTTTCACCGTGTTAGCCAGGATGGTCTCGATCTCCTGACCTCGTGATCTGCCCGTCTCGGCCTCCCAAAGTGCTGGGATTACAGGCTTTTTTTATAAGGGCATAAATATCATCATAAGAGCCTAACCCGGATGGAGATTTTGAGTGGGAAACACAAGTCTGGAGCTCAGAGATGAGTTCCGTGTTCAAGAAACGAATTTAGAAGTCCTCTGTGCATAGCTGAAAATTTCTTTTCTTTTCTTTTTTCTTAGGCAGAGTCTCACTCTGTT